>NC_048592.1:3235000-3557500 GCF_013265735.2 Oncorhynchus mykiss
AGGTCATGTGGTCTGATGAGACAAAAATAGAGCTTTTTGGTCTAAACTCCACTCGCCGTGTTTGGAGGAAGAAGAAGGATGAGTACAACCCCAAGAACACCATCCCAACCGTGAAGCATGGAGGTGGAAACATCATTCTTTGTGGATGCTTTTCTGCAAAGGGGACAGGACAACTGCACCGTATTGAGGAGAGGATGGATGGGGCCATGTATCGCGAGATCTTGGCCAACAACCTCCTTCCCTCAGTAAGAGCATTGAAGATGGGTCGTGGCTGGGTCTTCCAGCATGACAACGACCCGAAACACACAGTCAGGGCAACTAAAGAGTGGCTCCGTAAGAAGTGTGTGTTTTTTATACATTTCTATATGTGTGTATATATATATATATATATATACAGTATATGTGTACATATGTACACTATATACAGTTGAAGTCGGAAGTTAACATACACCTTAGCCAAACATATTTGAACTCAGTTTTTCACAATTCCTGACATTTAATCCTCGTAAACATTGCCTGACTTAGGTCAGTTAAAATCACCACTTTATTTTAAGAATGTGAAATGTCAGAATAATAGTAGAGAGAATTATTTATATCAGCTTTTATTTATTTCATCACATTCCCAGTGGGTCAGAAGTTTACATACACTCAATTAGTATTTGATAGCTTTACCTTTTAAATTGTTTAACTTGGGTCAAACGTTTCGGTTAGCCTTCCACAAGCTTCCCACAATAAATTGGGTGAATTTTGGCCCATTCCTCCTAACAGAGCTGGTGTAACTGAGTCAGGTTTGTAGAACTCCTTGCTCGCAAACGCTTTTTCACTTCTGCCCACAAATTTTCTATAGGATTGAAGTCAGGGCTTCGTGATGGCCACTCCAATACCTTGACTTTGTTGTCCTTAAGCCATTTTGCCACAACTTTGGAAGTATGCTTGGGGTCATTGTCCATTTGGAAGACCCATTCGCGACCAAGCTTTAACTTCCTGACTGATGTCTTGAGTTGTTGCTTCAATATATCCACATGATTTTCCGCCCTCATGATGCCATCTATTTGGTGAAGTACACCAGTCCCTCCTGCAGCAAAGCACCCCCACAACATGATGCTGTCACCCCCGTGCTCCACGGTTTGGATGGTGTTCTTCAGCTTGCAAGCCTCCCCCTTTGTCCTCCAAACATAACGATGTTCATTATGGCCAAAAACCAGTGGACTTTTCTCCAAAAAAATACGATCTTTGTCCCCATGTGCAGTTGCAAACCGTAGTCTGGATTTTTATGGCGGTTTTGGAGCAGTGGCTTCTTCCTTGCTAAGCGGCCTTTCAGATTTTGTCGATATAGGACTCGTTTCACTGTGGATATAGATGTTCTGGGATTGTTTTGCACTTTTCACACCAAAGTGACAGAACGTGTCTCCTTCCTGAGCGGTATGACGGCTGCGTGGTCCCATGGTGTTTCTACTTGCGTACTATTGTTTGTACAGATGAACATGGTACATTAAGGCGTTTGAAAATTGCTCCCAAGGATGAACCAGACTTGTGGAGGTCTACAAAATAAAATCTGAGATCTTGGCTGATTTCTTTTGATATTCCCTTGATTTCAAGCAAAGGGGCACTGAGTTTGAAGGTAGGCCTTGAAATACATCCAGAGGTACACCTCCAATTGACTGAAATGATGTCAATCAGCCTATCAGAAGCTTCTAAAGCCATGACATAATTTTCTGCAATTTTCCAAGCAGTTTAAATGCACAGTCAACTTAGTGTATGTAAACTTCTGACCTACTGGAATTGTGATACAGTGAATTCTAAGTGGAATAATCTGTCTGTAAACAATTGTTGGAGAAATGACTTGTGTCATGTACACAGTAGATGTCCTCTTGTAACTACCCATCCCGGATCCGGGAGTGTTGTCATCAACTGACACTAATTAGCATAATGCAACGGACATAAATATTACTAGAAAATATTCAAATTCATGAAATCACAAGTGAAATATATTGAAACACAGCTTAGCCTTTTGTTAATCACCCCGTCGTCTCAGATTTTGAAAAAAATGCTTTACAGCCAAAGCAAGACAAGCATTTGTGTAAGTTTATCTATAGCCTAGCATAGCATTATGCCTAGCTAGCAGCAGGCAACCTGGTCACGAATATAAGAAAAGCAATCAAATTAAATAGTTTACGTTTGATTAGCTTCGGATGTTTTCACTCACAAGACTCCCAGTTAGATAGCAAATATTCCTTTTTTCCAAAGTTCTTCTCGTTTGGCTAAGAATTAGACCGGAAATTGCGGTCACGACAACGTGGAGAAATATTCCAAATTAGCTCCATAATATCGACAGAAACATGGCAAACGTTGTTTATAATCAGTTCTCAAGGTGTTTTTCAAATATCTGTTCAATAATATATCAACCGGGATAGGTGGCTTCTTAGTAGGAAAGAGAGAAACAATGGCCGCATTTGTCTCTTATGCACAAAACACTCTGAGAGACTCCAGCTGACCACTGAAGCAATGTTGACGTTCAGGCTCATTTTTCAAAATAAAAGCCTGAAACTATGTATTGTGACACTAGACACATTAGGGAAGCCATAGAAAAAGGAATCTGGTTGATATCTCATTCACTGCTCAATAGGGACGCATAGGAACGCAGAGCTTTCTAAATAAGAGTCCCTTCCTGATTGGATTTTTCTCAGGCTTTCGCCTGCAATATCAGTTCTGTTATACTCACAGACAATATTTTTACAGTTTTGGAAACTTTAGAGTGTGTTCTATCCTAAGCTGTCAATTATATGCATATTCTAGCATCTTGTCCTGACAAAATAGCCCATTTACTTTGGGAACGTTATTTTTCCAAAAATGAAAATAGTGCCCCCTAGATTTAACAGGGTTACGACTTTACAAAACGATTGTTTGTTAACAAGACATTTGTGGAGTGGTTGAAAAACGAGTTTTAATGACTCCAACCTAAGCGTATGTAAACTTCCGACTTCAACTCTACATTAGAACACCTACTCATTCAAGGATACCTACTCATTAATTTTCTTTATTTTTACTATTTTCTACAATGTAGAATAATAGTGAAGACGTCAAAACTATGAAATAACACACATGGAATCATGTAGTTAACCAAAATGTGTTGAACCAATCAAAAATATATTGTGTTAAACCAATCAAAATAGCCACCTTTTGACTTGATGACAGCTTTGCACACTCTTGGCATTCTCTCAATGGGCTTCATCGCCTGGAATACATTTCAATTAACAGGTGTGAATTCTTAAGTTAATTTGCGGAATTTCTTTCCTTCTTATTGTGTTTGAGCCAATCAGTTGTGTTGTGACAAGGTGGGAGGGGGGGTATACAAAAGCCCTATTTGATAGAAGACCAAGTCCATATTATGGCAAGAACAGCCCAAATAAGCAAAGAGAAATGACAGTCCATCGATACTTTAAGACATGAAGATCAGTCATTACAGAAAATGTCAAAAACTTTGAAAGTTTCTTCAAGTGCAGTCGTAAAAACCATCAAGCGCTATGATGAAACTGGCTATCATGAGGACTGCCACAGGAATGGAAGACCCAGAGATACCTCTGCTGCAGAGAATAAGTTCATACGAGTTACCAGCCTCAGAAATTACAGCCCAAATAAATGCTTCACAGAGTTCAAGTAAGAGACACATCTCAAAATCAACTGTTCAGAAGAGACTACAGAAATCAGGCCTCCGTGGTCAAATTGCTTCAAGGAAACCACTACTAAAGGACACCAATAGGAAGAAGAGAATTGCTTGGGCCAAGAAACACGAGCAGTGGACATTAGACTGGTGGAAATTTGTCCTTTGGTCTGGAGTCCAAATTGGAGATTTCACCGCAGTGTCTTTGTGAGATGATTAACGGATGATCTCCGCATGAGTATTTCCCACCATGAAGCATGGAAGAAGAGGTATTATGGTGTGGGGTTGCTTTGCTGGTGACACTGTCAGTGATTTATTTTGAATTCAAGGCACACTTTCCCAGCATGGCTACCACAGCATTCTGCAGCGATTCGCCAAACCATCTGGATTGCGCTTAGTGGGACTATCGTTTGTTTTTCAACAGGACAATGACCCAACACACCTCCAGGCTGTGTAAGGGCTATTTGACCTAGAAGGAGAGTGATGGAGTGCTGTATCAGATGACCTGGCCTCCACAATTCCCTTACCTCAACCAAATTGAGATGGTTTTGGGATGAGTCGAACCGCAGAGTGAAGGAAAAGCAGCCAACAAGTGCTCAGCATACGTGGGAACTCCTTCAAGACTGTTGGAAAAGCAAGGGAGGCCAAATGCTTGCTGGCTTCTCTTGCATTCAATGTTACGGGCGGCAACAATGTCAACCTCATGCGAATTTAAGGAAAATATAAAACACAAAGAGAGAATCCGGGCCTCCCTTGGCATCCATGAATACACGCCACTGAGCTAATGTCTAATTACAAAGCACTAGCTACTGTCATCCTGGTAAACTAGTCTTGCTAAACGGGCTAACACAGCATAATGAAGCAATTGCTAAGCTGTGGCTAATGCACCTCTAACCAGCACAATGACTTAATTACTAATTATATGGAAGTTCTAGTGAGTGCTTGGTAAGTGTAAAAAAAGTGTATTTTGTTCTTCAGGCTAGAGACCGTAGAGGAAGAGAGGAAGGGTTGAAGGGAAAAGAGAGAGAGAGACTGCACTGATATCAAGCATGTCAGTGGTTTCAGAAGCAGCAGTCACATTTTGCTTGCAGACGAGGTTGATAGGTTTCACAGTAAACATGGAAAATGGTCTCATTATACTTCATAATAAGACAAGTTTTGTTCAAATGTCATTACATTGAGGATGTAGAACACACACACACACTCAGCTCATGTTAATTTATGCAGGTCTGAAAGGCAGTATAGTAGTGTAAGAATACACACACACGCACAACACACACACCTAGAGGTGCTAGTGTATGTGTGAAAGTAGGTGTGTGTTAGCGGGCGGGATTGGGTGTATAAAGTGTGTGTCACTGCTACTGTAATTTTGAAAAGGAATTCAGTAATAAAAACAAACCTCTTCTCCCTGCCCCCTGCTGAGAGACAGCACCAAGAAAGAGGGAGCGAGTTATGTTTTTTATCAAAAAGAAAGGAAGGGGTTTAAATTTAGCTGTGTGTGTCGGGTTGCCATGAGGGGAGAATGTGCTAGCCAATACCGGAGATGCTAACTGGTTAGACAGCGAGGGAGCGCACACGCAAACCGTAGCTTCCTCCCACAGCACATGCAGCCCGCTGTTGTGGCCTCGAGGCAGCAAGGTTTCCAAATGGACTTCACATAGAAATGAACACAGAGGATCGCCACGTTCTTTTCATCCCTGACCCAAAAGCTTTTAACGTTTCATTTAAACTCACAAAAAAAACATAAACCTTAACCTGGTCCTTTGGTTTTTCAGGGGGAATTATTTACTGTAGCTAAAACCCAGTGGGTCTTCTAACTCTCCATTTTGGGGACACAGACTGGTTCCTCATGTCATCCCACAGTTATACACTTCCTAAAACAAATGTTAATCTCTATTCTACTGTACAGTAGGTGATGTATGGAGGTAATTTTGTCAGACAATGGCAACAATGCATCCCCCAAGAGTGTGCAGAGAATAGGATGAAATATATCAACAGTGGAAACTGCTGTGAGATCTGATTAAAGATGTGGTGCATAAACGCAATCTCATGTATTACTGAGTCAGATCCTTTTCATTATGATTACTCAAGTATTTCCCTCCGTTTCCTCTTTCAACATTGCAGCAGTCAGCTAAACGGATAAAATGACCATATCGACGGAGAGTGAACATTTCTGAACTTTCTGCTGCGTGCTGTTTTTGTTTGGAGAGGTGTCGCATCGTGACCTAGATATGCTTCTTTGGATGCTTCGAAACTTTCGTCTCCATGGTAACTCCCAATGTGAGAGCGAGTGAGCGATATGATGTGCTGCGTGCTGAATGCTGGAGGTTGTCTGCCGAGCCATCTGAGGTATACAGACAAGCACACCGAGCTAACTAACACCCCTGCCACTTACTGCTGCCTGCCATAGAGCACCCTATGTAAAAGACGGGTCATATGCTAGAAATGCACAGTCCAATCCTGTTAAATGCAGTGGCTTGGGGCTATCATGAGAGCGTGCACTTATCATGCAAATATCCGAAGTAAGCAAAGTGAAAAGCGAAAATAATTTTGGGTATAATTGGAACTGGTGAACTGCATTGCAGTTTTGAAGAGATTGCAGAAGTTCACTGTACACAGTAAGATGATTCTATTCTGATTCTATACTGAGAGCACCTTCCTAATATTGAGTTGCACCCCCTTTTGCCCTCAGAACAGCCTTTGTTCTGAGGGCATGTACTACAAGGTGTTGAAAGCATTCCACAGGGATGCTGGCCCATGTTGACTCCAATGCTTCCTACAGTTGTGTCAAGTTGCCTGGATGTCCTTTAGGTGGTGTACCATTTGTGATACACACAGGAAACTGTTGAGCGTGAAAAACCCACCACCATTGCAGTTCTTGTCACACTCAAACCAGTGTGCCTGGCACCTATTACCATACCCCATTCAAAGGCACTTAAATATTTTGTTTGCCCATTCAACCTTTGAATGGCACACATACACAATCCATGTTTCAGTTGTCTCAAGACTTCAAAATCCTTCTTTAACCAGTCTCCTCCCCTTCATCTACACTGATTGAAGTGGATTTAATAGGTGTGACATCAATAAGGGATCATAGCTTTCACCTGGATTTGCCTGATCTGTCTATGTAATGCTAAGATGTGTTGTAAACTCAGTGTATATATTGTATGTTTTTACTGCTTCTGCTGTAGCTAGCCTATCCCTTTCCTCTACCTGACCAAAGGGACAGATACACACATTTATAAACACCCACCCTATATCTTTGTCAAATGCATAATAATGTAGACCCACACCTGGTGCTTGGGAGGCACACATGGAGAGGAGCCGTCTGTGATATATCATTCAGGTGTGAGGCTGGTGGCCAGAGAAAGGGATGAGTGGGGGGTGTTGGTAGCCCCCCTCGAAACACACGCACAAACACACACAGCCCTGGGCCCTTTATCTCTTTCTCACACTCCCTGTGAGATGGGCATTGTGTACTGTGGCCAGGTTGAGGACTGGGGAATGTAGGACAAATAGTAACGGGTGGGCAAGGCTGCTAACAACTACTGTAGGTATTTCTGTACCGGCTTCCAAACAAGCCAATTAGACTGTACAGTAGGTGTGTTGTCACTAGATTATTGTTATGTTGTTATCAGCCTGCACACAAACACAAAGGGCCGTGCACAGACCTTTCAGGGTGCAGGTGCTCAAAATGTAAAAAAATAAACAGGTCACCCCCTCTCCCCGCTTGAAAAAAATGATACTTTCATAATTCATATCTCAGAATTCATAACATACCAAATGCCTCTGTAGGGAAAATTGAGCGTAGGCCCATTTATTTCTACAGCAACACGCTCACTCATCATCACAAATTGTAAGCAAGCTAGTTACAGTGCCTCCTAAAGACATGATGGGAAAAGAGGGTGGACTATCAGCTGATCAGTGATGTTGATGATAGATGTACAGTACTCGTCAAAAGTTTGGACACACCTACTCATTCAACAGTTTTTCTTTTCATTTGACTATATTCTACATTGTAGAATGATAGTGAAGACATCAAAACTATGAAGTAACACATATGGAATCATGTAGTAACCAATTTTTAAAAAACAAATCTAAATATATTTTACTTTTGAGATTCTTCAAAGTAGCCAACCTTTGCCCTGATGACAGCTGTGCACACTTTTGGCATTTTCTCAACCAGCTTCATGAGGTAGTCACCTGGAATTAATTTCAATTAACAGTTGTGCCTTGTTATTAAGCCCGTCAATTGTGTTGTGACAAGGTAGGGGTGGTATACAGAAAGATTGCCCTATTTGGTGAAAGACCAAGTCCATATTATTATTATATATTTTTTGGGACACACCTACTCATTCAAGGGTATATCACCACCAAAAGGTGCACTTTGCAGACTGGAAGGGTAAAGGGGCATGTGCTCTGCACAGGTAGATGCCTATCTGTGCACAGGCCTGCACACACTCCCCATCTCTCTCCACAGTGCAAATTGTGGCTTAGCATTTGCACACTGGGCGCTTGAAGGCCCAAATGGGGGGAGATAAGGAAAGAGGGATGACACAGGGATAGTGGGATGAAGGAAAAACAAAGCAGGCTGTTATCCATGCCCCTGGAAGGAAGAGTTGATCTGCACCCCTCTCTCTCTCTCTGCAACGTTTACACATTTTCTACCTTCCACATGTCTCATTGCAGGCTATGGGTGAGGTGAAATGGAAAAGAAGCAGTTGATTTAAAATTACAATTTGGAGCGAGGGGGTCTGCAGAGATAGAGGGAGCAGGAGGGTTTCAAAAACGGCCTTCCGAGTGGCACAGCGGTCTATGGCATTACTACAGCCTGGGGTTCGATCCCAGGCTGTGTCATTACCGGCTGTGACCGGGAGTCCCATAGGGCAGCGCACAATTGGCCCAGCGTCGTCTGGGTTAGGTTGAGGGTTTGGCCGGGGGGGGATTTACCTGGGTCATTGCGCTTTATTGACTCCTTGTGGCGGGCCAGGCACTTGCAGGCTAACCTCGGTTGTCAGTTGGACGCTGTTTCCTCTGACATTGGTGCAGCTGGCTTCCAGGTTAAGCGAGTGGGTGTCAAGAAGCATAGTTTTGCGGGTCATGATTCAGAGGATGCATGACTCCACCTTCACCTCTCGGGAGATGCAGTGATCATGAAATTGAGAAGAAAAAGGGGGTAACAATTAAGGAGAGAAGAGATGATCCAAATAACATTTTACAACATCCTTCTCCTATTACTCTATGCCCCAGTGTTTATATGTGTTTGTATGCATGCTTTCCTGTGTGTGTGTGTGTGTGTGTGTGTGTGTGTGTGTGTGTGTGTGTGTGTGTGTGTGTGTGTGTGTGTGTTTATGCATGATTGTATACAGTGCATTCGGAAAGTATTCAGACCCCTTCCCTTTTTCCACATTTTGTTATGTCACAGCCTTATTCTAAAATTGACAACAGTTTCCCTCATCAATCTACACACAATATCCCATAATGATGAAGTGAAAACAGGTTTTTAGAAATGTTTGCAAACATATATATTTTTTAGATACAGAAATAACTTATTTACATAAGTATTCAGACACTTTGCTATGAGAATGAAAATTGAGCTCAGGTGCATCCTGTTTCCATTGATCATGCTTGAGATGTTTCTACAACTTGATTGGAGTCCACCTGTGGTCATTTCAATTGATTGGACATGATTTGGAAAGGCACACACTTGTATTTACAAGGTCCCACAGTTGACAGTGCATGTCAGAGCAAAAACCAATTCATGAGATCGAAGGAATTGACCGTAGAGCTCCGAGACAGGATTGTGTCGAGGCACAGATCTGGGGAAGAGTACCAAAAAATGTCTGCAGCATTGAAGGTCCCAAAGAACACAGCGGCCTCCATCATTCTTAAGTGGAAGAAGTTTGGAATCACCAAGACTCTTCCTAGAGATGGCTGCCCGGCCAAATTGAGTAATCGGGGGAGAAAACCTGCTACAGAGCGCTCAGGACCTCAGACTGGGGTGAAGGTTCACCTTCCAACAGGGCAATGACCCTAAGCACACAGCCAAGACAACGCAGGAGTGGCTTCGGGACAAGTACGCAGCCTGTTGTCAAAAATTGATGGGGTTGGGATTTGTACTAAATCAACTGATACTGATGTAATTGTGTTTTCTGAAACCTGGCTCAGCAAGTCTGTTTTTGATAAGGATATTTGTATAAGTGGTTACAATGTTTATCGCACTGATCGGGTTAAGAAAGGTGGGGGTGTGGCTATATATGTAAAAACTAAATTCCCTGTAGTGTGGCAAAGTCTGAAACTATTTGTAAACAGTTGGAATTTCTTGCTTTGAATATTGAGGTTTCAAAGGGTCTCTCTATAACTGTGATCGGTGGTTATAGACCCTCCTCTGCTCTCGGGTGATGCATTTTCTTATTTGAAACACCTTATGTCTAAACTTCTTTACAGTGAAATTATCTTGATTGGTGATCTCAACTGGTGTTGGCTAAAGCCAGTGTCTGATGACTTAAAAATGTTTTGTAACTCTATGAATCTTACCCAGTTGATTAACTCACCCACTCGCCCAAATCTTAAATGCCCAGATGAATCTACCCTGAATGATTTGATATTGACAAATGTTCCACATAAATATTCTGCGGTTGGTGTTTTTTGTAATGATTTAAGTGACCATTGTGCTGTTGTTGCTGTTAGAAATACTAAGTTTCCAAAGACAAACCCACGTTTTATTCGTAAGAGAAATTTGATGTGTTTTAATGAGCAGGCTTTCTTTCATGATTTGTTTTATTCTGACTGGAGCAAGATTGAGCTTATCCCTGATGTGGAAACTGCCTGGAAATTCTTTCATGATGGTTTTTTCCAAATAGTAAACAAACATGCCCGCAGGTTCAGAGTTAAAGGGCGGGATAATCCATGGTTTTCTTCTGAGCTGTCTTGTATTATTCACGACCGTAATCTAGTCTGGGCTAAAGCAAGGAAATCATGTTCTGATGCTGATTGGCTTATTTTTAGGCAGTTACGAAACAAGTGTTATTTTCTTCTCAGGAAGGCCAAGTCTGAATATTTACTGTCTGTTACCACTGATAACCTGAATGACCCTAGAAAGTTTTGGAAGGCTATTAAGTCTATGTCTGGTAACAGTAATGTTAATGAATTATCGTCATGTGTTTTGAAGGACTCTGTTGCTGTATATGACAACTGAAATGCTGAATTATTTCAATGAGCACTTTGTATCATCTGGTAGGCTGTTTGATTCAGTGTCCTCTGTCTCTGCACAACCCTGTGTGGATGAACCAGTGAGAGCTGGTCAAACTTTTTGCTTTTTGCCATTCTCAGTGCAGGTGGTACATAAAGCCCTGAAATCCTTAGATCAGAGAAAGCCTGCAGGTCCTGATCTTTTGGATCCCTGCATTTTAAATCTGGCAGCTGATTCCATAGCTGAACCACGTACATAATTGTTCAATCTAAGCCTGGATTGTAATGAAATTCCGAAAATCTGGAAATCAGCATTTGTCCCACTACTTTTAAAAGGGGGAGATCCAACTCTTTTAAATAATTATAGGCCAATCTCAAAGCTGTCACCCCTGGTGAAAATAATTGAATGCTTGCAATTGAATGGTTTGCTAACTATCTGTCTGATAGAACTCAGTGCACTCAATTTGATGGGTTTATGTCTGTTAAATTGTCTGTCTTTAATGGTGTGCCCCAAGGCTCTGTACTTGGTCCTCTCTTATTCACTATTTATATAAATGATTGAGACAAAAATGTCCAAAATGCGCAACTTCATTTTTATGCTGATGGTACTGTTATTTACTGTTGTGCCTCGTCTCTTACAAAAACTTTCCAGAACTTGTAGCTCCCTCCAGTAACCACGAGCACAACCGTTCCTTGATTTTAACTGGCGGCTTTATTCTGTAGATTTAGTCAGAATTATCACCTTCCGTGAGAACTATAAAGTAAATGAAAATACAGTTAAGCACACCTTTACAGCCTCATCTTACGAGTGACTTATTAGTTTGATATAACTCTGAAGTGCTTGCATACATAAACAGTTTAGCCGGAGCTATAACAGTATCAGATTAAACACATGAATAAAGGAAAAATACCTAAGTGGCTGCGTATAACAGAATGGAGGAAATCAAACTTCACACTTATTATTCCTGGCATGAATTCACACTTCATCCTTAATTATTATAATGTTACCATCCTAACATACACACTTCAACCTTAATTATTATAACGTTACCATCCTAACATACACACTTCATCCTTAACTATTATAACGTTACCATCCTAACATACACACTTCATCCTTAACTATTATAACGTTACCATCCTAACATACACACTTCACCCTTAATTATTAGAACGTTACCATCCTAACATACACACTTCATCCTTAACTATTATAACGTTACCATCCTAACATACACACTTCATCCTTAACTATTATAACGTTACCATCCTAACATACACACTTCAACCTTTACGAACTACACCTGATGACATGAAAACTTAGCTAACACAGCGCGTGATTGCCTTCCCTCCAAAAGTGTGTTGCTACAATAAGGATCCCCGTTACAACAGTTATTAGCTACATAGTTCCGCCTGTCTTATCATTACCCCCGCACAGAGAACATGTCAACAATTCAAACAAAAAACAACGACATAGACTTACTGTCACGGGTTACTAGCAGTGGAAGGTAGGAGTCAGGCGCAGAGAGCAGAGGGTTCAATGATTCGTAATAATTTAATTCTCCGGAGAAAACGGTCACGCCAAACACAGGGCGCATACACACTGACCAACCCAAAACACAGGGCAAACGATCCAGAGAACAAAACCACATCCACAATCGACAGAGAACACAAAATAATCCCGCACAAACCTAGGCGGGCCTAACAGGCTAAAATCGACCAAAAATCAAGAAACACAGAAAAGGAAGGGATCGGTGGCGGCTAGTAGACCGGCGACGACCACCACCGAGCACCACCCGAACAGGCAGTAAAAAGGGATCGGTGGCGGCTAGTAGACCGGCGACGACCACCACCGAGCACCGCCCGAACAGGCAGGGGAGCCACCTTCGGTGGGAGTCGTGACACTTACAGGTTAACTGTCAGTTACAGAACTTGCAAACTGCTTTTTATACTGTTTAACATACCTTGTGTCAATTGAAGCTTATACTCAATACTGACAAAACTAAACTAATGGTGTTTTCTAAAGCAAGAAATAGACCTCTGAACCTTTCACCTATTACTATCTGTCAGGGCAAGGAGATTGAGGTTGTAACCTCATATAAATATCTTGGAATTTTAATTGATGACGGCCTCTCTTTTAAATTGCATATTCAACCATTTACAAAAAAATTGAAGCTGAAATTGGGATTTTATTTTAAGAATAAGGCCTGTTTTTCTTTTGAATACAGAAGTAGGCTAGTATCAGCTACATTTATGCCTTTACTAGACTATGGATATTTTATATATGAATGCTTCTGCTCAGTGTTTGAGATTAATTGACACCCTTTACCATGGCACTTTGAGATTTATTTTAAACTGCAAAACCCTTAAGCACCACTGCACTTTGTATACCAGGGTTGGCTGGCCTTCTCTAGTCACTCGTAGGCTCAGTCACTGGTATACTTTTATTTGTAAAGCCACTTGGAGTTTACTACCTTCTTATTTGGGCATTTTTATTGTTCAGAAATGTGGTGGGTACTCTCTTTGTTCACTGGACTTTATCCCGCTAACTGTTCCAACTGTCCGAACTGAATTTGGTAAAAGGGCTTTAATGTACTCGGCGCCATCGTCTTGGAACGCCTTACAAAATACTTTTAAACTGGAAGATCTTGTCCCGATTGGTATTTTTATATCACTGATGAATGATCTTGAGACTGATTCCCTGACCTGTCAATGGTTTTAATTTGCTGTTTTTTATTTTGTTATACTCTTGTGAATTCTATGGTTTTTACTAGATTACTTGTAGTTTTTTATGTTGTTTGTCTGTCATTTTTGTAATGACTTGGTCTCTGAATGTCCTTGAGTGGCCCGGCCAGAACCCGGACTTGAACCCGAACTAGCATCTCTGGAGAGACCTGAAAATAGCTGTGCAGCGATGCTCCCCATCCAAAATGACAGAGCTTGAGAGGATCTGCAGAGAACAATGGGAGACACTCCCCAAATGCAGGTGTGCCAAGCTTGTACCGTCATACCCAAGAAGACTCGAGGCTGTAATCACTGCCAAAGGTGCTTCAACAAAGATCTGAGGAAAGGATCTGAAAACGTACATAAATTTGATATTTACGGTTTTTATTTTTAATACATTTGTGGAAAATTTGTTAAACCTGTTTTCGCTTTGTCATTATGTGGTTTTGTGTGTAGATTGTTTAGGAAACAAAGCAATTTAATACATTTAATATATGGCTGCAATGTAACAAAATATGGACACACCTGTGTGTGTGTGTGTGTACATGCATGTGTGCTTCTGTGCATGTTTACATCTGTGTGTGTGTGTGTGTTGTGTGTGCGTGTCTGTGTGTCTGTGTGTAAGCCGGCCCCCTGAAGCAGACCGTGAGCTGTGGTCCGTCCAAGCCTGTTTTCCAGAGATAGCGTTGGGCTGTTTTGTTGCTACCCACCAATCAGCCCCGCGCTCACACCGAGAGGAGGGAGAGACCTGGCACAGCCCCCCACCTACATGTACACACACACTCTCTCTGTTAGATACACACACTCACGCACACACACACACTCCTCCATCTTCTGCTCACTAAATCCTTTCCCACACACTACAGCTCCTCCATTAGTTTAGAACAGATTACACATGGATTTCAGGGTTAATCTCAATACGGTGGTAGAAAGTGGCTTCCTTTCCTTTTCTCCTTCATCTGATCTCAGCCGAAGGAAAAATAAGAGGAATTCCTGGTGGCCATTCAACAGATTGGTTTACCGGTCCTGAATGATCAATGTGTCAAAGGTGAGAGAGAGATCCACATCCACTCTTCCCTCCAGAGAGACATCAGGGACTGTAACATACTCTGTTTCACGGAATCATGGCTCTCTCCAGATATACTGTCATCGTCCACACAGTCAGCTGTGTTCTCAGTACATCGTGCAGATAGGAATAAAGAACTCTACTGGAAGAAGAAAGGCGGTTGTGTATGTTTCATGATTAACTAGTCATGGTGTGATTGTGGTAACGTCCTTTTGTTCACCAGACCTAGAATATCTCACAATTAAATGCAGACCGTTTTACCTCCCAAGAGAATTCTCTTCAGTTATTGTGACAGCAGTCTATATTGCCACTCAAGCCGATACCACGACGGCCGTCAAGGAACTACACTGGACTTGAAACCACATATCCTGAGGCTGCATTTATTATAGCAGGGGATTTTAACAAAGCAAATTTGAGGAAAACGCTACCAAAGTTCTATTAACACTTTGCCCATAGTTCTCGCGCTGCAAAAACTCTCAACCATTGTTACTCCACGTTCCGGGATGACTACAAGGCCATCTCCCACCCTCCCTTTGGCAAATCAATTCACGACTCCATTTTGCTCCTCCCTTCCTATAGGCAGAAACTCAAACAGGAAGTACCTGTGCTAAGGTCTATTCAATGCTGGTCTGACCAATTGGAATCCATGCTTCAAGATTATTTTGATCACGCGGACTGGGATATGTTCCGGGTAGCCTCTAAGAATAACATTGACATATACACTGACACAGTGACTGAGTTCATCAGGAAGTGTATAGGGGATGTTGTTCCAACTGTGACTATTAAAACCTAACCAAACCAAAAACCGTGGATAGATGGCAGCATTTGAGCAAAACTTCCCTCTGTAAGGAAATCAAACAGGCAAAACGCCAGTACAGAGACAAAGTGGAGTCGCAATTCAATGACTCAGACACGAAACGTATGTAGCAGGGTCTACAAACAGTCACGGACTACAAAGGGAAAACCAGTCACGTCTTGCTCCCAAACAAGCTTAACACCTTCTTCATCCGCTTTGACGATAAAACAGTGACACCGACACGGCCCGCTCCCCAGGACTGGATGGTTCTCCGTGGCCAACGTGAGTAAGACATTTAAGCGAGTCAACCCTCGCAAGGCTGCCGGCCCAGACGACGTCCCTAGCAGTATCCTTATAGCATGCGCAGACCAGCTGGCTGGAGTGTTTACAGACATATTCAATCTCTCCCTATCCCAGCCTGCCTTCCCAACTTGCTTCAAGATGTCCACCATTGCTCCTGTACCCAAGAAAGCAAAGGTAACTGAACTAAATGACTATCGCCACGTAGCGCTCACTTCTGCCATCATGAAGTGCTTTGAGAGGCTAGTTAAGGATCATATCACCTCCACCTTACCTGACACCCGAGACCTACTTCAATTTGTTTACTGCCACTATAGATCCACAGACGATGCAATTGCCATCGCACTGCTCACTACCTTATCCCATCTGGACAAGAGGAATACCTATGTCGGAATGCTGTTCATTGACTATAGCTCTGGCCTTTGACACCATAGTAACCTTCAAGCTCATCATCAAGCTCGGGGCCCTGGGTCTCAACACGCCCTGTGCAATTGGGTCCTGGAATTCCTGACAGGCCACCTCCAGGTGTTGAAGGTAGGAAACAACATCTCCACTTCGCTGATCCTCAACATAGGGTTCCCACAAGGGTGCGTGCTCAGCCACTTCCTGTACTCCCTAATCACCCATGACTGCGTGGCCACGCACGCCTCCAACTCAATCATAAAGTTTTCAGATGACACAACAGTAGTAAGCCTGATTACCAACAATGACAAGAGCCTACAGGGAGGAGGTGAGGGCCCTGGCGGAGTGGTGCCAGTAAAATAACCTCTCCCTCAATGTCAACAAAATGAAGGAACTGATCATGGACTTCAGGAGACAGCAGAGGGAGCACTTCCGTATCAACATCGACAGGACTGCAGTGGAGAAGGTGAAAAGCTTAAAGTTCCTCGGTGTACATGTCTATGACAATCTGAAATGGTCCACCCAAACAGACAGTGTGGTGAAGAAGGCGCAACAGCACCTCTTCAACCTCAGGAGGCTGAAGAAATTCAGCTTGGCCTCTAAGACCCTCACAAACCTTTACAGATGCACAATAGAGAACGTCCTGTTGGGCTGTATCACAGCCTGGTAAGGCAACTGCACTGCCCGCAACTGCAGGGCTCTCCACTGGGTGAGCTGTCTCCCCAACGCCTACATCTCACCATGTCACAGGAAGGCCAAGAAGATCATCAAGGACTTCAACTACCCGAGCCACGGCCTGTTCACCGCTATCATCCAGAAGGCGAGATCAGTACAGGTGCATCAAAGCTGGGACCGAGAGACTGAAAAACAGCTTCTATATCAAGGCCATC
This sequence comes from Oncorhynchus mykiss, assembly GCF_013265735.2. NCBI lineage: Eukaryota > Metazoa > Chordata > Actinopteri > Salmoniformes > Salmonidae > Oncorhynchus > Oncorhynchus mykiss. Next base: position 3,252,031 of record NC_048592.1, read on the forward strand.
AGACTGTTAAAGAGCCATCACTAGCCATTTACCACCCGGTTAATCAACCCTGCATCTTAGAGGCTGCAGCCCTATGTACATAGACACAGAATCACTGGTCAATTTAATAATTGAACACTAGTCACTTTAATAATGTATACATACTGCTTTACTTATTTCATATGTATATACTGCATTCTATTCTAATGTATTTTAGTCAATGCCAATCTGACATTGCTCATCCTAATATTTAAATATTTCTTAATTCTATTTTTTAACTTTTAGATTTGTGTGCATTTGTAACGGATCTCTTCGTCGTCTGAGGAGGAGTAGGAAGGATCGGACCAATATGCAGCGTGGTAAGTGTCCATGTTAATCTATTAGACTGAACACACAAAACAAAATAACAAAGTGAATGGAAGAAACGAAACAGTTCTGTCAGGTGAATACAGAAAACAGAAAATAACTACCCTCAACCCATAGTGGGAAAACAGGCTGCCTAAGTATGGTTCTCAATCAGAGACAACGATTGAGAGCTGCCTCTGATTGGGAACCATACCAGGCCAAAAGCAGAACTCAGAACTCACGGCCTGACCAACCTAAAACAGAGACATAAAAAAGGAAATAAGGTCAGGATGTGACAGGGTATGGGTGGGAATCTGTCTGCGATGGCGGCTCTGGCGCGGGACATGGACCTCACTCCACCATAGTCTTGGCCCACCTCACTCCACCATAGTCTTGGCCTGTGGAGCGGCGACCCTCGCCGCCGACCTTGGACTGGGGACCCTTGCAGCGGGCCCCGAATAGACGTGAGATTCCGGCAGCGCCGGAGTGAAGGGCGACTCCGGCTGTGCCGGAGGGAAGGGCGACTCTGGCAGCTCCTGACTGACCGGCGGCTCTGGCAGCTCCTGACTGACGGTCGGCTCTGGCAGCGCTGGACAGGAGGGAGACTCTGGAAGCGCTGGACAGGAGGGAGACTCTGGAAGCGCTGGACAGGAGGGAGACTCTGGAAACACTGGACAGGAGGGAGCACCTGGAGGGAGGAGATGGAGAGACAGCCTGGTGCGTGGGGCTGCCACAGGAGGCCTGGTGCGTGGTGGAGGCACCAGATGGACCGGACCGTGGAGGCGCACTGGAGACCAGATGCGCTGAGCCCGCTTCATTACTCAAGGCTCGATGCCCACTCTAGCCCGGCCGATACGAGGAGCTGCGATGTGGGGCACCGGGCTATGCCTGCGCACTGAGGACACCGTGCGCCTCACTGCATAACACGGCGGCTACCCGGTCAACCTCTCGCCACGGTTAGCACGGGGAGTTGGCTCAGGTCTCCTACCTGACTTAGCCACACTCCCCGTGTGCCCCTCCCAATACATTTTTGGGGCTGCCTCTCGTCCCTGTTGCGCTGCCGTGCTAACTCCTCATAATGCCGCCGCTCGGCTTTAGCTGTCTCCAGATATTCCCCAGCCTGTGCCCAGGGTCCCCTACAGTCCAAAATCTCCTCCCATGTCCAGGAGTCCAGAACCATCTGCTCCTGGTTACCACACTGCTTGGTCCGGTTGTGGTGGGTAGGTCTGTAACGAATCTCTTTGTTGTCTGAGGAGGAGTAGGAAGGATCGGACCAATATGCAGCGTGGTAAGTGTTCATGTTAATCTATTAGACTGAACACACGAAACAAAATAACAAAGTGAACGGAAGAAACGAAACAGTTCTGTCAGGTGAATACACAAAACAGAAAACAACTACCCACAACCCATAGTGGGAAAACAGGCTGCCTAAGTATGGTTCTCAATCAGAGACAACGATTGACAGCTGCCTCTGATTGGGAACCATACCAGCCCAAAAGCAGAAATACAAAACATAGAACAAACATAGAATGCCCACCCCAACTCACGCCCTGACCAACCTAAAACAGAGACATAAAAAAGGAACTAAGGTCAGGATGTGACAGCATTGTTGTGAATTTTTAGATATTAATTCACTGTTGGGGCTAGGAACACAAGTATTTAGCTGTACCCTCAATAACATCTGCTAAGTATGTGTATGTATCAGGACTCAGGGCAAGAACCAGATGCAGACAGTTTGAATCATAGATTTTTATTTACAAAACAGGGTGCAGGTAAACGACAAGTCAAGGGCAGGCAGAGGTCAGTAATCCAGGGCAGTGTCAGTGAGGTACAGAACGGCAGGCAGGCTCAGGGTCAGGGCAGGCAGAATGGTCAAAACAAAACAAAAAACTAGAGCCCAGGAAACACAGGATCACGCTGGTAAGACTTGACGGGACAAGATGAACTGCCAACAGACAAACAGAGAACACAGGCAGAGAACACAGGCTCTCTTCCAGGTACGGTGACAGCAGCAGACGAACATCTGGGCTGAGGGTATGCTGACTTCTTCCTCTTGCTCAGAGAAGAGCAGGGGCTGATATCCCATATCCCAAGAGCAGGGGCTGATATCCCATGGAACACACGAAAGGTAAGAGACCAGTGGCTGAGCAGGGAAGGGTGTTGCCGGTGTATTCCACCCACATGAGTTGCTAGCTCCAGGTGGTGTGGTTGGTGGAGACGAGGCAACAAAGAGTCGTCTCCAGGTCCTGATTGGCTCGCTCCAACTGGCCGTTGGACTGGGGTTGGAATCCGGGGGACAGGCTGGCCGACAACCCACGAGGGTGCAGAATGCCTTCCAGAGCCGGGACGAGAACTGAGGACCGTGATTGGAGACCATTTCCACCGGAAGTCCATGGTTTCGGAAGACGTGCTGCACCATGAGCTGGGCCGTCTCATTTGCTGAGGGTAACATGGGAAGTGGAATGAAATGGACGGCTTTGGAAAACCTGTCCACCACTAAGGATAGTGGTGTTCCCATCTGATGGTGGTAGACCGGTAACAAAGTCCAGGGATATATGAGACCAGCGGCGGTGAGGCCAGCCGGAGCTTGCCGCAGAGTCTTATTCTGAGCAAACACAGTGCAGGCGGTAACAAATTCGGAGATGTCAGGGCCCATGGTGGGCCACCAAAAGCGTTGTCGTACAAAGGCCAGGGTCTGACTGGAGCCAGGATGGCAGATGTCCTAACCTACTTGCCAAAACTAAAGTTCATTAATTAACAACAAATTTGTGGAGTGGTTGAAAAACGAGTTTTATTGACTCTAACCTACGTGTATGTAAACTACTGACTTCAACTGTAAGTGTATTTTTTTGGTACCTTTATTTAACTAGGCAAGTCAGTTAAGAACACATTTTTATTTACAATGATGGCCTACCCCGGCCAACCCTCCCCTAACCCGGACGACGCTGGGCCAATTGTGCGCCGCCCTATGGGACTCCCGATCACAGACGGTTGTGATACAGCCCGGGATCAATCCAGGGTCTGTAGTGACTCCTCTAGCACTGCGATGCAGTGTATTAGACCGCTGCGCCACTCGGGAGACCGTAAGTAAATCTTTCCCAACCCTCCAGTAAGTTGTAACGAACTAACTTACAAAACTCAGTTTAGGACGAGACTGACTTTATGACCAAAATTATCCTATTTACACTCTGTAGCCAATTTTGACTATAAAATGACTGTTTTTGACTCAAATCTATTCCACATAGGCTGTTTAAAGCCAGACAAAGGGGCAGTTGACCTTTAATATATTTTCTGCAAAGTCGAGAGGAAATGGGCAGGTTATGTGCAGGTAATGGGGAGACTGAATTTAAACTGTCCCATTATGGTGTGACAGCTGGAGTAACTAAAACCACTGAATTATTAAGAGGTAGAAAAGCCATCACCTGAACCCGGGGGTGGGGGGACGACGACATTGCCTGAGCCAGGGGGGAAATCAAAGAAACAAGGGAGTTAGGAAGAAGGAGAGATGTGGTGTAACAGGGGGGATCAAATGAGTTGGTTTCCTAGTTAACACTTTGCTCCAGCTAGTTGCCCTGTAGATACCTCATCTAGGATCATGTTACTATCCTCAAATCCTAACCTTTTACTGGGGAAGTAATATTGATCTTGAATCTGCTTATAAGGGCAACTTCATCCTATACTGACTAGAACAGTTTGGGTGTGGAGGTCTAATTCCCAGGGCCTAATGAGTCTAAACCAGAAGCATTGGTTTAATATGTGTCCCAAATGGCACCCTATTCCCTATTACTTTTGACCAAAGCCCTGGTCAAAAATAGTGCCGTTTGGGATGGAGGCTTAGATAATGGTTCAAATGTATATTCTGTGAATGGGGTTACCCCTGTCAGTCTGTGATTTAACCTCTGTGTGTGTTAAGTACGTAGGCTCGGTTATTTGACCCAGATTCAGAGGAAAACGCTCTGGCAAGCTTGTTTCATTGTTCATTTGAATTGAGTAACTATTCCTTGTATTTCAAAGCAACAAGTGGGTGAAACCAGCTGGCACAGTGAGTCTCTACTCCAGGACCAGGTCACTATATCCTATATCACAACAGTTTTGTTCCTGTCTATGATCTCAGCCTAGCGGGGTGGGGGGGGGGGGGGGGGGGGGGGGGGGGCGGAGGCGGCAAGTAGCATAGCAGGTAGAGCGTTGGGCAAGTAACCAAAAGGTCTCAGGGGAGTTGGGATATGCAACAACAACACAAACATCACACATTTAAGCCATATTCTCTTATGTTCACAGCCATGTTTGACTGCCAGAATCTATATGTATTTCTGAGAATGTAGTTAAGGTGGAGGAGGTTCAGATCGCGGTCAGTGATCAGTGAACAGGTAGGAGCTAAATTTATACATTCCGCTTCCAGAATGAACAAAGCTGTGGTTGTGTTCATGCAAAGGGCAAATTTGCTGGGTAGGTTCATTGCAATTGGAATATCTGTAAGGGGTGTGTTGGTGCCAATTTCTCCTATTTCTACAGCTTCGACCAGGGTGGTAGTTGCAAATTTGCCTCCATTTATTACGGATGATGAAATCAGGAAAGATCTGAGTCATTTCGGTAAGTTTGCTAGAGGGTTTCGTGTACAGTCGGCAGGTTTTCAGGCAGATTTCGTTGGACATGTTGTTTCGTTCCGGAGGCAATGAGACACAGGCAGCAGAGGCTGGGCCTAGTCATTCCAAGGTTGGTGGTGTAGATGAGGCTGGGCCTAGTCATGCTATGGAGGGTGGTGTAGATGAGGCTGGGCCTAGTCATGCTACGGAGGGTGGTGTAGATGAGGCTGGGCCTAGTCATGCTACAGATGGTGGTGTAGATAAGGCTGGGCCTTGTCAGGATACAGATGGTGGTGTAGATGAGGCTGGGCCTAGTCATGCTATGGAGGGTGGTGTAGATGAGGCTGGGCCTAGTCATGCTACGGAGGGTGGTGTAGATGAGGCTGGGCCTAGTCATGCTACAGATGGTGGTGTAGATAAGGCTGGGCCTTGTCAGGATACAGATGGTGGTGTAGTTGAGGCTGGGCCTAGTCATGCTACGGAGGATGGTGTAGATGAGGCTGGGTCTTGTCAGGATACAGATGGTGGTGTAGATGAGGCTCGGTCTAGTCATGCTAAAGATGGTGGTGTAGATGAGGCTGGGCCTCGTCAGGCTACAGATGGTGGTGTAGATGAGGCTGAGCCTAGTCAGGCTTCAGATGGTGGTGTAGATGAGGCTGGGCCTAGTCAGGCTACAGATGGTGGTGTAGATGAGGCTGGGCCTAGTCAGGCTACAGATGGTGGTGTAGATGAGGCTGGGTCTCGTTAGTCTACAGATGGTGGTGTAGATGAGGCTGGGCCTAGTCAGGCTACAGATGGTGGTGTAGATGAGGCTGGGCCTAGTCAGGCTACAGATGGTGATGTAGATGAGGCTGGGTCTCGTCAGTCTACAGATGTTGGCGTAGATGATGCTGGGCCTAGTCAGGCTACAGATAGTAGTGTAGATGAGGCTGGGCCTAGTCAGGCTACAGATGGTGGTGTAGATGAGGCTGGGCCTAGTCAGGTTATGTTAACTGGATGAGGAGTGTATAGTGGGGAAGTGTAAGAGACTAGGGGGAGGAGGACGGTGTCTATCAGAAGAGGAAAAAGGGGAGAAGAACGGAGGTGGGAAGGGAGAGGCTGGGGTGGCCAAGGCCACCAAGGAACCTGTGCCTGGTGTTGGGGTGAGAGGCCCTGACCAGAGAGGAATGGCAGGTGGTCAGGATGGGAGATGGAGATGAGGAGAAGGAAGGTGAGTCTGAGGAAGAGGATGTATAGAGGCCTTTTTTTCAGACTCCTCCTCAATGGGTCCAGAGCTGACAGCCAGTCAAGTAGAAGGGTCAAAGTACACGGTGAGGGAACTGACAAGGTTCCTGAATGAGACCAACAGGAAAAAAGTGAATCTTGAGGCTTTTTTTCTGATCTGAGAAAGTTTGTAAGATCAGCACAACATGCTATGAAAAATTAGGGGCATGGTGTCCTCTCACCCAGGAAATGGTTGAGGAAGTGGGTCACAACTGTGCGTAAGGGTCTTCCTTCAGACGCTGTTTAGATTAGTAGTTTTTTTTCTGGCACTGGGGCTTTTCGAGCTTTGTTATTGGTCTCTTTGTTGGCTTTTCTCCCACTTCCTTTGGAGACTCTTCGGGTAGGCTCGCTAATATAAATGATGCCAGAGTTGCGGGAAAGAGGAGTGTGTTGGGTGAACATGTAAAACAAAAAAAAGTACAGGTGTTTTTTTCTGCAGGAGATGCATAGTGATGTGGTGAATGAAGTCGATTGGGGGCTCTGGTGGAAAGGGGCAAGTGTGTTGAGCCATGGGACAAATGTTAGTGCAAGGGTGGCAGTCCTTTTCGTACCGGGTCTGTCTGTAAAAATGTTCTCCTCAAAGGAGGTGTGTAGGGGTAGGCTGCTTGTAGTTAAAACAGAAATTAACAACATGGGTTTTGTCTTTATAAATGTGTATGCGCCTAACACTGGGAGAGAGGGGGGTTCTTTTTGGGTGTCTAAGACAGGAACTCTCACAGGTAGCACCTGAGGAGACGCTGGTTGTCAGCGGGGACTGGAACTGTACAATGGATTTGACGAAAGACAAATGGGGAAGAGCCTCATGCAGGGTCAGTGGGAGTGTTTATTATTTTTTATTTTTTTCACCTTTATTTAACCAGGTAGGCCAGTTGAGAACAAGTGGGAGTGTTAAGGGACATCATTAATCAGTTTGACCTAGTGGATGTTTGGAGAACTAGACATCCTGACACAAGACAGTGTCAATGGGTGAAGGTCTTTGGGGGTAGGGTGAGTGCAGCCCGACTTGATCAGTTTTACTTGTCCAGGAATCTGAACAATACGCTGTTGGGCACTACCATTCTCCGGTTGGGTTTTTCGGCTCACCACTTAACCATGGCTCGGCTGTCTATTTCACCAGGGCCCCGGCAGGCATCCTATTGGAAGTCGAATGTAAAGCTCTTACAAGATGCCACTTTTTGCTCAGGTTTCAACATTTTTGGGGAAAAGGTGGGGGCAGCAAAGTGAGGAGTATGAGTCTCTGAGTCAACAGTGGGATGTGGGAAAGTCCAAATGCGTCTTTTCTGTCTACAGTATACAGTTCTCTCATCCTCAGAGGATAGGAGGGTATTGGGGGAACTCGAGCGTAGTATTAGTGAGATGGAGGTAGAGATGGTGGGGTAAATGGGGAGTTTTTTCCAGGTTAAAGCAAAGGGAGCACTTGTAAGAGCTAGGTTCTCCATGCTCAAGGAGATGGGCGCTGCCAGCTCCTCCTCCTATGGTTTAGAAAGACAAGGGTATGCATTGTCTACGGCTTTCTGATGGGAGGGTGATCTCTGTGGTGGGGGAGATGCGGGAGCGGACTGTGGAGTTTTATACTGAGTAGTATAGGGCAGAATTGTTTGATCCTATGTGTGCTCAGGTCTTGTTTGCAGAACTCCCTCAGCTCTCTCTGGCACAGAGGGATGAAATGGACGTTCCTCTGTTTTCCCATGAACTGGAAAAGGCCATAAACCCAGATGTCCCCTGGCCGTGCACCCGGGGTCGATGTACACCCAGTGGAGATTTCTAAGAAATTCTGGGGAATAATTAGACTGCACTTCCTTTCCTTTTAGCGTGAATGCGTCGGGGTAGGAGAGTTTACGATGAGCTGCCATCGGGCGGTTCTGACTCCCCTGCCCAAAAAAGGGGACTTACGAACTGGAGGCCTGTGGCATTGCTTTGTGCAGACTACAAGATATTTGCCAAGATCCTCTAACAGACTGAAGTCTCATCTGGACTCTATAGTACACAAGTACCAGACATACCAGGATGCTCAATCATGGACAACTTGTTCTTAATCAGGGACCTGTTGGACTGGTCAGTCTGATAGCCTTGAGCTAACAGTCTGATAGCCTTGAGATAGAAGCTGTTTTGCAGTCTCGGTCCCAGCTTTGAATCACCTGTACTGAACTTGCCTTCTGGATGATAGCGGGGTGAACAGACAGTGGCTCAGGTGGTTGTTGTCCTTGATGATCTTTTTGGCCTTCCTGTGGGTCAGGGTCAAGAAGAACTGAGAGGGGCTGTCACAGGCAGTGGTGTCAAGACTGGCCGGGTGGGGGTAGCTTCTGGCCCAAGTGTCGTATAGAGGGAGGGTGCTGATAATCAACAGCCTGGTGGCATCTTCCCTGTGGCATAAACTGGCTGTCCTCAATCAGTCTGTTCGCTGACCTGCAACGCAAGCCTGTGGACTTTTTCTGGTCGGGCCATCACTGGCTGAGGGCGGCAGTGTTGTACATGTCCGTCCACAAAGGAAGACAGGGCCTGATGGAACTGGAGAGCAGGGTGGCTGCTTTCCAACTAACGGTGGTGCAGACACCTCTGTACCAAACTGATGTCGGCTGGAGGGGAACCAGCATGCGCACTGCTGAGGAGAGCTGGCGGATTAGGTTTGGACCTGCAGCTGTTCCTCATGAAGCTGGAGAGGCTGAGTACAGCAGGTCTCTCTGATTTTTACTCTGCGGTGCTGAGGGCCTGGCAACTGCTAAGGCACACACGAGAAGGGGGTGTGGAGCCTGGACTGTGGGTGTGGGAGGAGCCTATCTTGCACAACCCAGCCATCCCTTTGAGATCGTCTCATTCAGCCACCCTGCAGAGGCGACTGATGGCAGTGGGCTTACTACGGCTGGGTGACCTGCGACTGTTGGGAGAGGAGGGGTGGAAAACCCTGGAGAGATTGCTGGAGAGATTCCTGGAGGAGGTCCAAGAGGCACTATCTGAGCCGGAAAGGGGTTGTTTGAGTGGCCAAGGGGGGAGGGGCCACCAATGTTTCCGCCACTGCAGGTGACTGCAGAGACTTGGGGACTGGCAAGGGGGTCTGGAGGACTTGGTAGATTTTAACACTCTGAGCCTGGGGGAGTTTGAGGGGGTGGGAGGTAAAGCCCTCTACAACCTCTGCATTAAGGTGAGGAACATTAGGAGCCTAACAGGAGTGAAGGCACATCAGTGGTATATAGGGGGATCTACAAACCCCCAGTACCAAAGAGGTCAGGGGACCTCCAGTGGAGGGTTCTACATGGAGCCTTGGCCACTAACAGCTGGTTGGCATGGGTTGAACCGGGAGTCGGATAGGGGTGTCCTTTCTGTGTTATGAGTGAAACTGTGACTCTGTGTGCGCCAGGTTAATGCCATTAATGTCTCTGTTGAAATGTCTGTGTGAGAGTTTGGGGTGGAGTTTACTGTTGGGATGTTTATAATGGGGTGTTAATGCCTTTAATGTCTCTGTTGGAATATCTGTGTGAGAGTTTGGGGTGGAGTTTACTGTTGGGATGCTTATAATGGGGTGTTAATGCCTTTAATGTCTCTGTTGGAATATCTGTGTGAGAGTTTGGGGTGGAGTTTACTGTTGGGATGTTTATAATGGGGTGTTAATGCCTTTAATGTCTCTGTTGGAATATCTGTGTGAGAGTTTGGGGTGGAGTTTACTGTTGGGATGTTTATAATGGGGTGTTAATGCCTTTAATGTCTCTGTTGGAATATCTGTGTGAGAGTTTGGGGTGGAGTTTACTGTTGGGATGTTTATAATGGGGTGTTAATGCCTTTAATGTCTCTGTTGGAATATCTGTGTGAGAGTTTGGGGTGGAGTTTACTGTTGGGATGTTTATAATGGGGTGTTAATGCCTTTAATGTCTCTGTTGGAATATCTGTGTGAGAGTTTGGGGTGGAGTTTACTGTTGGGATGTTTATAATGGGGTACAGGTATTCAAATAAGAAGGCCTCGCTATTATTTAATGGAATGGTCTCTGTGTGCCTTAGGGTGGAATTTGAGTTCTTTAAAATTATAACAAGTGTGGCGATGTTTTAGGAGATGGAGTGTTGGGCGGGCTGTCTGTACAGCTGCAGGAGATGGGTTGGAGATACGGTTGTAGAAGTGTTGAGGTTTTGGTTATTGCGGTGTTTTTGTATCGTGGTGTAGAGAGCAAGGTGAGCTTGGTACATGCATGCAGTACTGCAGTAGGGTAGATTATTTGGTGTTTTGTTTTAAGGGGTGAGGTGGTGAGGTTTTAATGAAATGAGAATGTTTCATTAAAGAAAGTCAACGTCTCTCTAGATAGATAGATAGATAAAAGCACACACAGTAGAGTGTTAATAATTCATGTGTATCCTGCCCGCTGGTGGAAATGGATCATGTGAGAATCATTTCCTCTATTCTTCTCTCCTCTCATCGTCTTTTCTCACCTTTACTGTTGTTCTCTTCACTTCTTCTCATCTTCTTCCCCAGTGCCCCGCTCTCTGCAAAGATGTACCTATTGTTAAGTTCATGTTTTAAGTAGCCCTATACTTCTGTATTTACAGTGCCCTCTGGTATAGGTGCGCATGAGTAGAAGTTACCGTCGAACTGGGCCTGAGTGTGATGGCCGCAATGTACTCTGCTAATACTTTAAAGTAAACGTTGTTAACTGGAACCTAGTCATTGTTCCATTTGCCAGAAATGAGTTATCATTAGCAGCAGAGGATGCAATGTCCTGCCTCGCTTCAACGAGAACGACAAGAAAAAGCAAACACTTATGGTGGCATTATCGCTTGGAGAGCGAAAGATACAGCACTGGAAATATCCATGGAGGATTTGAACAAGGATGATGGTATGGGAACTTTGGACTATGTGTTTCTAAAAGAAGAGAAATGCCATGCCTACAAGGCATATTCAAACTTTGACAGTACTACGAGAAACATTTTGGAGTGGCAATAGCAGACTACATCATTGATTTCGAACAGAGGTACAATCGGATGCAGTGCTAGCTATCAAGACGCTAGATACTGTCTGTCTGGATGGAAGGGAGAAACAGTTGGCTTTGACTGCTTGTACTGTGCTGACTTTTGTGTCGGTGAAGAAGGCACTACAAAAGACAGCTGTCATGCTAATAACATATCTACTATTGTACATCCTAATAACAGACATACCAGAGATACCAATAGAATACTACACTTTGCAAAGAGAAGAGGCAACAACAAGTCACGTTTTCAAGACAACCAGACGAGGGTGCCTGGCACAAATCCACTGGACCTGTATGGAAGGAGATCAAAATGTGCTATATGTCAAAGCACTTACCATTGGGTTAAAGACTGCTCTTTGCTTAGATTTCCGTCTTAGTTTTTGTAGAGAGATGGAACAGTGTAAAATTTATTTGCTTCTGGTACTGAGATCTTAATAGTTGAATACTTAGGATCTCCTGTGATTGATATTGCATGTACACGCACAGTATGGTGAAAAATGGTTTGAAAACTGCAGTATGTCTGTAAACAAAATCTGAAATATATACAAAATATGAGGGTCAGACCAAAGCAACCAAGCTTTTACATTTGGAGATAGGAGAGTTGTTCACTCTACGAAGAGATTCAAGATGCTAGCAAAGGCTGGTCAGACTAAGTGTCACATTGAAGCAGAGGATGTCCCTGTAGATTTTCCCATACCATTGTGCAAGGATTCCCTCAAGAAGGCAGGGGCTGTACTGGACATAAAAAATGACAAGGCAGAGATGTTTAAACAACCAGTGACCCTTAACTTACTACCTCAGGCCACTAATTGTGTAAACATTTTAGACAAAGACATCACATAGAGTCCATGTAAAAAAAAATATTCTGACAGTCACAGAGAACATGACTAGAGAGTAAAAACACATTCTCCACAAACCTATAGTTGACAAACTTCAGAAATGACTGAGCAGTTCTAGGAATAATGATGATGAGAAGTACTAGACTACCAATTAGTTGACTCAGTGTCTAGAGTGGAAAGGACTCGGAGTCGTCATTGGCCAAGATGGTGTGGTGATATTTGTGAGGCACGGAATCACCATTGTCCGGGTACATCACTCAAGATTGCGCAAAGTAAATTATCAACAAGCGGAGAATCAGCCTCCTACTGAAAAGGACAGTGAAACAGACACAAACATATATATATATATATATACACACACAATGAAACTGACAGGATGGCTGCCGGTTTATTGGCTCCTAACCAACTGTGCTATTTTGGCCTCATCCCCATCATTCTCAGGAGAAAGAGACTGAGATTTTGCAGAAAGAGATTGGGGTGCCTTGTGAGAATCAAGCGATGAGTGGCTAATCTGCCTTTGCCATCCGTAAAGGCATCTGTACATCCACACTAAGCTCGGGATCGAACCCAGAATCTCTGGTGGCACAGCTAGCACTGAGACACAGACCACTGCGCCACCCGGGAGGCCCTAGGACTTGCAAACTATTAGACAACAAAGGGAAGCACAGCCGAGATCTGCCCAGTGACACGAGCCTACCAGAAGAGATACAGTAAATCACTTCTATGCTCGCTTCGAGGCAAGTAATACTGAAACAGGCATGAGAGCATCAGCTATTCTGGACGACTGTGTGATCACGCTCTCTGCAGACGATTTAAGTAAGACCTTTTTAAACAGGTCAACATTCACAAGGCCGCAGGGCCAGACGGATTATCAGGACGTGTACTCAGAGCATACGCTGACCAACTGGCAAGTGTCTTCACTGACATTTTCAACCTCTCCCTGTCTGAGTCTATAAAAACCTTCAAGCTGCATACTGGACCCTATTCCAACTAAACTACTGAAAGAGCTGCTTCCTGTGCTTGGCCCTCCTATGTTGAACATAATAAACGGCTCTCTATCCACCGGATGTGTACCAAACTCACTAAAAGTGGCAGTAATAAAGCCTCTCTTGAAAAAGAAAAAACCTTGACCCAGAAAATATAAAAAACTATCGGCCTATATCGAATCTTCCATTCCTCTCAAAATTTTTAGAAAAGGCTGTTGCGCAACAACTCACTGCCTTCCTGAAGACAAACAATGTATACGAAATGCTTCAGTCTGGTTTTAGACCCCATCATAGCACTGAGACGGCACTTGTGAAGGTAGTAAATTACATTTTAATGGCATCGGACCGAGGCTCTGCATCTGTCCTCGTGCTCCTAGACCTTAGTGCTGCTTTTGATACCATCGATCACCACATTCTTTTGGAGAGATTGGAAACCCAAATTGGTCTACACGGACAAGTTCTGGCCTGGTTTAGATCTTATCTGTCGGAAAGATATCAGTTTGTCTCTGTGAATGGTTTGTCCTCTGACAAATCAACTGTAAATTTCGGTGTTCCTCAAGGTTCCGTTTTAGGACCACTATTGTTTTCACTATATATTTTACCTCTTGGGGATGTTATTCGAAAACATAATGTTAACTTTCACTGCTATGCGGATGACACACAGCTGTACATTTCAATGAAACATGGTGAAGCCCCAAAATTGCCCTTGCTAGAAGAATGTGTTTCAGACATAAGGAAGTGGATGGTTGCAAACTTTCTACTTTTAAACTCGGACAAAACAGAGATGCTTGTTCTAGGTCCCAAGAAACAAAGAGATCTTCTGTTGAATCTGACAATTAATCTTAATGGTTGTACAGTCGTCTCAAATAAAATTGTGAAGGACCTCGGCGTTACTCTGGACCCTGATCTCTCTTTTGAAGAACATATCAAGACCATTTCAAGGACAGCTTTTTTCCATCTACGTAACATTGCAAAAATCAGAAACTTTCTGTCCAAAAATGATGCAGAAAAATGAATCCATGCTTTTGTCACTTCTAGGTTAGACTACTGCAATGCTCTACTTTCCGGCTACCCGGATAAAGCACTAAATAAACTTCAGTTAGTGCTAAATACGGCTGCTAGAATCCTGACTAGAACCAAAAAATTTGATCATATTACTCCAGTGCTAGCCTCTCTACACTGGCTTCCTGTCAAAGCAAGGGCTGATTTCAAGGTTTTACTGCTAACCTACAAAGCATTACATGGGCTTGCTCCTACCTATCTCTCTGATTTGGTCCTGCGTACATACCTACACGTACGCTACGGTCACAAGATGCAGGCCTCCTAATTGTCTCTAGCATTTCTAAGCAAACAGCTGGAGGCAGGGCTTTCTCCTATAGAGCTCCATTTTTATGGAACGGTCTGCCTACCCATGTCAGAGACGCAAACTCGGTCTCAACCTTTAAGTCTCTACTGAAGACTCATCTCTTCAGTGGGTCATATGATTGAGTGTAGTCTGGCCCAGGAGTGGGAGGGTGAACGGAAAGGCTCTGGAGCAACGAACCGCCCTTGCTGTCTCTGCCTGGCCGGTTCCCCTCTTTCCACTGGGATTCTCTGCCTCTAACCCTATTACAGGGGCTGAGTCACTGGCTTACTGGGGCCCTCTCATGCCGTCCCTGGAGGGGGTGCGTCACCTGAGTGGGTTGAGTCACTGATGTGGTCATCCTGTCTGGGTTGGCGCCCCCCCCCCCCCCCCCCCTTGGGTTGTGCCGTGGCGGAGGTCTTTGTGGGCTATACTCGGCCTTGTCTCATGATGGTAAGTTGGTGGTTGAAGATATCCCTCTAGTGGTGTGGGGGGTGTGCTTTGGCAAAGTGGGTGGGGTTATATCCTTCCTGTTTGGCCCTGTCCGGGGGTGTCCTCAGATGGGGCCACAGTGTCTCCTGTCCCTTCCTGTCTCAGCCTCCAGTATTTATGCTGCAGTAGTTTATGTGTCGGGGGACTAGGGTCGGTTTGTTATATCTGGAGTACTTCTCCTGTCCTATTCGGTGTCCTGTGTGAATCTAAGTGTGCGTTCTCTAATTCTCCCCTTCTCTCTTTCTCTCTCTCGGAGGACCTAAGCCCTAGGACCATGCCCCAGGACTACCTGACATGATGACTCCTTGCTGTCTCCTTGCTGTCATGTTCTGTTATAATCTCCACCCGGCACAGCCAGAAGAGGACTGGCCATCCCACATATGCTCTCTCTAATTCTCTCTTTCTTTCTCTCTCTCGGAGGGAGCCCTAGGACCATGCCCCAGGAATACCTGACATGATGACTCCTTGCTGTCCCCAGTCCACCTGACTGTGCTGCTGCTCCAGTTTCAACTGTTCTGCCTTATTATTATTCGACCATGCTGGTCATTTATGAACATTTGAACATCTTGGCCATGTTCGGTTAAAATCTCCACCCGGCACAGCCAGAAGAGGACTGGCCACCCCACATAGCCTGATTCCTCTCTAGGTTTCTTCCTAAGTTTTGACCTTTCTAGGGAGTTTTTCCTAGCCACCGTGCTTCTACACCTGCATTGCTTGCTGTTTGGGGTTTTAGGCTGGGTTTCTGTACAGCACTTTGAGATATCAGCTGATGTACGAAGGGCTATATAAATAAATTTTATTTGATTTGATTTGTAATACCAACATGTTTCAAGCAGACCACCATAGTCCCTGTGCCCAAAAACACTAAGGTCACCTGCCTAAATGACTACCGACCCGTAGCACTCACGTCTGAGCCATGAAGTGATTTGAAACGCTGGTCATGGCTCACATCAACACCATTATCCCAGAAATCCTAGACCCACTCCAATTTGCATACCACCCAAACAGATCCACAGATGATGCAATCTCTATTGCACTCCACACTGCCCTTTCACACCTTGACAAAAGGAACACCTATGTGAGAATGCTATTCACTGACTACAGCTCAGTGTTCAACACCATAGTGCCCTCAAAGCTCATCTCTAAGCTAAGGACCCTGGGACTAAACACCTCCCTCTGCAACTGGATCCTGGACTTCCTGATGGGCCACTCCCAGGTGGTAAGGGTAGGGAACTTCACTCAACTCTATGTAAACTGGAAACTATATACCCAGAGGCTGCATTTATCGGAGCTGAGGATTTTAACAAAGCAAATTTGAGATCAATGCTCCCTAAATTTTATCAGCATATTGATTGCACAACACGTAGGCCTAATACTGTCATGTATTGTCATGTTGTGTCTTGTTTCTGTCCTTTCCCTTCACCCTGTCTCCCTCTGCTGGTCGTTATTAGGTTACCTTTTCTCCCCCTCTTTCCCCCAGCTGTTCCTTGTCTCCTCCTAACTACCTCGTCACCCCTTTTCCCACCTGTTCCCTTTTTCCCTCTGATTAGTCCTCTATATCTCTCTCTGTTTTTGCTCCTGTCTTTGTCGGATTCTTGTTTGTGTTATTCATGCCTGAACCAGACTATCGTCATGTTTGCTGCAACCTTGTCCTGTCCTGTCGGAATCTGCCGGTCCATCTGAGCCTACCTATGTTTTGTCATTAAAGAAGCTCTGTTTACGTTAATTCGCTTTTGGGTCCTCATTCACGCACCGTAACAGAAGAATCCGACCAAGAATGGACCCAGCGACTTCGGATCCTCTCCACTCAGCCGTCGAGATCCAGGGAGCGATGCTAGGCAGACACGAGCAGGAATTGTCTGCTGCTCGACATGCCGTTGAGACCCTGGCCACCCAAGTCTCCAACCTCACAGAACAGGTTCACCATCTCCGCCTCGATCCACCGGCCACTTCCAGGGCTTTCGAATCTCCGGAGCCCAGAATCAATAACCCGCCGTGTTACTCTGGGGAGCCCACTGAATGCCGCTCGTTCCTCACCCAGTGTGATATTGTGTTTTCTCTCCAGCCCAACACTTACTCCAGGAGCACTGCTCGTGTCGCCTACGTCATATCTCTCCTTACTGGACGGGCTCGTGAGTGGGGCACGGCAATCTGGGAGGCAAGGGCTGAGTGTACTAACCAGTATCAGGACTTTAAGGAGGAGATGATACGGGTTTTTGATCGATCTGTTTTTGGGGAGGAGGCTTCCAGGGCCCTCTTCCCTATGTCAAGGTAATCGATCCATAACAGACTACTCTATTGAGTTTCGCACTCTTGCTGCCTCCAGTGGCTGGAACGAGCCGGCTTTGCTCGCTCGTTTTCTGGAGGGTCTCCGCGCAGAGGTAATGGATGAGATTCTCTCCCGGGAGGTTCCTTCCAGCGTGGATTCCTTGATTGAACTCGCTATTCGCATTGAGCGACGGGTTGATCTTCGTCACCGAGCTTGTGGAAAGGAGCTCGCGTTCTCCGTTGCCCCACCCTCTCCGCATCACTACCATCTTCCTCTGCCGGCTCGGGTGCTGAGCCTATGCAGCTGGGAGGTATCCGCATCTCGACTAAGGAGAGGGAACGGAGAATCACCAACCGCCTCTGTCTCTATTGCGGTTCTGCTGGTCATTTTGTCACTTCATGTCCAGTAAAAGCCAGAGCTCATCAGTAAGCGGAGGGCTACTGGTGAGCGCTACTACTCCTGTCTCTCCTTCAAGATCCTGCACTACCTTGTCGGTCCATCTACGCTGGACCGGTTCGTCAGCTTCCTGCAGTGCCTTAATAGACTCTGGGGCGGAGGGCTGTTTTATGGACGAGACCTGGGCTCGGGAACATGACATTCCTCTCAGACAGTTAAGGGAGTCCACGGCCTTGTTCGCCCTGGATGGTAGTCCTCTCCCCAGGATTCAGCGTGAGACGCTACCTTTAACCCTCACTGTTTCTGGTAATCATAGCGAAACCATTTCTTTTTTAATTTTTCGTTCACCTTTTACACCTGTTGTTTTGGGCCATCCCTGGCTAGTTTGTCATAATCCTTCCATTAATTGGTCTAGTAATTCTATCCTCTCCTGGAACGTCTCTTGTCATGTGAAATGTTTAATGTCTGCTATCCCTCCTGTTTCCTCTGTCTCTTCTTCACAGGAGGAGCCTGGTGATTTGACAGGGGTGCCGGAGGAATATCACGATCTGCGCACGGTGTTCAGTCGGTCCAGGGCCACCTCTCTTCCTCCACACCGGTCGTATGATTGTAGTATTGATCTCCTTCCGGGAACCACTCCCCCCCGGGGTAGACTATACTCTCTGTCGGCTCCCGAACGTAAGGCTCTCGAAGATTATTTGTCTGTAGCTCTTGCCGCCGGTACCATAGTCCCCTCCTCCTCTCCCGCCGGAGCGGGGTTTTTTTTTGTTAAGAAGAAGGACGGGTCCCTGCGCCCCTGCATAGATTATCGAGGGCTGAATGACATAACAGTGAAGAATCGTTATCCGCTTCCTCTTATGTCTTCAGCCTTCGAGATCCTGCAGGGAGCCAGGTTTTTCACTAAGTTGGACCTTCGTAACGCTTACCATCTCGTGCGCATCAGGGAGGGGGACGAGTGGAAGACGGCGTTTAACACTCCGTTAGGGCACTTTGAATACCGGGTTCTTCCTTTCGGCCTCGCTAACGCTCCAGCTGTCTTTCAGGCATTAGTCAATGATGTCCTGAGAGACATGCTGAACATCTTTGTTTTCGTTTACCTTGACGATATCCTGATTTTTTTCACCGTCACTCCAGATTCATGTTCAGCACGTTCGACGTGTCCTCCAGCGCCTTTTAGAGAATTGTCTTTTTGTGAAGGCTGAGAAGTGCTCTTTTCATGCCTCCTCCGTCACATTTCTCGGTTCTGTTATTTCCGCTGAAGGCATTAAGATGGATCCCGCTAAGGTCCAAGCTGTCATTGATTGGCCCGTCCCTAAGTCACGCGTCGAGCTGCAGCGCTTTCTCGGCTTCGCGAACTTCTATCGTCGTTTCATCCGTAATTTCGGTCAGGTGGCAGCTCCTCTCACAGCCCTTACTTCTGTCAAGACGTGCTTTAAGTGGTCCGTTTCCGCCCAGGGAGCTTTTGATCTCCTCAAGAATCGTTTTACATCCGCACCTATCCTTGTTACATCTGACGTCACTAGACAGTTCGTTGTCGAGGTTGACGCGTCAGAGGTGGGCGTGGGAGCCATTCTTTCTCAGCGCTCCCTCTCTGACGACAAGGTCCACCCTTGCGCGTATTTTTCTCATCGCCTGTCGCCGTCGGAACGTAACTATGATGTGGGAAACCGCGAACTGCTCGCCATCCGCTTAGCCCTAGGCGAATGGCGACAGTGGTTGGAGGGGGCGACCGTTCCTTTTGTCGTTTGGACTGACCATAGGAACCTTGAGTACATCCGTTCTGCCAAACGACTTAATGCGCGTCAGGCGCGCTGGGCGCTGTTTTTCGCTCGTTTCGAGTTCGTGATTTCTTATCGTCCGGGCTCTAAGAACACCAAGCCTGATGCTTTATCTCGTCTCTTCAGTTCTTCAGTAGCCTCCACTGACCCCGAGGGGATTCTCCCTGAGGGGCGTGTTGTCGGGTTGACTGTCTGGGGAATTGAGAGGCAGGTAAAGCAAGCACTCACTCAAACTCCGTCGCCACGCGCTTGTCCTAGGAACCTTCTTTTCGTTCCCGTTCCTACTCGTCTGGCCGTTCTTCAGTGGGCTCACTCTGCCAAGTTAGCCGGCCACCCTGGCGTTCGGGGTACACTTGCTTCCATTCGCCAGCGTTTTTGGTGGCCCACCCGGGAGCATGACACGCGTCGCTTCGTGGCTGCTTGTTCGGTCTGCGCGCAGACTAAGTCCGGTAACTCCCCTCCTGCCGGCCGTCTCAGGCCGCTTCCCATTCCCTCTCGACCGTGGTCTCACATCGCCTTAGATTTTGTCACCGGACTGCCTTCGTCAGCGGGGAAGACTGTTATTCTTACGGTTGTCGACAGGTTCTCTAAAGCGGCTCATTTTATTCCCCTTGCTAAGCTTCCTTCTGCTAAAGAGACGGCACAAATCATCATCGAGAATGTTTTCAGAATTCATGGCCTTCCGTCAGACGTCGTTTCAGACAGAGGTCCGCAATTCACGTCTCAATTTTGGAGGGAGTTTTGCCGTTTGATTGGGGCTTCCGTCAGTCTCTCTTCCGGCTTTCACCCCCAGTCTAACGGTCAAGCAGAACGGGCCAATCAGACTATTGGTCGCATCTTACGCAGTCTTTCTTTTCGCAACCCTGCGTCTTGGTCAGAACAGCTCCCCTGGGCAGAATACGCCCACAACTCGCTTCCTTCGTCTGCGACCGGGCTATCTCCTTTTCAGAGTAGTCTCGGGTACCAGCCTCCGCTGTTCTCATCTCAGTTCGCCGAGTCCAGCGTCCCCTCCGCTCAGGCTTTTGTCCAACGTTGCGAGCGCACCTGGAAGAGGGTCAGGTCTGCACTTTGCCGTTATAGGGCGCAGACTGTGAGAGCTGCTAATAAGCGTAGAACTAGAGTCCTAGATATTGTCGCGGTCAGAGAGTTTGGCTCTCCACTCAGAACCTTCCCCTTAAGACAGCTTCTCGCAAGTTGACCCCGCGGTTCATTGGTCCGTTCCGTATTTCTCAGGTCATTAATCCTGTCGCAGTTCGACTTCTTCTTCCGCGATATCTTCGTCGCGTCCACCCGGTCTTCCATGTCTCCTGTATCAAGCCCGTTCTTCGCGCCCCCGCTCGTCTTCCCCCCCCCCCCCCCCCATCCTTGTCGAGGGCGCACCCATCTACAGGGTCCGTAGGATTTTGGACATGCGTCCTCGGGGCCGTGGTCATCAGTACCTAGTAGATTGGGAGGGGTACGGTCCTGAGGAGAGGAGTTGGGTTCCCTCTCGGGACGTGCTGGACCGTGCGCTGATCGAGGATTTCCTCCGTTGCCGCCAGGTTTCCTCCTCGAGTGCGCCAGGAGGCGCTCGGTGAGTGGGGGGGTACTGTCATGTATTGTCATGTTGTGTCTTGTTTCTGTCCTTTCCCTTCACCCTGTCTCCCTCTGCTGGTCGTTATTAGGTTACCTTTTCTCCCCCTCTTTCCCCCAGCTGTTCCTTGTCTCCTCCTAACTACCTCGTCACCCCTTTTCCCACCTGTTCCCTTTTTCCCTCTGATTAGTCCTCTATATCTCTCTCTGTTTTTGCTCCTGTCTTTGTCGGATTCTTGTTTGTGTTATTCATGCCTGAACCAGACTATCGTCATGTTTGCTGCAACCTTGTCCTGTCCTGTCGGAATCTGCCGGTCCATCTGAGCCTACCTATGTTTTGTCATTAAAGAAGCTCTGTTTACGTTAATTCGCTTTTGGGTCCTCATTCACGCACCGTAACAGAAGAATCCGACCAAGAATGGACCCAGCGACTTCGGATCCTCTCCACTCAGCCGTCGAGATCCAGGGAGCGATGCTAGGCAGACACGAGCAGGAATTGTCTGCTGCTCGACATGCCGTTGAGACCCTGGCCACCCAAGTCTCCAACCTCACAGAACAGGTTCACCATCTCCGCCTCGATCCACCGGCCACTTCCAGGGCTTTCGAATCTCCGGAGCCCAGAATCAATAACCCGCCGTGTTACTCTGGGGAGCCCACTGAATGCCGCTCGTTCCTCACCCAGTGTGATATTGTGTTTTCTCTCCAGCCCAACACTTACTCCAGGAGCACTGCTCGTGTCGCCTACGTCATATCTCTCCTTACTGGACGGGCTCGTGAGTGGGGCACGGCAATCTGGGAGGCAAGGGCTGAGTGTACTAACCAGTATCAGGACTTTAAGGAGGAGATGATACGGGTTTTTGATCGATCTGTTTTTGGGGAGGAGGCTTCCAGGGCCCTGTCTTCCCTATGTCAAGGTAATCGATCCATAACAGACTACTCTATTGAGTTTCGCACTCTTGCTGCCTCCAGTGGCTGGAACGAGCCGGCTTTGCTCGCTCGTTTTCTGGAGGGTCTCCGCGCAGAGGTAATGGATGAGATTCTCTCCCGGGAGGTTCCTTCCAGCGTGGATTCCTTGATTGAACTCGCTATTCGCATTGAGCGACGGGTTGATCTTCGTCACCGAGCTTGTGGAAAGGAGCTCGCGTTCTCCGTTGCCCCACCCTCTCCGCATCACTACCATCTTCCTCTGCCGGCTCGGGTGCTGAGCCTATGCAGCTGGGAGGTATCCGCATCTCGACTAAGGAGAGGGAACGGAGAATCACCAACCGCCTCTGTCTCTATTGCGGTTCTGCTGGTCATTTTGTCACTTCATGTCCAGTAAAAGCCAGAGCTCATCAGTAAGCGGAGGGCTACTGGTGAGCGCTACTACTCCTGTCTCTCCTTCAAGATCCTGCACTACCTTGTCGGTCCATCTACGCTGGACCGGTTCGTCAGCTTCCTGCAGTGCCTTAATAGACTCTGGGGCGGAGGGCTGTTTTATGGACGAGACCTGGGCTCGGGAACATGACATTCCTCTCAGACAGTTAAGGGAGTCCACGGCCTTGTTCGCCCTGGATGGTAGTCCTCTCCCCACGATTCAGCGTGAGACGCTACCTTTAACCCTCACTGTTTCTGGTAATCATAGCGAAACCATTTCTTTTTTAATTTTTCGTTCACCTTTTACACCTGTTGTTTTGGGCCATCCCTGGCTAGTTTGTCATAATCCTTCCATTAATTGGTCTAGTAATTCTATCCTCTCCTGGAACGTCTCTTGTCATGTGAAATGTTTAATGTCTGCTATCCCTCCTGTTTCCTCTGTCTCTTCTTCACAGGAGGAGCCTGGTGATTTGACAGGGGTGCCGGAGGAATATCACGATCTGCGCACGGTGTTCAGTCGGTCCAGGGCCACCTCTCTTCCTCCACACCGGTCGTATGATTGTAGTATTGATCTCCTTCCGGGAACCACTCCCCCCCGGGGTAGACTATACTCTCTGTCGGCTCCCGAACGTAAGGCTCTCGAAGATTATTTGTCTGTAGCTCTTGCCGCCGGTACCATAGTCCCCTCCTCCTCTCCCGCCGGAGCGGGGGTTTTTTTTGTTAAGAAGAAGGACGGGTCCCTGCGCCCCTGCATAGATTATCGAGGGCTGAATGACATAACAGTGAAGAATCGTTATCCGCTTCCTCTTATGTCTTCAGCCTTCGAGATCCTGCAGGGAGCCAGGTTTTTCACTAAGTTGGACCTTCGTAACGCTTACCATCTCGTGCGCATCAGGGAGGGGGACGAGTGGAAGACGGCGTTTAACACTCCGTTAGGGCACTTTGAATACCGGGTTCTTCCTTTCGGCCTCGCTAACGCTCCAGCTGTCTTTCAGGCATTAGTCAATGATGTCCTGAGAGACATGCTGAACATCTTTGTTTTCGTTTACCTTGACGATATCCTGATTTTTTTCACCGTCACTCCAGATTCATGTTCAGCACGTTCGACGTGTCCTCCAGCGCCTTTTAGAGAATTGTCTTTTTGTGAAGGCTGAGAAGTGCTCTTTTCATGCCTCCTCCGTCACATTTCTCGGTTCTGTTATTTCCGCTGAAGGCATTAAGATGGATCCCGCTAAGGTCCAAGCTGTCATTGATTGGCCCGTCCCTAAGTCACGCGTCGAGCTGCAGCGCTTTCTCGGCTTCGCGAACTTCTATCGTCGTTTCATCCGTAATTTCGGTCAGGTGGCAGCTCCTCTCACAGCCCTTACTTCTGTCAAGACGTGCTTTAAGTGGTCCGTTTCCGCCCAGGGAGCTTTTGATCTCCTCAAGAATCGTTTTACATCCGCACCTATCCTTGTTACATCTGACGTCACTAGACAGTTCGTTGTCGAGGTTGACGCGTCAGAGGTGGGCGTGGGAGCCATTCTTTCTCAGCGCTCCCTCTCTGACGACAAGGTCCACCCTTGCGCGTATTTTTCTCATCGCCTGTCGCCGTCGGAACGTAACTATGATGTGGGAAACCGCGAACTGCTCGCCATCCGCTTAGCCCTAGGCGAATGGCGACAGTGGTTGGAGGGGGCGACCGTTCCTTTTGTCGTTTGGACTGACCATAGGAACCTTGAGTACATCCGTTCTGCCAAACGACTTAATGCGCGTCAGGCGCGCTGGGCGCTGTTTTTCGCTCGTTTCGAGTTCGTGATTTCTTATCGTCCGGGCTCTAAGAACACCAAGCCTGATGCTTTATCTCGTCTCTTCAGTTCTTCAGTAGCCTCCACTGACCCCGAGGGGATTCTCCCTGAGGGGCGTGTTGTCGGGTTGACTGTCTGGGGAATTGAGAGGCAGGTAAAGCAAGCACTCACTCAAACTCCGTCGCCGCGCGCTTGTCCTAGGAACCTTCTTTTCGTTCCCGTTCCTACTCGTCTGGCCGTTCTTCAGTGGGCTCACTCTGCCAAGTTAGCCGGCCACCCTGGCGTTCGGGGTACGCTTGCTTCCATTCGCCAGCGTTTTTGGTGGCCCACCCGGGAGCATGACACGCGTCGCTTCGTGGCTGCTTGTTCGGTCTGCGCGCAGACTAAGTCCGGTAACTCCCCTCCTGCCGGCCGTCTCAGGCCGCTTCCCATTCCCTCTCGACCGTGGTCTCACATCGCCTTAGATTTTGTCACCGGACTGCCTTCGTCAGCGGGGAAGACTGTTATTCTTACGGTTGTCGACAGGTTCTCTAAAGCGGCTCATTTTATTCCCCTTGCTAAGCTTCCTTCTGCTAAAGAGACGGCACAAATCATCATCGAGAATGTTTTCAGAATTCATGGCCTTCCGTCAGACGTCGTTTCGGACAGAGGTCCGCAATTCACGTCTCAATTTTGGAGGGAGTTTTGCCGTTTGATTGGGGCTTCCGTCAGTCTCTCTTCCGGCTTTCACCCCCAGTCTAACGGTCAAGCAGAACGGGCCAATCAGACTATTGGTCGCATCTTACGCAGTCTTTCTTTTCGCAACCCTGCGTCTTGGTCAGAACAGCTCCCCTGGGCAGAATACGCCCACAACTCGCTTCCTTCGTCTGCGACCGGGCTATCTCCTTTTCAGAGTAGTCTCGGGTACCAGCCTCCGCTGTTCTCATCTCAGTTCGCCGAGTCCAGCGTCCCCTCCGCTCAGGCTTTTGTCCAACGTTGCGAGCGCACCTGGAAGAGGGTCAGGTCTGCACTTTGCCGTTATAGGGCGCAGACTGTGAGAGCTGCTAATAAGCGTAGAACTAGAGTCCTAGATATTGTCGCGGTCAGAGAGTTTGGCTCTCCACTCAGAACCTTCCCCTTAAGACAGCTTCTCGCAAGTTGACCCCGCGGTTCATTGGTCCGTTCCGTATTTCTCAGATCATTAATCCTGTCGCAGTTCGACTTCTTCTTCCGCGATATCTTCGTCGCGTCCACCCGGTCTTCCATGTCTCCTGTATCAAGCCCGTTCTTCGCGCCCCCGCTCGTCTTCCCCCCCCCCCCCCCCATCCTTGTCGAGGGCGCACCCATCTACAGGGTCCGTAGGATTTTGGACATGCGTCCTCGGGGCCGTGGTCATCAGTACCTAGTAGATTGGGAGGGGTACGGTCCTGAGGAGAGGAGTTGGGTTCCCTCTCGGGACGTGCTGGACCGTGCGCTGATCGAGGATTTCCTCCGTTGCCGCCAGGTTTCCTCCTCGAGTGCGCCAGGAGGCGCTCGGTGAGTGGGGGGGTACTGTCATGTATTGTCATGTTGTGTCTTGTTTCTGTCCTTTCCCTTCACCCTGTCTCCCTCTGCTGGTCGTTATTAGGTTACCTTTTCTCCCCCTCTTTCCCCCAGCTGTTCCTTGTCTCCTCCTAACTACCTCGTCACCCCTTTTCCCACCTGTTCCCTTTTTCCCTCTGATTAGTCCTCTATATCTCTCTCTGTTTTTGCTCCTGTCTTTGTCGGATTCTTGTTTGTGTTATTCATGCCTGAACCAGACTATCGTCATGTTTGCTGCAACCTTGTCCTGTCCTGTCGGAATCTGCCGGTCCATCTGAGCCTACCTATGTTTTGTCATTAAAGAAGCTCTGTTTACGTTAATTCGCTTTTGGGTCCTCATTCACGCACCGTAACAAATACTCTCGACCACTGCTACTCTAACTTCCGCGATGCATACAAAGCCCTCCCCCGCCCTCCCTTCGGCAAATCAGACCACGACGCCATCTTGCTCGTGCCGGCTTATAGGCAGAAACTAAAACAGGATGTACCAGTGATGAGAACCATTTATTGCTGGACACACCAATCAAAAGCCACGCTGCAAGATTGTTTTCATCACGCGGACTGCAACAAACACTCAAAATGGACAGTATAATCTCAATCTCTTCCTTAAAAGACTCAAACATGGACACTCTTACTGACAGTTGTGGCTGCTTTGCGTGATGTATGGTTGTCTCTACCTTCTTGCCCTTTGTGCTGTTGTCTGTGCCAAATAATGTTTGTACCATGTTTTGTGCTGCTGCCATGCTGTGTTCCTACCATGTTGTTGCTACCATGCTGTGTTGTCGTCTTAGGTCTCTCTTTATGTAGTGTTATGTTGTCTCTTGTCGTGATATGTGTTTTGTCCTATATTTTTACTTTATTTGTCATCCCGTCCCCACAGGAGGCCTTCTGGTAGGCCGTCATTCTAAATAACAACTTGTTCTTAACTGACTTTCCTAGCTTAATAAAGGTTCAATAAATAAAAAGACAACATGCTTGTTTCAATCAGAAAACTAGACAAGCTGTTAAAGACATGGACAGGAGAAAGTGGTACCCCACACATGGCAAAGTCATTGGAGGAGCAGGAAAAGCAAAAAGAAAACACCAGAACTTGTACAACTTGCACGACTCTTAACCAGCTCCCCTTTCTGGTACAACGGGTTCAGCTGACTTGTCACTTGTAGATAATCACCAGTTTGAACCAATGGACAATCTAGAACAACAGAATGACATTCACGATGATGATGTACTCGAATACAAAGGATGTCTCATTTGACTCAGCTAAACAAGATGAACACAGTAATTGGGGGAAAGTTTGATTGTTTTAGGAAGTCAAAGACATTGACCAAAAATGTGTGTCAAGGTTGGTATGTACCCTTAAAGAATCCTCAACCGGAATAGTGCCAAAAGCATGTCTATTGGTTAGAGGTTTGAGGAGCTGGCTAATAAAGAACTCCCAAAAGTCTAATACACATGCGCCTCAGTCACTCCATTTGCTGCTGACAGTGATCTGACAGACCCAATGGAAGCTTCAATCTATGGATATCAAATCTACATTTCTGCAGGGAACAGAGCTGTTAAGGAACGTTCACATCTAATCTCCACCTGAAGTTAATTAATAATTATCCTTTTATGGAGGTGGTCCCTGCACAGGGACCGCTCAGCGGAAATTTCAGAGCGCCACCTATAGTACTTTACTTAGTACTCGTTAAATCTCAAACTTTCATTAAAACACACATGCAAGGTACTGAATTAAAGCTACACTTGTTGTGAATCTAGCCACCAAGTCAGATTTGTAAAATGCTTTTCGGCGAAAGCATGAGAAGCTATTATCTGATAGCATGCACCCCCCAAAATACCAGCACGACACGTAAACAACAGATTTTGCGGTAGCCGGCGCTACCCAAAACGCAGAAATAAAATATAAAACATTCATTACCTTGGACGAGCTTCTTTGTTGGCACTCCTATATGTCCCATAAACATCACAATTGGGTCTTTTTCCCGATTAAATCCGTCATTGTATACCCAAAATGTCATTTGCTGAAGGCCAGTCTGATGCTGCAAAAAGTCCATTTACAAGACGCAACGTCACTTTTTAAAATTACAAAAGTCGCCTATAAACTTTTACAAATCACTTCAAACGACGTTTCTAAACCAACTTTATGTATTAATAAACGTTAATGATGTATCAAATTGATCACGGGGCGATCTGTATTCGATAGCAGCAAGTCTGGAAAAGATCGTCCATTTTTTCAGTTTCACAACATACTGTGGTGCGCCACAAGAAGGGAGGGATCTATTCGTGTTGTAACCAAGGATAAATGATTCTGATATTGATAGCAATGTCGACATCGTGTGGAAGCTGTAGGCGTTTACAAGGGGTTCGCATATATTTTCTCTCGTCTTAAACAATTTATTGAATGGCGGACAAATATTTTTGTTTTGTTTTTGGTAAACAGTTTTACCAGGGATTTTTACTCCTAAACACGTTCTGTTATAGCCACAGACCCGATTTAACCAGTTTTAGAAACTTCAGAGTGTTTTCTATCCACACATACTTATCATATGCATATACTATATTCCTGGCATGAGTAGCAGGACTTTGAAATGTTGCACGATTTTTAACAAAAAGCTGCGAAAATTCGCATCATCCATAACAGGTTTTAAGGGTGAAGGAACACTGTGGAAACTACAAAAGTGTGCGTATGGTCTAGCAGATGCATCACTCTACTGATAAAACAAAGTCAAGGCAACAATGCTGAGTACAGGAGGAAAAATGTCAAGTGGAACCTGCCGTCTTCTACTGATCAAGACTGAAATGTGGCTGGATTACTACTACTGTGATTTCACACCTTAAAGGCGTTCCCTACTTGATGCTGTCAAGTCAACCAAGTCTGTCATCTTGAGATTAACAGCATCAAGGAATTTGAGACTCAGAAAATTCTGCGGATTCTGTGGTCAGCTACAAAGGAACAGTTGGTTGACTATCTGACTAAAAAGGAACGTCTTCTGTTGCACTCCTAAAGGCACTCAGTAATGAAAAGTGGCAGCTTGAGTAAAAAACTTTGTCACGTGACATTGCCGTTTGGGGCGGCAGGTAGCCTAGTGGTTAGAGTGTTGGGCCAGTAACCGAAAGGTTGCTGGATTGAATCCCTGAGCCGACAACATAAAAATCTGCAGTTCTGTCCCTGAACACCCCGGTAGGCTGTCATTGTAAATAAGAATTTGTTTTTAACTGACTTGCCTAGTAAATAAAAGTTACATTTAAAACATTTAAATGTTACATTTAAAAAAAATGCAAATGGTGGACTTAAATTATTCTTCAACATTTTATTTAATTCTGCGTTGATGTTTTCATTGGATATTTCACTGTTTTATTTTCTGTGGGAGATCTTTAAGTTCAAGTATTAAGTAGTCCTATACTTGTGTAATTACTCCCTCTGATATTAGTGCATCTGCTCAGTGGTTACTGTCACTGTTGGACCAGGCCTGAGTGTGATGGATGCTATGTACCGGGCTGATACTGGAAGTATATGGTGTTAAACTGGAACTTTAGTCATTGTGTAATTTTGGAGTTAACACCTATCAATTACTTTCTTGCAGGTGAGCTCTGTGGCGGCTCCTCTGATCTTCAAGCCCTGCCATACCATAACCTACACTACACCGCATTGCATTGTCATGTTTTATCTTCGCACATGAGCAAAGTTGGAGCTTGTGTGGTCCCTAGAGCCCTGTCACTGAACTGCTTTGCCATCCCATACGGGACATGACACTATAATGTATGTATTTATACTGTAAGTTGCATCCACACACATGAGCACAGTGTAGGGTCATGAATAGGGCAAAACAGCATCTGCTAGGACTGTACATCACCCATTCTGCACAATGTATTCAATTCTCTACTGACGTTTGGATAACCTTCTCTCCCTCTTGTTCCCTATTGTCCCACTGTATACTGTGTAGACTGAACTTCACACAAACACTTCAATGTGTTTGTGCACATGCGCACTTGTGTTTGCGTGTGTGTGTGTGTGTGTGTGTGTGTGTGTTTGCATTTTTGCGTTGGTGTTTAATGCGTGTGCATTTGTGTCATGCGTGCACGCATATGCATTTCTGTTTGTGTGTATGTGTCGTGGTGCTAAAGGCTCCATGTTCTACAACACACCACAAGTGACTTAACTCTCACTTTCTTACATTATGACTTCAAGACTGTTTTTATCCACAGTGGCTTTGAACCAATCATTATATTGGGATTCATTTTGTATGATTCCCTAATTTATTGTATTTTTTTAGGTGAAAAAACCTTTGATTAAAATGACTTAAAGGCTGGTCATTTTGGCATCATTGGTGCTCCATCAAGTCGTCATTGTATTGTTTACCTAATCATCCACCATTGTAATATTAGACCCCACACTATAAGCTTCTCTGGGCAGTCTGTACAACTCCATTAACACGACACCCAGTACCCAGCACCCCTCCCTGTGGTACAGTTTTCATCTCTCATGTCTCCTTTTGGCTGGAGACAAAAATTAGACCCACTTTTAAGACAAGGAAGATATGCACATACACTATACTGTATATCAAAAAAGTTTGTGGACACCCCTTCAAATGAGTGGATTTGGCTATTTCATCCACACCTGTTGCTGACACGTGTATAGAATCGAGCCCACAGCCATGCAATCTTCATAGACAAACATTGGCAGTAGAATGGCCTCACTGAAGAACTTTCAACGTGGCATTGTCATAGGATGCCACCTTTCCAACAAGTCAGTTTGTGACATTATTACCCTGCTAGAGCTGCCCCGGTCAACTGTAAGTGCTGTTATTGTGAAGTGGACACGATTAGGAGCAACAACAGTTCAGCCATGAAGTGTTAGGCCACACACACTCACAGAACGGGACCGCTGAGTGCTGAAGCGTGTAGCACGTAAAAAGAGTCTGTAGTCAGTTGCAACGCTCACTACTGATTTCCAAATTGCCTCTGGAAGCAACGTCAGCTCAAGAACTGTTCGTCGGGAGCTTCATGAAATGGGTTTCCATGGCCGAGCAGCCACACACAAGCCTAAGAGCACTATGCACAGTGCCAAGCGATGGCTGGAGTGGTGTAAAGCTCGCTACCATTGGACTCTGGAGCAGTGGAGTTGCGTTCTCTGGAGTGCTAAATCACGCTTCACCATCTGGCAGTCCGACGGACGAATCTGGGTATGGCGGATGCCAGGAGAACGCCACCTGCCCGAATGCATGGTGCCAACTGTAAAGTTTGGTGGAGGAGGAATAATGGTCTGGGTCTGTTTTTCATGGTTCAGTTCCAGTGAAGGGAAATCTTAACGCCTTTCATACAATGACATTCTAGACGATTACGTGCTTCCAACTTTGTGGCAATAGTCTGGGAAAGGCCCTTTCCTATTTCAGCCCCCGTGCACAAAGCGAGTTCCCTACAGAAATGGTTTGTCAAGATCAGTGTGGAAGAAGTTGACTGGCCTGCACAGAGCCCTGATCTAAACCTCATCCAACACCTTTAGAATGAATTGGAGAGCCGCCTGCTAAATGTGCTACACATCACTATTGCTCTTGTAGCTGAATGGAAGCAAGACCCCGCAGCATGTTCCAACTGCGTGTGGAAAGCCTTCCCAGAAGAGTGGAGGCTGTTTGAGCAGCAAAGGAGGGACCAACTCCATGTTGATGCCCATGATTTTGGAATGAGATGTTCGACGAGTAGGTGTCCATATACTTTGTCATGTACTGTACTTTTACTCTCTCTCTGACACAGACACAGATTCAAACACACACACACACACAGCCAACTCTATCAGCTAGCGTCCCAGCCTTCAAACCTCCTCATATTTGTGTAAGAAACATCATATCTGATGAAGCTATGGGTTTCTGCTGCAGCTTAAATATAGAACACAGAGCCATGCAGGGATAAAGGGAGCGACGGCTGACTGGGGGCCCCATTAATAAAGTAGAAATCATTTATTTTTAATTCTCTGCTAAAATGTAATTACCGTCTATTTTTAATACCTGAAAAAAGGTCAATAATTTCTCAGCAGGCAGGCTCCTGTGTGTGGGGCTGAATTTTAACGATTTGGTTAAAAAATATATATTTATGGAAGTGTTAGAATGCAATGAAAAAAAAGAGACAAACTGCAATTTACTGTAGTGTGGAAGTTTTGATAATTGGATGAAGTAATATCACAGATGGTTAGGCAGGCATATAATGTTGATGGCAGATACAGTACCTATTGGGTGTAACCCTACTATTGTTGTGCAGCTAGGATCTACCTTAATGCATTAGCAGGATTTTGTGCCTCAACACTCAATACTGCTCAATAGTGTTATTGTTCAAAACACTCAGTAGACCTCATTGTGAAAGAAACATTTGAACCCTCTGGAGTCTAAGCCTTGGTGGGTGGGGAGGGGGGGGGATCTACTAGGGTGGTCATACCAAAGATCATTTGGCTAATTGATTTTAGGATCCCTTTAGGTATAACAAAAAATATATATATTTGAAGAAACAGTTGGCCTTACTGCTATTAGCCAATTGAAATGCATTAAATAACAGATTCATACATACAGTAGTCAAAAAATAAATCAAAAGGAAGTTGGTTTTGAAGTGTATGTCCAATGTCTGAGAGAGATAAGAAAGATCAGGATTTATTTATTTGTCTTTATCTATATTTAATACCTTTTTGGCACTTAAATACTTCCATATACAGTGCCTTTGAAAAGTATTCAGACCCCTTGACATTGTTAGGTTACAGCCTTATTCTAAAATTGATTATATTCATCAATCTACTCAATATATTGCATAATGACAAAGAAAAAAACAGAAATCACATTTACATGACAATTCAGACCCTTTACTCAGTAATTTCTTGAAGCACCTTTGGCAGTGATTACGACTTCGAATCTTCTTGGGTATGACGCTACAAGCTTGACACACCTGTATTTGGGGAGTTTCTCCCATTCTTCTATGCAGATCCTCTCAAACTCTGTCAGGTTGGATGGGGAGTATTGCTGTACAGCTATGTTCAGGTCTCTCCAGAGATGTTAGTCTAAGGTCCTGAGCGCTTTTGGAGCAGGTTTTCATCAAGGATCTACCTGTAATTTGCTCTGTTCATCTTTGTCTCTATCCTGACTAGTCTCCCAATACCTGCCGCTGAAAAACATCCCCACAGCATGATGCTGCCACCACAATGCTTCACCGTAGGGATGGTGCCAGGTTTCCTTCAGACGTGATGCTTGGCATTCAGGCCAAAGAGTTCAATCTTGATTTCATCAGACCAGACAATCTTGTTTCTCATGGTCAGTCTTTAGGTGCCTTTTGGCAAACTCCAAGCGGGCTGTCACGTGCCTTTTACTGAGGAATGGCTTCCGTCTGGTCACTATACCATAAAAGCCTGATTAGTGGAGTGCTGCAAAAATGATTGTCCTTCTGGAAGGTTCTCCCATCTCCACAGAGGTCTCCACAAGGTCCTTCTCCCCCAAATGCTCAGTTTGGCAGGGTGGACAGCTCTAGGAAGAGTCTTGGTGGTTCCAAACGTCTTCCATTTAAGAATGATGGAGGCTACTGTGTTCTTGGGGACCTTCAATGCTGCAGACCTTTTTTGGTAACCTTACCCAGATCTGTGCCTCAACACAATCCTGTCTCAAAGCTCTACGGACAATTCCTTCGACCTCATGGATTGTTTTTTGCTCTGACTCTCTGTGGGACATTATATAGACAGGTGTGTGCCTTTCCAAATCATGTCCAATCAATTGAATTTACCACAGGTGGACTCCAATCAAGTTGTAGAAACATCTCAAGCATGATCAATGGAAACGGGATGCACCTGAGCACAATTTCGAGTCTGGTAGCAAAGGGTTTGAATACTTATGTAAATAAGGGATTTCTGTTTTTATGTTTAATACGTTTGCAAAAAAAATATGTTTTTTTCGCTTTGTCATTATGGGGTATTGTGTGTAGATTGCTGAGCATTTAAATGTATTTAATCAATTTTAGAATAAGGCTGTAAAATAACCAAATGTGGAAAAAGTCGAGGTCTGGATACTTTCCGAATGCACTGTACACATCCATACATTTTTTAAACTGATATCGTTTTGTGTGATTTGTGGGCTTCCTAGAGCAAAACTGGTATGTTCGTGAGAATCTTACCTTTCCATAGATGTGTCATATTAGTGTTTAGTCCAAACTGTTGGGATGCTGCAGACAGAAGTTGGCAGACAGGCGAAACCAACTTTAGTTATATTAGCCAAACCGTTCGTACACTACAGAAGTTTGCGTGAGAAGACTGATCTCCTGGTCTGACAAAAAACATTTGTAGCTCTGCGACCTTCCACCACAGATGCGGAAGGCCGATATCGGCGGATGTAGTGGATTGAGATGCAGCCCATGCAAAAAAAACTCTAAAATAGACAGATTTTGATGGGGATATTTTTATTATGCTAATTAGATTTCCGCTGAGTCGATGATTTCCGTGGAGTTGATGTCCGGGGCACGGACATCAACTCCAGGGGGTTTTAACAACATTTCAATGCCAATACACAAAGTCTACACACACACACTAGAATACTCGATGTATCAGTGTCAGACAGATGTATGTAGTTTTACCCCCCCCCCCCCCCCCCCCCCCCCCCCCCCACTCTGTTTGGCTGGTCTGGGTGTTATTGGGTTTCCAGGGTGATGGAGCGGGGAGGTAAGCTGCAGCATTGTGAACAGGATAGTTCAAGAGACTGGCACCCAGCTCGTTATGCAACTATAAGTGGCAGGGGGTTCAATATTGATAACGGATGCTTTAACCTTGGCTGGGTGCCAGGCTATCAGCAAGGCTGCAGGGAGGAGGAGGATCATGGGATAGTATGTGTGTGGGGGGTTGTAGTGTGTTTTGTAAAAATAAATAATACAAAAACTGAGATATATTGTATGCAAACAAATAAGAATTATATTTTTTACTAACACAATTGCTCAGTGAAATACATTTAGTCTAATAAGTAAAAAAAATTAAAAACAATCTAAAGATATGGGTCCAAATGAATGGCATCCCTGTTTTTGAATACTCTGGCACCCTCCCCTTGCGACCATATTGGCACTGAGCCTTTTTCTAAAATGTTTTATGAGATTGGAGAACACATTGGGAGGGATTTCAGACCTAATAATTTTAGACCATTCCAGATCCTTGATATCCTTCGACTGCGCTTGTGGACTGCCCTCTTCAATTCAAGCCACAAGTTTTCAGTGGGGTTCAAGTCCGCTGACTGACGTAGATTTTTGTGGTCAATTAACCATTGATTTTGGGATTTTGATGTGTGCTTGTGGTTATGGTCTTGCTGGAAGATCCACAACCAGCAAAGAAGATATTGCAACCAGGTTTTTGTCTGCAATATCCTGGTACTGAGGAAAGTTAATGATGCCATTGACCTTAAAACCTCTTTGGGATAGGGGGCAGCATTTTCACTTTTGGATAAATAGCGTGCCCAATTTCAACTTCCTGCTACTCATGCCAAGATTATAAGATATGCATATTATTAGTAGATTTGGATAGGAAACACTCTGAAGTTTCTAAAACTACTTGAATCATGTCTGTGAGTATAACAGAACTTATGTACCAGGCAAAACCCAGAGGACTAACCATTCAGATAAAAAAAAATTGAGGTCACTGTCTATTCAGTGAGTGGGAAACGGCACTTGTTTGCAGTTCCTACCGCTTCCACTGGATGTCACCAGTCTTTGGAATTTGGTTGAGGTTATTCCTTTGTGCAATGAAGAAGTACAGCCATCTTGGAACAGGGTAACGTTATGTGTACTGTTTGAGATTTGCGCAAGACTTGAAAAGTAGCATTAGTTTGATCCTCCTGTATTGAAAACAGATAGACCCGTCTTCAATTTGATCGATTTTTAACGTTTAAAAATACCTAAAGTTGTATTACAAAAGTAGTTTGAAATGTTTTGGCAAAGTTTACAGGTAACTTTTGAGATATTTTGTAGTGACGTTGCGCAAATTTGAAGTTATTTTTTTCTGGATCAAACGTGCCAAATAAATGGACATTTTGGATATATATCGACGGAATTAATCAAACAAAAGGACCATTTGTGATGTTTATGGGACATATTGGAGTGCCAACAAAAGAAGCTCATCAAAGGGAAGGCATGATTTATATTTTATTTCTACGTTTTGTGCGGTGCCTGCAGGGTTGAAATATGCTACTCTCTCTTTGTTAACTGTTGTGCTGTCATCAGATAAAATAGCTTCTTATGCTTTCGCCGAAAAGCCTTTTTGAAATCTGACATGTTGGCTGGATTCACAACGAGTGTATTTTTTATTTGGGTTCATACATGTGTGAATTCATGAAAGTTTGAATTTTATAGTATTTTATTTGAATCTGGCACTCTGCATTTTCCCTGGCAATTGGCCAAGTGGCACATTTGCGTCCCCCCTATCCCAAAGGCCCCAGAACCAGAGGAAGCAAAATAGCCACATAACATCAAAGATATTTTACAGTAAGTATTAAGTACTTTTCTGCATATTTCTTTTGACTCCAAACCCACCACTGGTGTGCAAGGCCAAAGAGCTCTATGTCCTCCAACCTTAGCACCGGTTCTAAACCAAATGCCAGTAGCCCTTTCCTGCAGTTAAATGACCTAGTGGCCTCATTGCTGGAATAGTATTAATATTTTTCATAATTTCATAAATAATAAACATTATTTCAAAAACCTGCCGAAAATCCAATGTCAAAAGTGTTGTTATATTTCAGTCTTCTATGATGTGTGTGTATGTACTGTAAAGTGCAATATAGGGATGCAAACTACAAATTGAATACATTTCAACTCTGTCTGACATGGTACAGCCCACAATCATGTTTGTGAGTGTAACGGATGTGAAACGGCTAGCTTAGTTAGCAGTGTGCGCTAAATAGCGTTTCAATCGGTGACGTCACTTGCTCTGAGACCTTGAAGTAGTAGTTCCCCTTGCTCTGCAAGGGCCGCGGCTTTTGTGGAGCGATGGGTAACGACGCTTCGTAGGCGTCAGTTGTTGATGTGTGCAGAAGGTCCCTGGTTCGCGCCCGGGTATGGGCGAGGGGACGGTTTAAAATTATACTGTTACATTGATGCTGTTGACCCGGATCACTGGTTGCTGCGGAAAAGGAGGAGGTCAAAAGGGGGGTGAGTGTAACGGATGTGAAACGGCTAGCTTAGTTAGCAGTGTGCGCTAAATAGCGTTTCAATCGGTGACGTCACTTGCTCTGAGACCTTGAAGTAGTAGTTCCCCTTGCTCTGCAAGGGCCGCAGCTTTTGTGGAGCGATGGGTAACGATGCTTCGAGGGTGACTGTTGATGTGTGCAGAAGGTCCCTAGTTCGCGCCCGGGTATGGGCGAGGGGACGGTCTAAAATTATACTGTTACATTGGTGCCGTGACCCGGATCACTGGTTGCTGCGGAAAAGGAGGAGGTCAAAAGGGGGGTGTAACGGATGTGAAACGGCTAGCTTAGTTAGCAGTGTGCGCTAAATAGCGTTTCAATCGGTGACGTCACTTGCTCTGAGACCTTGAAGTAGTAGTTCCCCTTGCTCTGCAAGGGCCGCGGCTTTTGTGGAGCGATGGGTAACGATGCTTCGAGGGTGACTGTTGATGTGTGCAGAAGGTCCCTAGTTCGCGCCCGGGTATGGGCGAGGGGACGGTCTAAAATTATACTGTTACATGAGGTGTATACTTTTACTTGAAAATAGATTTGCTTAAGACTACCAAGAAACACTGTGTGACCCTGATTTAGCCCACTGCAGTCAAATTAAGCAAACTCCAGGTATTCACATGTGTTGCATGACATGAAAATAATACTCTTTTGACCATGCACACCAGTGGTGGGTTATAATAATTTTGGAGGTGACAGTATGCATGTGTCGGGACTTGACTTTCATTCATGTGAATGTTATTTATCTGATCAACCTAAATATGTTTAATTGTTACCCGATTTTAAATTAATCATGTAACAATTAACTCAGTAGGATCTGGGGCACCACGAGAGCGGTTCTTTACAGACTTTATCATCTCCCTAATTAAACTCTAAATGTCTTTCCCTATTCAACTTATTAATCATAACCTCGTATCATATCATTCTGAACAGTCGTAACCTCCTTGCATCTGCGAAATCCAGAGCCTTACTTTTGATTCAGTACTGCACAAATAGGTTTACTAATTTATTTACTAGCAAACTAAATGGTGACCCAGGATAAACATACACACTTAATATATTATAAACAGGTCCCTAGAGGACTGACAACAATATGGCTGCTTGTTACAAAAGACATGGAGGGCGAGTTAGAGAGAGGGACAGAGACACTTAATGTTGGTACATTTAGAAACACTCTCAGTTATAGCACTCCTATACTTTACAAACAAACTGCCACCCGCTTGGAGTAAGAAATCATGAATTTATTTATGTGAAAATCCTTGGTTTCCCTCAGTGGACATGGCCTTCTTGGAAAGGGGGTTGGGCCTTTTCGCAGAATGCTTGTAAGGCTCTGTTTGTCCAAAAAGGGTTTCTCTGTTGTTCCCCTAACCAGTCGTCCAGTATCCGGTGACTTGGAAGTTTATTCTCCTTCCATTCACTCTGGAAGATGCTTCTTTGAAGATAGGCTAGCCAGCCATGTCGATGGTTCCCCAGTGGGGTGATGAGAGTAGCGTTCTACAGTGGTTTGAGAAGAGTAGTAGAATGGTTCCACTTTAATTCACTTTTCTAGATACTTTACTTAGGACAGCCGTACCAGTGATTGTCCAGGAGGTGACTTTATCGTCTCTACCTCGTGCTGCGATTCTTAGTTCAAACCACTTTAAACGTGAGCTGCAGCTCTACGTCTCTCTAGTCTAATATGTTAATCCTTAACCAATAATTGGATACAGATCATTCAAAAGGAGTGGTTCCGTCAGGCTGGCACTCTCTGACCTCACTGAAGGTGGCGGTGACAACTTATTGTGGACAGTTATAGAAACAATTTCCTCCTATAGTTTCTAAAATCACATCTCTCTCTTAACAAAAATACTTTCATCGTTGTTCATGTAGCATGCACAACGCAGAGGATGGAAACTTCGTACATGTAGTGTGCATGCTTTTCAAGTTACAGTATTTTCTTTAACATTTTTAATATGTCACAAAACAACACTCAAAACGACATTAGTGTTCTTTTAGGTCGCATCTGACCATTACCATGTTCTATGTTAGAAATATTTTTCCAGTAGTTGCTTTTGAAAGTGTTAGTTTCGGCAGGAAAGTATTTTTAAAACAAAGCACAGTCCTTGTTTGAATTTGGAGAGGGATGTCTGAATGTTCTATCCTTGATTTACAGGGCGGTGAGAGGGGCTCTGGTTGAAGTTATTTATTGCAAAGCTGATCTGACCTATTTGGATCCTCACAGGACAGTCATGAACATACTGTACGCATGCCAGCCCGTGCACGGGTGCGTGTGTACATGTGCCAGTTTGCGTGCTATATGCATGTGTATGTGCAAAGCGACAGACCATTTGAGTAGCACCAGTGTTTTTGCTGAGTGCTGACCCTAGCCTGCTCTGCTGTCCAATCCCATCTGTGGTCCTGTATGGCTCAGCTGGTAGAGCATTGTGCTTGCAAAGCCAGGATTGTGGCTTCAATTCCCAGGGCCACCTATACGTGAAAATGTATCCACACGTGACTGTAAGTTGCTTTGGATAAAAATGTCTGCTAAATAGATATTATTTGTAGATGTTGAGTCTGTAGAAACAGTAGGTAGCGTCAGTGGGGTGAGAGGGATTCTAGTGTTAGGCTAATTACCTCTGGACCTTTGTTTTGTCAAGGCCGTAGGAGGACATCATATGGGGACAGGGTAATCATTCACATGTAAACAGACACACACATGTATGTACAAAGAGCAACAAGTCGATTGCAATGCATGCCTATCCGACTTTGTACTGAACATCAATGGTGATAATCTAACAGCCTCAAAAACATAAAAACACGCACTTTCATTGACACACACAAACACACTTTCTCTCTGACAGAGACACATGCACGCATATACAATGGTTGATGGTAATGTGTTCTGATAACCTTTCAGTCAGTACTCTCGGTACAACGCAACTATGGGGAGTTGCACTCTCGCAACTTCGACTGAAGAACTAAAATCCTGCCTGACAAGGCCAATGAAATCTGCAACTTGCTGGAAGCTTCGCCTTCCACAGGTGACAAGCCTAAGGCTCGGATTCATTCCTTCAATTCAGTACCGCTACTAAAAACTGGAACAAGAGTCTTACTAACATTGGAAACAAACA
Organism: Oncorhynchus mykiss; assembly: GCF_013265735.2. NCBI lineage: Eukaryota > Metazoa > Chordata > Actinopteri > Salmoniformes > Salmonidae > Oncorhynchus > Oncorhynchus mykiss. Next base: position 3,291,802 of record NC_048592.1, read on the forward strand.
ACAAAACAACAAACAACATCTTCCCTGAGCAAGAGGAAGAGGTCAACCTACCTTCGGCCCAGATGTTTGTCCGCTGCTGTCGTCGTACCTGGAAGAAAGCCCGGTCTGCCCTTCTCAAGACCACCTCCAGGTATCGACGACAAACGGACCGCCACCGGACCCTGGCTCCCTGGTGTCGTCTCGGGAGGTAGGTATGCCTGTCCACTTGGGATCTACGCCTCCAGGTGGAGTCCAACAAACTTTCCCCCCCGGTTTATCAGCCCTTTCCCATCTCCAAGGTCATTAGCCCCTCTGCTGTTCGTCTTCTGTTGCCCCGTACCCTCCATATACATCCCACTTTTCATGTGTCTAGAATCAAACCTACTGTATGTCTCACAGCCCTTTATCTCCTGTTTCCTGTTGACCATTCTGCCTGCCCTGATCCTGAGCCTGCCAGCCGTTCTGTACCTTTTGGATTCTGATCTTTTGGATTTACCGACCTCTGCCTGCCCTTGAATTGTCATTTTGCCTGCCCCCTGTTCTAGTAATAAACTTTGTTACTTCGACACTGTCTGCGTCTGGGTTTTCCCTAAAACGTGATAATAACAATGGGGTTGAATATTGACTTTTATTCATTTGTAAATATTTCAAAAAAAAAATTTCCACTGACATTATGGGGTATTTTGTGTAGGCCAGTGACACAAGATCTCTATTTAAATTCAGGCTGTAACAAAATGTGGAAAAAGTCATGGGGTGTGAGTAGGCACTGTATGTACAGTACATATAACTAGGAAAAAATTGACAGATTTGTATTTGTTTTTCCTGGGGTCCAGCAAAATTAAGGCAGTTTTTTAATACAATTTTTAAAACATTACAAAACATTCACAGATTTCACAACACACTGTGTGACCTCAGGCCCCTACTCCACCACTACCACATATCTACAGTACAAATTCCATGTGTACGAGTATGGTGTGTATGTTATTGTGTGTGTGTGTGTATGCATGTGTCTGTGCCTATATTTGTGTTGCTTCACAGTCCCCGCTGTTCAATAAGGTATTTTTTTTATCTGTATCTTAAACCTAATCTTACTGCTTGCATCAGTTACTTGATGTGGAATAGAGTTCCATGTAGTCGTGGCTCTATGTAGTACTGTGCGCCTCCCATAGTCTGTTCTGGACTTGTGGACTGTGAAGAGACCTCGTGGCATGTCTTGTGGGGCTTGCATGGGTGTCCGAGCTGTGAGACAATAGTTCAAACAGACAGCTCGGTGGATTCAACATGTCAATACCTCTCACAAATACAAGTAGTGATGATGTCAATCTCTCCTCCACATCGAGTCGGGAGAGATTGACGTTAATATTATGAATGTTAGCTCTGTGTACATCCAAGGACCAGCCGTGCTGCCCTTTTCTGAGCCAATTTCAATTTCCCTTTTTGTGGCACCTGACCACACAACTGAACAGTAGTCAAAGTGTGGCAAAACTAGGGCCTGTAGGACCTGCCTTGTGCTGTTAAGAAGGTAGAACAACATTTTATTATAGACAGACTTCTCCCCATTTTAGCTACTGTTGTATCAATATGTTTTGACCATGACAGTTTACAATCCAATCCAGTTACTTCAAGCAGTTTAGTCATCTCAACTTGCTCAATTTCCACATTATTTATTACAAGATTAAAAAATATTGAGGACCAACTTATTCCTTGCCACCCACTCTAAAACGAACTGCAGCTCTTTGTTAGGTTTTGCAGTCATTTCAGTCGCTGTAGTAGCAGACATGTATAGTTGTCACGTTCTGACCTCTATTTCCTTTGTGTTGTATTTATTTAGTATGGTCAGGGCGTGAGTTGGGTGGGCAGTCTATGTTTGTTTTTCTATGTTGTGGGGCAGTTCTATGTTTTCGGCCTAGTATGGTTCTCAATCAGAGGCAGGTGTCATTAGTTGTCTCTGATTGAGAATCATACTTAGGTAGCCTGGGTTTCACTGTGTGTTTGTGGGTGATTGTTCCTGTCTTTGTGTTTGCACCAGATAGGGCTGTTTTGAGTTTTCACGTTTCTTGTTTTCGTTAGTTTGTTCATGTATAGTGTCTTCATTAAAATACAATGAACAACCACCACGCTGCATTTCGGTCCTCTCTTTCAACAAACGAAGAACGCCGTTACAGAATCACCCACCACAACAGGACCAAGCGGTGTGGTAATGGGCAACGGAGAAAGCAGCAGAAGGAGCAGCGCGAGGAGGTGTGGACATGGGAGGAGGAATTAGACGGAAGAGGACCCTGGGCTCAGCCAGGAGAATATCGCCGTCCCAAAGAAGAACTGGAGGCGGCGAAAGCGGAGAGGCGCTGGTATGAGGAGGCAGCGCGGCGTCGTGGATGGAAGCCCGGGAGTCAGCCCCAAAAATTTATTGGGGGGGGGCTAACAGGAAGTATGGCTACGCCAGGTAGGAGACCTGAGCCAACTTCCTGTGGTTACCGGGGGGCTGGAGAGACCGGGCAGGCACCGTGTTATGCTGTGGAGCGCACAGTGTCCCCAGTGCGGGTGCACAGCCCGGTGCGGTACATTCCAGCTCCGCGTATCGGCCGGGCTAGAGTGGGCATCGAGCCAAGTGCCATGAAGCCGGCTCTACGCATCTGGTCACCAGTGCGTCTCCTTGGGCCGGCTTACATGGCACCAGCCTTGCGCACGGTGTCCCCGGTTCGCCTGCATAGCCCAGTGCGGGCTATTCCACCTCGCCGCACTGGCAGGGCGACCGGGACCATTCAACCGGGTAAGGTTGGGCAGGCTCGGTGCTCAAGAGCTCCAGTGCGCCTGCACGGCCCGGTCTATCCGTCACCACCTCCACGCACCAGCCCTCCGGTGGCAGCTCCCCGTACCAGGCTGTCTCTCCGGCCCATCCTTGCAGGGGCTCTCTCCTCTCCAGCGCTGCCGGAGTCTCCCGCCTCTCCGGCGCTACCAGAGCCTTCCTCCTCTCCAGCGCTGCCGGAGTCTCCCGCCTGTTCGGCGCTAGGAGAGCTACTCAGCCCAGCGTTGCCGGAGCTTCCCGTCTGCCCAGCGCCGCCAGCGCCGCCCGTCTGCCCAACGCCGCCAGCGCCGCCCGTCTGCCCAGCGCCGCCAGTGCCGCCCGTCTGCCCAGGTCTGCCCAGCGCCGCCAGTGCCGCCCGTCTGCCCAGCGCCGCCAGTGCCGCCCGTCTGCCCAGCGCCGCCAGTGCCGCCCGTCTGCCCAGCGCCGCCAGTGCCGCCCGTCTGCCCAGCGCCGCCAGTGCCGCCCGTCTGCCCAGCGCCGCCAGTGCCGCCCGTCTGCCAGGAGCCGCCAATGCCGCCCGTCAGCCAGGGGCCGCCAGTGCCGCCAGTCAGCCAGGGGCCGCCAGTGCCGCCAGTCAGCCAGGGGCCGCCAGTGCCGCCAGTCAGCCAGGGGCCGCCAGTGCCGCCAGTCAGCCAGGGGCCGCCAGTGCCGCCAGTCAACCAGGGGCCGCCAGTGCCGCCAGTCAGCCCAGCGCCGCCAGTCAACCAGGGGCCGCCAGTGCCGCCAGTCAGCCAGGGGCCGCCAGTCAGCCAGGGGCCGCCAGTGCCGCCAGTCAGCCAGGGGCCGCTAGAGCCCCTCCGCCCGGAGCAGCTGCCCCTCTGTCCCGAGCAGCTGTCCCTCTGTCCCGAGCAGCTGTCCCTCTGTCCCGAGCAGCTGTCCCGAGCAGCTGTCCCTCTGTCCCGAGAAGCTGCCCCTCTGTCCCAAGCAGCCCCTCTGTCCAGTGGGGTCATTGAGAGGGGTGGTCATGGTGAGTAAGCAACGGAGGCGGACAATAAGGCGGACTAAGACAATGGCGAAGTGGGGTCCGCGTCCCGCGCCAGAGCCGCCACCGCGGACAGACGCCCACCCAGACCCTCCCCTATAGGTCAAGGTTTTGCGGCCGGAGTCCGCACCTTTGGGGGGGGGGGTACTGTCACGTTCTGACCTCTATTTCCTTTGTGTTGTATTTATTTAGTATGGTCAGGGCGTGAGTTGGGTGGGCAGTCTATGTTTGTTTTTCTATGTTGTGGGGCAGTTCTATGTTTTCGGCCTAGTATGGTTCTCAATCAGAGGCAGGTGTCATTAGTTGTCTCTGATTGAGAATCATACTTAGGTAGCCTGGGTTTCACTGTGTGTTTGTGGGTGATTGTTCCTGTCTTTGTGTTTGCACCAGATAGGGCTGTTTTGAGTTCTCACGTTTCTTGTTTTCGTTAGTTTGTTCATGTATAGTGTCTTCATTAAAATACAATGAACAACCACCACGCTGCATTTTGGTCCGCCTCAACTTCACAACAAGAGAACCGTTACAATAGTGCTGAGTCATCCTCATAAATACTTTATTCAAAGCCAGTGTCATGACGTTAGTAAAGATTGAAAAAAGTAAGGGGCCTGAACAGCTGCCCTGGGGAATTCCTGATTCTACCTGGGTATATTGGAGAGGTGTGTTATGTTAGACAGGTAACTCTTTATCCACAATATAACAGGGGGTGTAAAGCCATAACACAAGTTTTTCAGCAGCAGACTATGATAACGTAAAAAGCCGCACTGAAGTCTAACAAAACATTCCCCACAATTATTTTATCATCAACTTCTCTCAGCCAATCATCAGTCATTTGTGAAAGTGTTGTGCTTAATTGAATGTCCTTCCCTATAACCATGCTGAAAGTTTGTCCATTTGGAAATAACATTGTATCTGGTTAAACACAATTTTCTCGTAGTTTACTAAGGCTTGGTAACAGGCTGATTGGTCAGCTATTTGAGCCAGTAAAAGGGGCTTTACTATTCTTAGGTACCAGAATGACTTTTGCTTCCCTTCAAGCTTGGGGGCACACACTTTCTAATAGGCTTAAATTGAAAATAGGGCAAATAGGAGTAGCAATATCGTTATTATCCTCTGTAATTTTCCATCCAAGTTGGCTTGTCACTGTTGATAGACAACAGTCTTTTTTGTCACCTCTTACACTCTTACTTTACGGAATTCAAAATTACAATGCTTGTCTTTCATAATTTGTGACCCGTTTCAGGAAACTAGGTCGCAGGTCATTACTTCACAGGAACTGTTTGAACGGTTAACTTTTCTTTTGAATCAAAATGGGTTTTTGGGCAGAAATGTCTTCGAACATGTGAACTTTCATGTGCCTTAATAACAAATGTGTATGCCATCTGTAAATACGAATAGAAAATGTAAATTACTAGCCTGGTTGGTTAAGCCACAGAAAAAGTTAGCAACCTTCCCGCTATCCATGATTGGCTGAGATCATGAGTGGGCTGGACATGCCAAGAGGTGAGTTTGGATTGGTATGCCATATAGCACACTTCTGTCTATTTGAGCTGGTCAGTATGTGTAGGTAATCCTGTCTTACGTGACTTTTTTTTCAATGTATCGCATAGCCAAAGACTCCCCTATGCAAGTATCCATTTCAATAGAATGTCACTGAAACAATTGTTTCAGAGCACTCTCATCTGTGTGCCAGAGCGCAGAAAAACTGATGAATTTACAAACGCTAAACACCGGTTGAATATGGCCCGGTGTCAGTAAATGTTGGCAAAAAAAAGCGTAATTAAATTGTTGCCAGGAGGACAGTTACGCTCTGGCCAACGCTCTGGATAACATGAAAACAGACTAACCAGCTCTGCTAGGGTGAGTAAAATGGTCAGAGTTTGGGTGGGGGCTAAAGCTTAAGATGATTCTGATGGCAGAGTAACTTGACACAACGGGCCAATCTGTACAAACTAAACGGAAACGACACAGGACGTCTTATTTAATTAAAGGGGTTACAGTCTGCCGTGAAGCCTTCATCCATGTATACTGGTAAGAGTCTAGATACAGTTTCAGATATTATATGTTTTTAATTTTGTCAAAGTTATTTTAATTACAAGTTAAAGCTTAGCTAACGTTAGCTAGCTGGTGTTAGATGGCTGGCTCACTAGCTAGCATTACATTTATGATCTCTGTGTAGTAATGCTATCTCAGAATGCCATTTCGCATTGCTTGTTATAGCCTAATGTTAACTAGCTAACATTGAACCTATTTGGTTAACTTTAGCTAGCTATGATAATCGCTTTGTATTGCTAGTACTCTATGGATTGGGATAATGATTCATTGTTTAGCTAGCGAGCTAGCTACATGTCTAAACAAAAGAACCCAAGTTAAATATTACTGTAAGCTAGCTAGCTGACGTTAGATGGCTGGCTCGCTAGCTAACATAACATTCCTACACACAGATCATAAATGTAATCTCAGAATGCCATTTTGCATTGCTAGTTATAGCCTAATGTAACCTATTTGGTTAACTTTAGCTATGACAATATGATGAATGAGCCATCATTCAATGAATGATGGAGCTGAGTTTGCTATTTTTGCCAAAATGTAATTTAAGGTGCTCCAATGATTTTTTTTCTATCATTGTTTATTATTTATCTTTGTTTCATAGTTTCTTCTTCCTTTTATTCATTTTAGTCACATGATTTCTCAATTTGCAATACGTTTGCCAATCGGTTGTGCAGCCAGACTTATTTGGCATTCCTTTTCCCTCATCCCTCTCAACCATACCATTTTTCAATTCCTCATCAATCCACAGGGAAATATATACCCAGAAAATATACCTCTCTGTTGATACAACATACATTACCAAGCATTTCATACATGTTATCCAGATACTGACTGTTAGCACTTGGTGGTGTATAGCAGCTTCCCACCAGAATGGGCTTTAGGTGAGGCAGTAGTCATATTACTTCAACGGTATTTAACATGAGATCATCTCTACTCTTTACGGGAATATGGTTCGACATACATATCAACAGCAACACCTCCACCATTGGCATTTCTATCTTTTCTGTAAATGTTATAACCTTGTATTGCTACCACCGTATCATCAAAGGTATTATCCAAGTGAGTTTCAGAGATTGTCCAAATATGAATGTCATCTGTTACTAGCAGAATTATTGATTTCATGAACCTTGTTACTTAAGCTACATATGTTAACGTGGGCTATTTTGAGCACTTTTGTTCTGGGATGCTTACTTGTTTCCGTTGCTTTACTGGGAAGCTTAGCAGAAGTAGTTATGCTCATGTTATTTATGTTAGTGCAGGGTGAGCTGCACACAGTGGACTTCCTCCTAGGGCACACGGCATCAGTGCTACAGTATAAATCTGGTTCATAGGCACATGATCACTGCATACAATAGCTGTAGGATCAGCAGAGGCATTCCGGGCAGTTAGAGAGACATACTTTTGGTTACTTACATTGTGACTACCAATGCCCCTGGTGTAATTTACATTTGCTGAAGCATTATAACAACTCTGCATTACAATGGTAGGGATTAGCTGAGCTGGGCTTGGGTCATTGATAAGTCATTGTCTCAACAAAGCCTTATAACGCGGTGAAAGGATCCAGGAACCCAAATTATTTGGGTGGATCCCGTCCTTATAAAATATGTTTTGTTTCCAAAAGGTATCAAAATTGTCAACAAAAGTTATACCCATTGAGCTGAAATAATCACGAGCCAGTTGTGAAGAGAGGAAATCCTGCTAAAGCGTTCAATGCCATGATTCAGAGAGGGCACAGGGTCAGATATGATGGGTCTTTTGTTAGTGTTTAGCAGACTCAATCAGCTTTAAAATCCAGTTTCAACTGTTCAGAGCTGCCCTTCGTAACGTAGTACATTTGGGAGCAACTTTGTAATGTAATTTACTCAAGCTGAAGGGATAGGACATTGTTTTTGCACCAGAAACGGTCTCATTTCTTACCATGGAACTGCACAAATTCACAGCTGGTGAGGACGAGGAAATCCGCCCACTCCCACGCTTCACAGGATTCTGAGAACCCTTTATGTCAAGGCTCAGTAGAAGAGCCAGAAGCAGACAGTTTCGAAGTAACAAAAGTTTATTACAAAAACAGGGGGGCAGGCAAACGACAGGTCAAGGGCAGGCAGAGGTCAATAGTCCAGAGTAGAGTCCAAAAGGTACAGAAATGCAGGCTCAGGGTCAGAGCACGCAGAGGTCAGTAATCCAGGGTGGTGTGACAAAGTACAGAACGACAGGCAGTCTCAGGGTCAGGGCAGGCAGAGGTCAGTAATCCAGGGTGGTGTGACAAGGTACAGAACGACAGGCAGGCAGAATGGTCAGGGCAGGCAGAATGGTCAAAACCAGGAAAACTAGAAACAGGAACTAGAGACAGAAAGGAGCACAGGAATAAACGCTGGTAGGCTCAATGAAACAAAACGAACTGACAACAGAAATAGAGAACACAGGTATAACTATACTGGGGATAATGAGGAAGATGGGTGACACCTGGAGGGGGGTGGAGACAAGCACAAAGACAGGTAAAACAGATCATGGTGTGACACTCTATGGACGGGCGAGGGGCAGATTAACTAGAGCTGTTGCTCCCGGTGCCTGGTGCAGGCTTCCGACAGATGGAGAAGCCCCGCTCGTTGCAGAGCAGTGATGGGAGGTTGTCAACGTCAACTTCGAAATCGTAGTAGTAGGCACTGCGGCCGCAGACACAGGTACCCCCAGCAGCGAAGGTGCAGGAAGATCAGGCTCCAGGATGGCGAAACTATTCGTTGTTTGTATCCTCTACAGTCCTCTCATTGGGAGTGTAGACTGCTACACTCCCCTATCAGATGGGGGAGCTCCGGGCAACACCGACCAGTCAGATAACGACAAACGACAAGGCAGTGATGCATCCAACAAGCACGAATGTCGTCAAGCCACCGGCATAGAAAATGTAAACATTCCACTTTTGCGTAAAAAAAAGATTTACCCATTTTTCATGGTATCCAATTGGTAGTTACAGTCTTGTCCCATTGCTGCACCTCCCGTACAGACTCAGGAGAGGCGAAGGTCGAGAGCCGTGCAACCTCCGAAACAGAACGCAGCCAACCTCACTGCTGCTTGACACAATGCCCACTTAACCCGGAAGCCAGCCGCACCAAGATGTTGGAGGAAACACCGTGCACATGGCGACGTTGTCAGTGTGCCCGGCCAGCCACAGGAGTCGCTAGTGCACGATGGGACAAGAACATCCCTGCCGGCGAAACCCTCCCCTAACCCAGTTTCTTATGTAGACAGGCGACTTGCGTTATCAAGGAAGTCACCTTAAGCCTCTAACCCTTGGCAAGCCAACACGTGCTGCATTGGAACTCTGAGTGATCCGCTTTGTCCTGAATTAAAGTGTAGTAGATACAGCTCTTACAGGCACCGTTCACTTATCTCGGCTAGAGGTTTACCTCTGAACTATTCGTCCGTAACGGTGACCTCCACGGGAGGTCTGCATTTGTATAAGTGGCAGGCGTCAGAGCTTTGGTGCCAAAATAAAGACATTGTCCCTCAGAGCACTCTGAAAATGAATATTGCAATGTCCCTACAGGAGCTTTTCGACCAGGTTCATTCATTCTCCAATTTGAGAAGGACTAGTGCCCTGGCGGTACAGTTACTAAAATGTGTGCGCCATCTCAGACCGGTTTCTAAACCTATTGCGCCCACTTGGGATTTAGATTTGGTTTTGGATGCTCTCAGTGAGGCCCCCTTTAGAACCACTGAAGTCTGTGGATCTGAAGATCATTTCGCCACTGACGACTCTAATGTGACTCTCGTGGCAGGGCGCTCTCTAAGCATCATCTCTCCCACTGGATTTGTTGAAGTTTCAGCCTATTCTAAAATTGATGAGGACAAACATTTATTTAATCAATCTACACACAGTACCCAATTATGACAAAGCAAAAACAGGTTTTTAGAAATGTTTGCACAAAAAAAGTATTCAGACCCTTTGCTGTGAGACTCGAAACTGTGCTCAGGTGCATCCTGTTTCCATTGATCATCCTTGAGATGTTTCTACAACTTGATTGGAGTCCAGCTGTGGTAAATTCAATTGATTGGACATGGTTTGGAAAGGCACACACCTGTCTATATACGGTCCCACAGTTGACAGTGCATGTCAGAGCAAAAAACAAGCCAAAAGGTCGAAGAAATTGTCCGTAGAGCTCTGAGACAGGATTGGGTAAAATAATATATCTGAGGAAGGGTGCCAAAACGTTTCTGCAGCATTGAAGGACTCCAAGAACAAAGTGGCCTCCATCATTCTTAAATGTAAGAAGTTTGGAACCACCGGGACTCTTCCTAGAGCTGGCAGCCCGGCCAATTTGAGCAATAAGAGAAGAAGGGCCTTGGTCAGGGAGGTGACCAAGAATGTGATGGTCACTCTGACAGATCTCCAGAGTTCCTCTGTGGAGATGGTTGTCCTTCTGGAAGGTTCTCCCATCTCTGCAGCACTCCACCAATCAGGTCTTTATGGTAGAATGACCAGACGGAAGCCATTCGTCAGTAAAAGTCACGTCAGCTCCCTTGGAGTTTGCCAAAAGGCACCTAATGGACTCTCAGACCATTGAGAAACAAGATTCTCTGGTCTGATGATACCAAAATTGAATTATTTGGCCTGAATGCCAAGCATCACGACTGGAGGAAACCTGGCACTGAAGACTGAACACTCAAAACCTGGCACTGAAGACTGAACACTCAAGACTCTGAATATCCTTGAGTGGCCCAGCCAGAGCCCAGACTTGAACTGGATCGAACATCTCTGGAGAGACCTGAAAATAGCTGTGCAGCAAGGCTCCCCATCCAACCTGACAGAGCTTGTGAGGATCTGCAGAGAAGAATGGGAGAAACTCCCCAAATACAGGTGTGCCAACTTGTAGCGTCATACCCAAGAAGACTCGAGGCTGTAATCACTGCCAAAGTACTGGGCAAAGGGTCTGAATATTTACGTAAATGTGATATTTCCGTTTTTATTTTAATACATTTGAAAACATTTCTAAAAACCTGTTTTTGCTTTGTCATTATTGGGTATTGTGTGTAGATTGAGGATTTTTTTTGTTTATCAATTTTAGACTAAGGCTGTAACGTAACAAAATGTGTAAAAAGTCAAGGGGTCTGAATACTTTCCCAATGCTCTGTAGCAGAAAGTGGCAAGGGTTACCAAGTGGTGTATGCTCCCACTCCACCAGAGGTCTGGCAGCGTTTTGGCTGATATATAAAAGGGGTTGACTGTAGGGGATATTTGTGCTGTGAACAATTTGGGCATCATCACACACTTTTGTGAGGTTTTATTGCCTGGTTGTCACTGCTCCCAATGTAGCCCACAGTGTGATTACAGCTGGTACAGGAGAGGGTTATTAAGCATCGTGTAGTGCACCCAATAACCAGACTAGCGCATCTTGTGAGGTGGAGGACTGTGTGGTCTACCACGGGCCGTTTCATTTTACATCCATTGAGGTTGACTTGGGGCGTGATTTCCCCATGGTTGTGTTATACCGAGAGTACTGACTGAAAGGGAACGTAACGTTATGACTATAACTACTGTTCCTTGAAGTAGGGAAACGAGGTTCAACACCTCTTTGGCCCACGCCGATCGGTTCTGGGCACGGTGAAGAGGGGTACTGGGTTGAAGGAATGAATCGGAGCATTGAGGCTTTTCACCTGTGTAAGGCGGGGCTTCCAGCGAGGCGTGGATTTAATTGGCTCTTGTCAGGTGTGATTTTAGTTCTTCAGTCAAAGTTGTATGAGTATGACTCTCCATAGTTGTGTTGTTCCTTGTTTCCCATCCTTCAGAGAACAGTAGTTATAGTCATAACGTTACGTTTTCCCATGCATGCCAATAGTTTCAGTGGTAAACAATCAATAGAAACAATGTGACAGGGTTCAAACACACACACACTCACAAAGTGCAACAAAGTGGTCAGTAGTGATTGGTGGTCATGCCCATCCAACTTAGTACTGAACATCAAAGTTGAAAATGTATCAGGCTATGAACACACACACATTGCCCACAACACAACAAAGGTTGATGGTAATCTGTGTCCATTCAGTCCAGAGACTGCAACAGAAAAGACAATAACCAGTAGTGTGTGAGTAGTGAGAATGGAGAGGCTTGTTTTGTTATTGTCTGTAGCATTACAGAGTGATACTACTCTGGGGTAGACTACAAGCAGATTCAAATTCAAACACATATGAAAGTTTAGCTTTCTTAATGAACCAGAAAAGACAGTTATTTCTGTTGTTTTATCAAAGTTAGCTGACTAACTAAATGCACCTGGGGAGTATACTACATAGCAGGATCAATGAGTTAGCCAGCTAACTTTGATAAACAACCAGAAACAACTATTGATGTTCTGCTTAATTAAGAAACCTCAACTTAGATATATGGTTTTGGTTGTTGAGTCAATTATACCATGCCCATTTCAAGCCTATGTTTCTAAAAAATGAAAAGATATCTTAGAATATTTTGTCAAGTTAGCTGGATAACTCGTTGATCATGCTTTGTAGTATACCCTTATGGTAAACAACAATTTGGGATTACGGCTTACTTGGCCCCTCCATTTGGATACTGTTAGGCAGATCTGATATGACTGGCTAGGTGTCAGCTATGTTGTGGAATCCTTGCTTTTACCTGTCCGACAGTGTTAGAAGATGTTAGACTTCAAGGAAGGATTATTCAAGTATTCCCTCTGGGCCAACTGTGTGTGGGGCACCTTGTTAGTATGAATGGCCTGGGGCCTAGAACCATGTTTACATTCATACACCTTGTAGCTCAGGTTATGATAGGGACTTTGATAGCTGATAGATTGGTGTTATATTCCAGAGGGCCCTTGTTCCAATAGAATCCCCAGGTTACTATTGTAGGAAAATCTCAACTTGCACCGTGTTGCCCACCGTGTTACCCACCGCGTTGCCCACCGTGTTGCCCACCGTGTTACCCACCATGTTGCCCACCGTGTTGCCCACCGTGTTGCCCACCGTGTTACCCACCGTGTTACCCACCGTGTTACCCACCGTGTTGCCCACCGTGTTACCCACCGTGTTGCCCACCGTGTTACCCACCGTGTTGCCCACCGTGTTATCCACCGTGTTACCCACCGTGTTGCACATCGTGTTACCAACCGTGTTGCCCACCGTGTTACCCACCGTGTTGCCCACCGTGTTACCCACCGTGTTGCCCACCGTGTTACCCACCGTGTTGCCCACCATGTTACCCACCGTGTTGCCCACCGTGTTGCGGTGCACTACATTTGACCAGAACCATCTGGTCATCAGGTATACAGTAGCCTATAGTTGTGTCATCAAAGACTATGAGCTATAGCTTGGAGATCTACTGTAATCCATTGACCGTTCATCCACTTTATGTGCAACAATGTGGTTGTAATCCAGAGCCAAACCAGCTGTCATTACGTATTAACTGCCATGTGTTAATGTTTTTACTCTGTGATGATGGAGAGATCTTGGAAAATGAATACCATAGGACCACATTTGACATGTTCTTTCACCATTTATTTGTTCACCAAATACAGTGAAAATGGCATCATAATATTCAATGACTCATTCTTAGAATGTCATGACACTGTTGCTTTTTTTGCTTCGTAAAACAATGTTTCATTAATGGAAATATTAAGGTTTCATGCACAACAAACCATATTGAGTTTCCTTAGAAGAATGGTGCAAGATAAACTAAATAAAAAAACAACTTTGATGTCCAAAATCTGTCAAAATCCAACGTGTTATTTGAGGATACTCGTAAACAGTGCAATATACAAAAAAAAATGGCTATTTTCTAACAAATTCATCAACGAAGCTCAAGTCACAGGATACAATTTCTCAATAATAGTTTAACATTGATGTGTGCAAAACCCCAAACACATTCAGTTAGTCTTTAAAAAATGATATTGAATGAGAAAAGTCAAAATCCAAATCTCTTCGATTCTCCGTTAGGCCTATATGGTCTCAATCTGCATATCCTCTCTATAGTACACACAATTGTGTTGATGAATTGTAAGATGGTAGACTAGCACATAATTTCTCAATAACAATTGTTTAGATATAAAAATACAAATATGAATTTTGTTAAAAAGAAGCGTGCCAGGGTAAGAGTGGTGGCACCTGTGTTGGCACCAGAGCGAAAGTTCATGCAAATAGATGGAGAAAATAGAATGACTTTTTAATTATAGAAGACAAAAAAACACGAATAATTGCAAAATATAAATAAATAAAACATTTCCCCATCAATTTCATGACTATTTTTCCAAACATAATTTGCCGATCTCGCCTCCTTCGATATTTCGAGTCTGTAAAAAGTGAAACAGCTATGTATTGGTGTCGGTAGGTTTCATGAAGGCGCCGACCTGCATCGTTAACCGTGGGGGGTAATGAAACACCATGTATCATTTTAATTCATTTGAACCTGGGGACTATGCATTACTAGCTTATTCTTTACAGATGGAGCCTAGATGAATATAGGCCTAGGAAAGGAAATAACATTGCACCATCCTTGGTTGTGTGTGTGTGTGTGTGTGTGTGTGAGAGTGTGTGTGTGCATGTGTGTGTGTGTGTGTGTGTGTGTGTGTGTGTGTGTGTGTGTGTGTGTGTGTGTGTGTATTTATATATATATATATTTTGTACATACAATGGGTCTATACTAGTTACTGGACATTGTTTGTTTGGTCAGTATTTAAAAGCTTTAGCAGCAATCGGAATGCATTCTCTACGTTCGACCAGTGCTGAAAAGGACAGCTCCCTTGAATGCGATGTCGCCGATTTGTTATCAACAATGCCAAGCGTGTAAGGGGTCTATGGTCTTCGAGCTAAGGAAGGCTATTGTATACAACTATAGAAATAGAGCTTGAAATGAGATTCAGCCACCACTTGTAGTTTTGTGTTGCTTACGGCGCTTTTGGAAGATGGTTGTGAAGTAATGGCAAGTTCATCCATCAGAGCCAGGGTCCGCCATCTCAACATCACGCCGCGCAGCACAAGTTAAAATGGCTTTTCGTTTGGAGAATTGCCAGCAACCCCATGATAAATGTGTCTTTTCTGGTGTCTTCCTCTGCTTTCTCGTCCAATCTTCACATATTTCTTTCCATTCCTTTCCTTCCCCTTGTCTTCGCTTCGTGCCATCGTTTCTCCTACAATCCTCGAACATGCACAACCGACAGGTGCTTTAAATCGCTGATCAAAATAAAAAGTTTGCAAGGCGTCGTTCATCTTTAAACACCAGGTGACGACTTGTCTGCCATCCCCTTTAGGACGTCGTCTATTCGGTCATCTTCGATGACCACTGCGGAGGGAAGAAGAAATTATTTTGTTTATTACTGACATAGCATATAACTGTTTCATAAAAATGTTTTACAGACACCAAATCAAGTCATTGCAAAGGCTTTGAGTGAATAGGATGGGGACTGGTGCAACACAAAGGAATACATGTTGTTGTGTCAAACCTCTGACCTTGGTCCTGAAATACTGCAAACAATGCCTTGTCCATAATGGCACATAGCCACGCATGCAATGAGGACAACTTTGTTATTTAAAAAAGACAGAGCATATCTAATGAATAAATATAGTAGCCTATAGCTACTGAAATACATTTTGATAGCACATCAGTAGTCTATCATTCTCATGCATCACTTTCAACTGGGCTCAGCTGCTGACCTTTGTCATATCAACAAATGTTTGCCTCATAATTTAGAGGTCAGATGCATATCGGTGTTTTATCTTTTTGTTTTATAACCAGTAGGCTAGGTAACTGTAGCATAGGTTAGAGTTAAAGTTCACACAAGCATGGCCAAGCCAAGCCTTTGTTTTTGATGACCAAAACAAAACCTCTATTCAACAATCCATTCCAATAACCAGCTCTTACCTCTCTTGGCTCTGCCGATCTGTCCCAGCTTTGGGGGTCTTTTCGCTTGCGACGCCCCGAAGAACGAATTGGTGTCCTGTAGCCCGCAGCTAAAGGATATCTGACTGGCCTCGGTGTCCCCATAGCCGCTCATTTTCCCCTCGCTATAAGGCAGCACCTCGGACATTATGGCACGGCTGAGACGGACGGATCAACAGCGGTGGAAAAAAAAACGTTTTGAAGTCGGCGGCTTTAGTCGATATAGCCCAGAAATCCTTGTCTTGGTACTTGCACTTGTCGAGCTTTTCGGTGGAAATCCGTTTGGAAAATCACTCGATTACTTCGTCGTGCGTAGCCAGTCTGCGAAGGATGAAGGTGAAGAGTCCTGGTTGAGGTTTCGTGGTGCGGGGTGGTAGCAGGCTGCTGTGTCGCTGGTAGAAAGGAGAGCAGAGGAGCGGTCTGTTCGCATGTGTTGCTATATGAAGTCTGATGAGGAAAGTGGGAGATCCCGGGATCATAAAGGAAACCCAGGAGGAACGGCGAAGTTATCCATCTGCGTGTGTGTGTGTGCTGGGGGACTCCGAATGCTGGAGGAGTAGGCTAAGGGTGACATCAACAGGCGAAATATATAATATGTACTGTGGAGGTAACAGAAATGTAGGCTATCAATTCATGACCACGGAGCTAGAGCTACTGGAGCAACTGTGAGGTAAACCTTTTATTTGGGGAGTAATCTTTTCTATGCTGAACAAATTTCTAGCCTAAATAAATTATTACAATGTGATGATATTTACGCATATGCTATGCCTACGTAGGCTAATTATATTTAATCTGAGCATTGTGAATTTAACCTACTTGTGCATTTGCGCGTATTGCTAGTTATTGGGAGTCTCCTTTTTTTGTTTACCTATTTCGCTTGACATTGTATGTGTTTCTCTCCTCGTATTCAGTATATTTCCTTCCTGTAAACCAGCCTCCTTGGTGGCTCTTGCTTGACATTGGCTAAGGTGACACGGGGTTCTCACAGGAAATCATTACCTGCTCCTTTGAGAGTCTGTATGCGCACAGAAGTCGGAAGTGCCTTACTCACGCACGTATTTTCCCGTAGCTACAAAGCAAAGTCACACAGCAGCAGCGGGTGAACGAGGATCACAAACGCCACTTTTAAGCTAATTCTCCGTTGATGGGATAGTTACACTGTAGGCTCCATGGATAATTTACAAATTCATCGCTGACATGTTATTTTAGAATGCAGGGAGTAGGCCTACCTCTTTTCCAGAGGTTAAAAGCAGTCTACACACACCATTATACAATTGTATGCCTTTAACAAAGCCTATTTCTATACAGTGATGAAGTATCAACTAATAACATTATGGCCTAGTTATTTCATAGAGGGGTGTTTGAAAACATGCAGTTCAATATCGATGTAGGCATATGGTTTTTGCAGGATGCTCTCTTGTTAGGCGAGGGAGGGCGGTCTCTAAACGCACAAGATAAATCAACTTCAGCACGATGGACAGTACCCGCGCACATTTGCGTCTTTCGCGATTTCTGCTATGTTTTGTTTTGAACATAGAAATATAACCGAGGTAAAGTTGGTTTTATATTCAACAGACATTCACCAAATAATATAAAATACATTTAATTCCCTTATCCACAATAACCTTTTGAATTGCATAACAACTTGAAATACATCAAATCACAAACATTATATTTAATAAAGGCCCTTACTCTGTTTTTCCGAGCAATTGCATAGCCTATAGAAATGTTGTGCAACATGAGCTCATGTGTTCTCATGAAGTGTTTGATTAGATTTTCAATTACATTTGCAGCTGTATAACTTTTTGGGGATCTGGGGACCCATGCCAAATATTGGGCACTGTTCAAAAGCATCTTTCTCTTTACAAGATATTTGCGATGCGGCATCTTGCTACTTCTCATACGTTTTACTGACTGGATGTCACTGCACCTTCTTTGGCGCATACTGTCTGTCCTCTGTGTTGGAGCCTCTGAGGGATGATACTGTTGGGACTGCCCTGGCTTCGGAGAGCATGTCAGCGTTATGGGAGTTGGCCACATCCCATTGTGAGACATCGAAACGAATATTAGAAAAAACTCAAGGTTATTTTCATAACCACAGTTCTATGATACTATTGAGATGTCTCACCACATTTTCCTGCTTGCAGAGCACAAGGAAGATACATGCTTTGGATTGACCAGAGGCCAGGACAGGCGTTGTCCTGATCTGATCTGCCTCCCAGCAAATCACATTGTGAGAAATGTCATTCATATTATCAGAGTTTAGTGTTGATAGTGTACATATGTCGATTTGTGTCAATTATACATTTTCCTGTATATTCTCTATATTTTGTTTACTGTTGCAGCACAATTTCACAGTCAAATTCCTGTACTTGCAAATATACTTGGCAAATAAAGGTGATTAGTTCTCCAAATGTCCCATAACTCATATCAGGAGCTCTGACCTGATGTTCCCTGCAGGTTAAACTTGCCATAGTTCAATAATTGTCATAGTTCAGGGGAAAATGTAATTATTATTATTGTATTATATGAACAGCAATATCATAAAAGTGGGAGATCTAATGAAACAGATGCAAGTAGGCCCCCTGGTGGCCACTTTACTAATCCCATGTATCATGGTAGAATGTGCATTGGTTTGAAACTGGTTTGGTGAGGGATCACTCTTGTAAGTTCAGCATGTACTGCAAACCTGAAGAAATTCCTGTCTTTAGCGTCATGACATGTTGAGGTTTAAGTTACCCCCAAGCACCACAGCTGTTATTCTGCCAGGGGAGCTCATGAAGGATTCTCTCAGACTGCCCCCCTCCCCCCAGGAAGATTTACAACACCTAATCCCCCACCTGCTCCTCACTCACTCACCCCTCACCCAACCCACGCATGCCAGTTCGTTTCTCAACTTTTCCATTTCCTTAGTGCCCCAAAACTCTGTAGGTGGCTTTCTATCTATTCCTCCCCTGTGCTTGTTAGAGATGACAGAAATAGCAGGATAGTTGACTCAAGACAGCAAACTTTTCAGAGTGCATTGGTGTTCCTGGAAAAAGAGCAGTGTTTCACAGGGGAGGGGGTTACTGTCGGTTTAAGCAGGTTAAACCTTTGCACAAAACAATCTATACTTTTGACAATATTCAACATTGGGTAATCACAAATTCAGTGTGATCAGATGATTTATACAGTCAATGAGAAATTTGTGCCTTTTGCATCCCTTTGATATTTGAAAGTACAAATATAGAACTTTTAAAGCATGTTATGATAAATTAATTGCCCTTTTAATATTTTAAACCACATGGAGAATTCAATACATCTTTCATTATGGAACATTTAGTAGTCATTTCATAGTGTAAATACCAGGTGAGCTGGTACTACTGTTTTCTTTGCACCTTTTCTGGTATTTTGTGCTGGAAAATGGAGTGGGTCGAGCATAAAACACCAACCCTGTTACCCATAGATAGGCTAGAAATGTTAACTATTTCAGAAATGTTCTCAAGCTCACATTCAATTACCCCCCTCCCTGTTGAAAACAAGCTTCCACCCCGTCAAAGCACTTTGACAGGAATCTTTACAACAAAAATCAAACATTGGTGGAACGATCAACCCCCCTCCTTACACCAGGAGTGAAAAATAAGGCACAAAGCAAGCGATAGTAATACAAACGTAAACACCTCTCTATCCATATGCACACTTTAATTATGAGAGAACTGCATTCCCAGTATCTATACTGAACAAAAATATAAAGTTAACATGTTAAGTGTTTCTCCCATGTTGCATGAGCTGAAATAAAAGCTCAGAGAAATGTTCCATATGCACAAAAAGCTTATTTCTCTCTCAAATGCACAAATTTGCTTTACATCCCTGTTAAGAGAATTTGTCCTTGCCAAGATAATCCATTACCTGACAGGTGTGGCATATCAAGAAGCTAATTAAGCAGCATGATGATTACACAGATGCACCTTGTGCCGGGCACAATAAAAAGGCCACTAAAATATGCAGTTGTCACACAACAGATGTTTCAAGTTGAGGTAGGGCATGCAATTGGCATTCTGACTTCAGGAATGCCCACCAGAGGTGTTGCCCGAGAATTGAATGTTCATCTTTCTACCATAAGCCACCTCCAACGTAATTTTAGAGAATTTGACAGTATTTCCAACCGGCCTCAACTACAGTCCATGTGCCCAGGAGC
Source organism: Oncorhynchus mykiss (assembly GCF_013265735.2). Classification (NCBI taxonomy): domain Eukaryota; kingdom Metazoa; phylum Chordata; class Actinopteri; order Salmoniformes; family Salmonidae; genus Oncorhynchus; species Oncorhynchus mykiss. The sequence goes on from NC_048592.1 coordinate 3,311,669, forward strand.
TCCAAACCCAGCTTCTTCACCTGGGGGATCATCTGGGGGTGTGCTGAGGAATATGTCTGTAATAAAGCCATTTTGTGTGTGTGTGTGTGTGTGTGTGTGGGGATAATTCTGATGGGCTGGCTCCCCAGTTGGTGGGGCTGGCTCCCAAGTGCATATGTCCAGGCCCACCCATGGCTGCGCCCCTGCTCAGTCATGTGAAATCCATAAATTAGGGCCTAAAGAATTGATTTAAATTGACTGATTTCTATATGAACTGTAACTCAGTAAAAATCTGTGTATTTATATTTTTGTTCAGTATATAAACATGTATTTACTATTCAAAACCAAACTCAACAGCTGTTAGCTTTATAATACAAGTGCTTCAAACCTCAAAGATTCACATTTTGTTAATACAGTAGCGGCACCTAGCCTATTTGTGTTGAGAATGCCAACAAGCATTCAGGTGATTATTACAGTGTAATAAGTACAGTGATGGTTTGCCTGGTCTATCAAGAGTTGGTCTCTCTCTGAAATTGTGAGGGGGTTTAAGGACTAGTGTGTGCATGTCCTGCTCTGTCTTGCTAGCTTAGGCCTCTCCTCGGCTCTCCAAAGTTGTATTTTCAGGGTGACTGTTATCATCACAGTAGAGTTCGGTCCTTCTGGTGCTCTTTCCTTCTGCCTCTATGTGGAGAGTCAGCCAAAATGTCAATTATAAAATGTCTCCATTCTATCACCTTGACCTTGTCTTTCTAGGAGTACAGGTAACAACACCCCAGGGGATACATACATAGACCAACCATGAGAACACACATCTGTTCTACTCCCAGGCTGGGCATCAGGCCTGGTAGAGGGGCACCACCCTCTTGATGGCCTGCCGGCATATGGGGCAGGTGGGCTGGGGCAAGGCCTGGTAGCAGCTGTAGCAGCAGCACACGTGCCCACACTCCAGCAGCACACAGCTACGCGGCTGGGTCAGGCAGATCACACAGGCATTTTCCAAGGGTGCCTGCTCCCCAGACCCCTCTTGTGTATCCCCAGCCGTAGACCCTTCCCCCGTCCCACCAGCACCCAACCTCTCAAACTCCCTCCTTAGCCGTTCCTGGTCCCAGCGGACCCTCAGGCTGCGGTAGTAGCGGTGGCCCAACCAGAAGAGGATGGCGGACCCGGCCAGGGCGAACACAGAGGCCAGGACCTGCCAGACCACCGCTTGGCCCTCCTGCTCCAGCCGCAGGGACTCAAAGTCTGCCGTGGTGAGGAAGTACTCCGAGCCGTCAGTGGGCGGGCGGAGCTTCAGCACCCGGTCCGTGTCCAGGATGAGCTCGCCTACACCTGTCAGAGTAGCGCCAACCTAGAAATACAGAAAGACTAACTGGATTATGGAGCAACACACTCTCACTATTTAGGGGCAATAGTAACCTCCCTCACACTAAACATAATAGAACATTTTGGGATCTTATTGTGGAATTCTGGGAATGAATACACTGTTTTTATCATAAGTAATCTTATCAGTGATATTGCTACATAAAAAATGTACTCAAACCTCACCTTGAGCATCTCCTCAGTCTCCAGCTGGCCTTTGGGCTTCTCTCCACTGAGGTACTGCCCGATGATGTCGGTAAAACCATAGGTGGCCTGGTGGAACTTCTCATGGATGATCTCCATCTCTAGCCCCGAGGCCTCCAGGGGACACAGCACCCTCACGTTGGCCTGGTCCGACCCGACCAGGCTGAAGGGCACCGCGTTCACCCTCTGGTGCAGCACACACTCACTGTCCGTCCTACACAGGAGGGGGGGGGGGGGGGGGGGGGGGAGAAAGTTAGAGGAACAAAGATTATTCACAATTCATTCATGATTATCCATAATCATGGTAGTATCCACATTAATGTAGAAGACTTCAGAAACATCTTATTTACAATAAAAGGGACTCCAAAATTACAAAATACATTATTCACCATTTAGTTCCTATTGGGCAAAACAATCTTTAACACAATCAAAACAAACTGCAAATGCATCCAACAAGTTTGTAACCATTGCGTGCTAGGGAATATGGGACCAATTACTAACCTTTTGACTACTTTAATAAACGATAAGTGAATTTGTGGAGGGGGGGGGGGGGGGGGGGAATATACATCAAGTGGTTTCATTTCTAAAATGCTAAAACAGATATGAAAATCCCTTCAAATACCGTTGCATCATATGAAACATTTAAATCCAAAATACTGGAGTACCGAGCCAAACGTGCACATGTTAACTTCACTGAGGAGTGTATATTTGATGTCAGACGGTCCTAGTCATATTAAAGTTTATCATTCAAAGTGGTAATACAGATGATACTAGTCTTTCACATTACATTTGGAGTGTCAATCAGGAGTGTTTCTACCAGGTGCGAGACAGGCTATTCCACACCAGCTTGTGTTCCCTCAGCATGAGTTTCTGCACCACCCCCACAGTGCTTTCCTGGAACTGACTCCTCAAAGGCTCCCCCAGAGGCTGCACTGCCCCTACACACACACACACACACACACCATGGATAGAGACATTAATTATACTAAGAACTGCCCCATCACACCAATAAGTGAGAGAACAGGGTCTAGTCAATATCATAATACAATGATCATAGTGATACACTCAGAAATGCTTCCCATTGACACATATGCCTACCTTCAATGACAACATACTGCAGACACTTTCCCGGTGTCACGTTCAAAAGGTCTGCCAGTTTCCCATCCAAAGTCAACTGTGGTGCATCCTGAAACAACAAGCAAATAGTCATTTCTATTAAAAAATCCCCATGTCTGAAAATGTGTTTTGTACTTGATTTACAATGTGTAAAGACTACGGCCTAGACTCAATTTGTGTAGCGGAAAATCCGCGGGACAGCGCAATTTAAATTTAAAAGGTCATTTGCATTTGAGACGACATTTGGAGCATGCAGTCACTGAATGTGGGAACGTTGCCTTAAATTTCAATCGCGCTATAATGTGGATCTTCAGCAATACGGATTGAATCTAGGCCGTAGTCTGAAGGAATAGATACAGGGCAGACTACTGACATTACGGATTGAATCTAGGCCGTAGTCTGAAGGAATAGATACAGGGCAGACTACTAACAACACGGATTGAATCTAGGCCGTAGTCTGAAGGAATAGATACAGGGCAGACTACTGACATTACAGATTGAATCTAGGCCGTAGTCTGAAGGAATAGATACAGGGCAGACTACTGACATTACAGATTGAATCTAGGCCGTAGTCTGAAGGAATAGATACAGGGCAGACTACTGACATTACAGATTGAATCTAGGCCGTAGTCTGAAGGAATAGATACAGGGCAGACTACTAACATTGAGCTTGTCCACCGTTTTCCTCTTTTTCCTGTAGACGTAGTAGAAGAAACCAGATATAGCCAAGCTGGTGCCTAGACACAGCCCTTCCACCGTCCTCACTGGAAACTCCTCCATCCCCCCCAACACACACTCCACACAGTCTCTTCTCACCCCCCTGGTAACAGGCCTACAGTTCAGAAACAGACAGACAAGTTATACGAAGGATGTTCTTCAGCATGAAAGCAAGGGGGCCATGCGTCACTCAGGCGAGCTACAATTAAATCTTCAGCTGCACGATTCTCTTTGAAATGTCAGTGAAATGCTTGAAAATGTCTATAATTTAATTTTGACAGCACAGTGTCAGAACGCTGGTTTTCAGCACTTTGACAGTAAACTGGATTAGGCTACTCAGAATGCAAAGATGCACAAAAACATTTGATTGGGTTAGGTTATACTACGTTATAATCTAAGAAAATACATTTCAAATATATCATAATCCTATACTATAGTATTACACAGATAATTATGACTATTTACATATTCAGTGCCTTCACTCACAAGCACAACAAAGTTGGAAATGTGTTTGATTTCATTGATGACTTACAATCTGTGTAGGTGGCCTTATTACCTTTTTGAACGGGGTACCTACATCAGTCTTTCTAGATGTCTACTGATGACGGCGCTTGGGTTCAAATACCGTTTATTGACTTTCAGGTGATTGACACGGTCTTTACACTCCTTGGCTAACTAGAACTGGTTTAGCTAGATAATAACAAATGAACGCCTATTGATGAAGGTATTTTCTTCCCATGGGACTTTCGTAAAGAACACCAACGGTCGGTCTGAATGTGAGCACGGATCACTTGCGGTACGGTTTTTCATATGAGCGAGAAATACTTTTCTAAAAACAAAAAGATTAAATGACTACACACCTTTATAGGGTTAGTGTTCCCATACGGCCATATCTCTATGTTACTGCAGAAGACAGACGGAAAACAGTGGCAACCACCTCTGCTGATTAGCCATCTAGCACACGCCAAACACCTGTGTATAACAGAAGAAGGCCACCAGAAATGTGTTGTAACTAGGGTTGCACATTTTGGGGAATATTCAGAGGTGGAAACTTTCCGTGGGGATTAACGGGAATATATGCAAATTAATATGAATACCATTTAAATGTAGATGGTTTTTGAATTGGATATATTTACCATATCATATGGAGACAAAAACAAACCTTTTACCTTATAAGTAGACATAATTGCAAATGATTAAATCCTTCCAAATGAAAAAATAATATTATTTTTACGATTTGAACTTTAATTAAATGAGTTGACTCTTCACATGGGATGATTTCACTCAACAACAAAAGGGAATAGTGAATGATCCATCGCATCTCCCCAAAACGTTCTCAACATCTGTAAAATGATAGTCTAGAAAATAAAGCTTTGATTGTCTTCCTCTCCGGCTTCCATGTCTTCTCCCTGGACCTCAATGTCCACCTCTTGAACATCAGACTGAGGCCTCATCTTCACTGTCACTTTCCAACCTTATTGAGGAAGGCTCGTTGTCAGGCTCAAAAAGCCTCAAATTTGCCCGGATGGCCACCAATTTTTCAACCCTTGCATTGGTCAGCCTGTTGCGTGCTTTGGTGTGTGTATTCCCAAAGAAGGACCAGTTGCGCTCTGAGGCAGCTGATGTTGGTGGGATTTAGAGGATGATGGAGGCAGCAGGGTAAATAGCCTCAGATCCACAAAGTCCCTTCCACCAGGTGGCTGATGAGATATGTTGGCACGACTTCCAAATTGCATCTCCATCCCAAAGCCCTTGCTTGGAAGTGTACTTCGCCAGACTGCCAAGAACCTTGCCCTCATCCAGGCCAAGGTGGCGAGACACGGTAGTGATGACACCACAGGCCTTGTTGATGTCTGCACCAGACAGGATGCTCTTGCCAGCATACTTGGGGTCCAACATGTACGTACGCTGCGGCGTGGATGGGCTTCAGGCAGAAGTCTTCACGCTTTTTGATGGACAGTATTTCAGAACTGCAATTTCCTCTGCTTGGAGCAACAGTGAAGTGGGCAGGGTAGTACGGATTTCTTCTCTTACATCTGCAAGCAGATGAATGGACAGGATGGAATTGTCTCCTTCAATCTGTGCAATGGCTACTGCTATAGGTTTCAGGAGTTTCAGGCTGCTTACCACTCTCTCCCAAAGTTCATCATCCAGGAGGATCCTCTTGATGGGGCTGTCCATATCAGCAGACTGTGATATGGCCATTTCTTGGAGAAACTCCTTCCCCTCCAGGAGACTGTCAAGCATGATGACAACACCACCCCAACAGGTATTGCTGGGCAGCTTCAATGTGGTGCTCTTATTCTTCTCACTTTGTTTGGTGTGGTAGATTGCTGCTATAACTTGATGACCCTTCACATGCCTAATCATTTAAGGCTCTCTTGTAGAGTGTATCCATTGTTTTCATTGTGCCATGATGTCCTTGAGGAGCAGATTCAATGCATGAGCAGCACAGCCAATGGGTATGATGTGAGGGTAGGACTCCTCCACTTTAGACCAAGCAGCCGTCATGTTCGCAGCATTGTCTGTCACCAGTGCAAATACCTTCTGTGGTCCAAGGTCATTGACGACTGCTTTCAGCTCATTTGCAATGTAGAGACCGGTGTGTCTGTTGTCCCTTGTGTCTGTGCCCTTGTAGAATACTGGCTGAGGAGTGGAGATGATGTAGTAAATTATTCCTTGCCCATGAACATTTGACCACCTATCAGAGATGATTGCAATACAGTCTGCTTTCTCTATGATTTACTTCCTTCACTTGAACTCTGCATCCAGCAAATGAGTAGATAAAGCATGTCTGGTTGGAGAGGTGTATGCTGGGCGAAATCTCTTCCAATAAATCAAATCGTTATTTGTCACATGCGCCGAATACAACCTTACAGTGAAATGCTTACTTACAAGCCCTTAACCAACGATGCAGTTAAGAAAATACACACACACAAAAAAAAATATGCAATAAGAAAAATAAATAATTAAAGAGCAGCGGCAAATAACAATAGCGGGGCTATATACAGGGTATTACGGTACAGAGTCAATGTGGAGGCTATATACAGGGGGGTGCCGGTACAGAGTCAATATGGAGGCTATATACAGGGGGGTGCCGGTACAGAGTCAATGTGGAGGCTATATACAGGGTATTACGGTACAGAGTCAATGTGGAGGCTATATACAGGGGGGTGCCGGTACAGAGTCAATGTGGAGGCTATATACAGGGGGGTGCCGGTACAGAGTCAATGTGGAGGCTATATACAGGGTATTACGGTACAGAGTCAATGTGGAGGTTATATACAGGGTGTACCGGTACAGAGTCAATGTGGAGGCTATATACAGGGGGTACAGGTACAGAGTCAATGTGGAGGTTATATACAGGGTGTACCGGTACAGAGTCAATGTGGAGGCTATATACAGGGGGTACAGGTACAGAGTCAATGTGTCTATGTGCGGGGGCAACGATGTCGAGGTAATTATGTACATGTAGGTAGGGTTGTTAAAGTGGCTATGCATAAATAACAGAGTAGTAGAAGCGTGGGGGGGTGCAAATAGTCTGGGTAGCCATTTGATAAACTGTTCAGGAGTCTTATGGCTTGGGGGGGGGGGAGTAAGAAGCTGTTTAGAAGCCTCTTGGACCTAGACTTGGTGCTCAGGTACCGCTTGTCGTGTGGTAACAGAGAGAACAATCTATGACTGGAGTCTTCAACAATTTTTCAGCCCTTCCTCTGACACCGCCTGGTATAGAGGTCCTGGATGGCAGGAAGCTCGACCCTGGTGATGTACTGGGCCGTATGCACTACCCTATGATGTGCCTTGCGGTTGGTGGCCGAGCAGTTGCCATACCAGGCAGTGCAACCTGTCAGGATGCTCTCGATGGTGCAGCTGTAAAATCTTTTGAGGATCTGAAGATCCATGCCAAATCTTTTCAGTCTCCTGAGGAATAGGTTTTGTTGTGCTCTCTTCACGACTGTCTTGGTCCAAGCACACCATGTTAGTTTATTGTTGATGTACACATTGCCTGTGAGCATCAGAGGTGAACCAGTTGCTTACACAGCTCGAGCAAGACATTCATCTGCATTTCTCGGACAACGTTCCTCCATTGAATCATCCTTCTGATTCCAGGAGGACCATGAGCTGTTGCTATCGATAAGGTGTCTGATTCATCATTTTCACCTTGAATAGGAGTAGAGGGACTTTTGTCAGAGGTTGCTTGTTGTGAGCGCTGAGGGAACTTTATGTACTTGGCCAGATTCTGCATCTTTGTTGCATTCTTCACATATGATTTGGCACAGTATTTGCAAATGTACACAGCTTTTCCTTCTACATTAGCTGCAGTGAAATGTCTCCACACATCGGACAGTGCCCGTGGCATTTTCCTGTAAAGATCAGAAAAAAATAATACAATTCCATGTACAGATAAATATTTAAGCAGTTAGACTACAACATTTATCTTACAAAGGAGTTGTTTTAAAGTGAAACATACATGGAAACAGGTGAAATAACACTCCTCAGTTAGCAGGCTCAAGCAAGCTAAAACCCACATGGTACCAAAAGTAACTAGCAGAAATTGTTAACAAGTTAGAAATCATTTAAACACACTTTGCCGTAGGCTACTATTTACTAGTTAACAACAAAAAAAACATGTATGTCATAAAATATATTCACCCCACCCAGTATTGTAATCAAATCTTACCAGAAAGCATGTAGTCCTAGGCTCAGGCAGTGTAATAGTGTGGGCTCAACAGCATCTCATTAGTGTGCAAGATCTTGAGAGTCAGCTGTAATCCCATTGAATTGGGGATAGTTTATAAAATATGCGATAACACCTAGAATTGCCTTGTGTATCCCACAAAAAAGTTGTCTTTTTTGATGAATATAAACTAAATTCCCCAAATTCCAGGGCTTAACTTCCCATGGAAAATGTCTGGAAATTTCCCGACCCTTTACAACCCTAGTTGTAACTGAAAAATACTGTCGGCTGCAACTGAGATAAAGCCAGTTAAAACAGTGTAGTGTGTATATTTTGCATTTGCAAAATTATTTTGATGCGATATGAAAGTAAAGGGCTTTCTGTTTCTAGAAATGTTATGCAATAGAGAAATGGATTCACATTTAGAAATGGAGTATTTGACTGTCACAGCCAGTCTCTCTCTGAAAATAACATAAGGACCTTGGAGGGTAGGCTCGCCTACACTACTTTAGAGTACATTCCTGGGCTAGCTTGATCAAATCAAACGTTATTTGTCACATATTTCATAAACAGGTGTAGATTAACAGTGAAATGCTTACTTATGGGCCCTTCCCAACAACGCAGAGAAAATAGATAAATAATAACAAGGAATAAATAGACAATGGGTAACAATAACTTGGCTATATACACAGGGTACCAGTACCAAGTCAATGTGCAGGGGTACGAGGTAATAACATGGCTATATACACGGGGTACCAGTACCAAGTCAATGTGCAGGGGTACGAGGTAATAACATGGCTATATACACGGGGTACCAGTACCAAGTCAATGTGCAGGGGTACGAGGTAATAACATGGCTATATACACGGGGTACCAGTACCAAGTCAATGTGCAGGGGTACGAGGTAATAACTTGGCTATATACACGGGGTACCAGTACCAAGTCAATGTGCAGGGGTACGAGGTAATAACATGGCTATATACACGGGGTACCAGTACCAAGTCAATGTGCAGGGGTACGAGGTAATAACATGGCTATATACACGGGGTACCAGTACCACGTCAATGTGCAGGGGGACGAGGTAATAACATGGCTATATACACACGGGGTACCAGTACCAAGTCAATGTGCAGGGGTACGAGGTAATAACATGGCTATATACACGGGGTACCAGTACCAAGTCAATGTGCAGGGGTACGAGGTAATTGAGGTAGATATAGTATATCACATGTGAGTACAGTACACCCCTCACATTTTTGTAAATATTTGAGTATATCTTTTCATGTGACAACACTGAAGAAATGACACTTTTCTACAATGTAAAGTAGTGAGTGTACAGCGTGTATAACAGTGTAAATTTGCTGTCCCCTCAAAATAACTCAACACACAGCCATTAATGTCTAAACCGCTGGCAACAAAAGTGAGTACACCCCAAAGAAGTTGCGTGCACGTGCTCCGCGTCATATCCAGAGGTTGTCTTTGGGAAATAGACGTACGAGTGCTGCCAGCATTGCTGCAGAGGTTGAAGGGGTGGGGGTGTCAGCCTGTCAGTGCTCAGACCATACGCCATACACTGCATCAAATTGGTCTGCATGGCTGTTGTCCCAGAAGGAAGCCTCTTCTAAAGATGATGCACAAGAAAGACCGCAAACAGTTTGCTGAAAACAAGCAGACTAAGGACATGGATTACTGGAACCATGTCCTGTGGTCTGATGAGACCAAGATAAACTTATTTGATTCAGATGGTGTCAAGCGTGTGTGGCGGCAACCAGGTGGAGTACAAAGACAAGTGTGTCTTGCCTACAGTCAAGCATGGTGGTGGGAGTGTCATGGTCTGGGGCTGCATGAGTGCTGCCGGCACTGGGGAGCTACAGTTCATTGAGGGAACCATGAATGCCAACATGTACAGTGACATACTGAAGCAGAGCACGATCCCCTCCCTTCGGAGACTGGGCCGCAGTGCAGTATTCCAACATGATAACGACCCCAATCACACCTCCAAGACGACCACTGCCTTTCTAAAGAAGCTGAGGGTAAAGGTGATTGACTGGGCAAGCATACCTCCAGACCTAAACCCTATTGAGCATCTGTGGGGCATCCTCAAACGGAAGGTGGAGGAGTGCAAGGTCTCTAAACATTCACCAGCTCCGTGATGTCGTCATGGAGGAGTGGAAGAGGACTCCAGTGGCAACCTGTGAAGCTCTGGTGAACTCCATGCTGTTCAGGGTCCTGTTGGTTCCAGACTTGCATCAGTACAGCTTGCCGTGAGGTAGCAGAGAGAAGAGTCTATGACTTGGTGGCTGGAGTCTGAGAATTTCTAGGGCCTTACTCTGACACTGCCTGGTATAGAGGCCCTGAACGGGAGGGAGCTCAGCTCCAGTGATGTACCAGGCCTACGCACTACCCTCTGTAGTGCCCTGCGGTCAGATGCCAAGCAGCTGCCACACAGCCAGTCAAGATGCTCTCAATGGTGCAGCTGTAGAACTGAGGATCTGAGGGCCCATGCCAAATGCACTATGGTATATTGAACACTGAGCTATAGTCAATTAACAGCATTCTCAAGTAGGTGTTCCTCTTGTCCAGGTGGAGGGCAGTGTGGAGCGCAATAGAGATTGCGTCATCTCTGGATCTGTTGGGGCGGCTGCGAATTAGAGTGGGCCCAGTGTGTCTGGGATGATGGTGTTGATGTGAGCCATGACCAGCCTTTCAAAGCATTTCATGGCAACAGATGTGAGTGCTATGGGGCAATAGTCATAGACAGGTTACCTTAGTGTTCTTGGGCACAGGGACTATGGTGGTCTGCTTGAGAGGTTGAAAATGTCAGTGAAGACACTTGCCAGCTGGTCAGCGCATGCTCTGAGTACGCATCATGGTAATCCGTCTGGCCCCGCGGCCTTGTGAATGCTAACCTGTATAAAGGTCTTACTCACATCGGCTACGGAGAGCGAGATTACATAGTTTTCAGGAACAGCTAGTGCTCTCATGCATGGTTCAGTGTTGTCTGTCTTGAAGACAGCATCGAAGGAATTTGGCTCGTCTGGTAGGCTCGCGTCACTGGGCAGCTCCCGGCTGGGTTTCCCATTTTATAATCCGTGATAGTTTGCAAGCCTTGCCACATGCATCAGAGCCGGCCTAGTAGGATTCAATCTTAGTCCTGTATTGACATTTTGACTGTTTGATGGGTCGTCGGAGGTCATAGCTGGATTTCTTATAAGCGCCCGAATTAGTGTCCCGCTCATTGAAAGCGGCAGCTCTTGCCTTAAACTGTGGATGTTGGATGTTACCTGTAATCCATGGCTTCTGGTTGGAATATGTATGTATGGTCACTGTGGGGACAACATCGTCAATGCACTTATTGATGAAGCTGATGTGGTAATTTTCTCAATGTTAAATCGGATTAATCCCTGAACATATTCCAGTCTGTGCTAGCGAAACAGTCCTGTAGCTTAGCATCCGCTTCATGGGACCACTTCCATATTGAGTGCGTCACTGGTACTTCCTGTTTTAATTTTTGCTTGTAAGCAGGAATCAGAAGGATAGAGTTATGGTCACATTTGCCAAATGGAGGGCGAGGGAGAGCTTGTATGCGTCTCTGTGTGTGGAGTAAAGGTGATATAGGGTTTTTTCACATCTAGTTGCACATGTGATATGCTGGTAAAAATGACGAGACGGATTTCAGTTTCCCTGCATTAAAATCACTGGCTACTAGGAGCCTCTGGATGTGCAATTTCTTGTTTGCTTGCGGCCCTATACAGTTTGAGTGCAGTTTTAGTGCCAGCACGGTTTGTGGTGGTAAATAGACAACTACAAAAAGTATAGATTAAAACTCTCTTTGTAAATAGTATGGTATACTAACTCAGGCGAGCAAAACCTTGAGACTTCCGTAACATTAGAGATCAGGCACCACCAGTTGTTAACAAAGAGACACACACCTCCCCCTTAACTTTACCCAAAGCTGCAGTTCGGTCTTGACGATGCATAGAAAAACCATCTAGATGTACAGTACCAGTCAAAAGTTTGGACACACCTACTCATTCAAGGGTTTTTCTTTATTTTACTATTTCTACATTTTTGAATAATAGTGAAGACATGACCAAACTATGAAATAACACATATGGAATCATCTAGTAACCACTAAAAGTTAAACAAATCTAAATATATTTCATATGAGATTCTTCAAAGTAGCCACCCTTAGCCTTGATGACAGCTTTGCTCAACCAGCTTCATGAAGTAGTCACTTGGAATGCATTCCAATTAACAGGTGTGCCTTGTTAAAAGTTCAATTGTGGAATTTCTTTCTTAATGCGTTTGAGCCAATCAATTGTGTTGTGACGAGGTAGGGGTGGTATACAGAAGATAACCTTATTTGGTAAGACCAAGTCCATATTATGGCAAGAACAGCTCAAATAAGCAAAGAGAAATGACAGTCCATCATTACTTTAAGACATGAAGGTCAGTCAATGCGGAACATTTCAAGAACATTGAACATTTCTTCAAGTGCAGTCACAAAAACAATCAAGCACTATGATGAAACTGGCTCTCATGAGGACCACCACAGGAAAGGAAGACCCAGCGTTACCTCTGCTACAGAGGATAAGTTCAGTAGAGTTAACTGCACCTCAGATTGCAGCCCAAATAAATGCTTCACAGAGTTCAAGTAACAGATACATCTCAACATCAACTGTTCAGAAGAGACTGCGCGAAATCAGGCCTTCATGCTCGAATTGCTGCAAAGAAGCCACTACTAACGAACACCAATAAGAAGACGAGACTTGCTTGGGCCAAGAAACACGAGCAATGGACATTAGACCGTTGGACATCTGTCCTTCGGCATAATGAGTCCAAATGTGAGATTTTTGTTTCCAACCGCAGTGTCTTCGTGAGAAACAGAGTAGGTGAATGGATGATCTCTGCATATGTGGTTCCCACTGTGAAGCATGGATGTGTGATGGTGTGGGGGGTGCTTTGCTGGTGACACAATCAGTGATTTATTTAGAATTCAAGGCACACTTAACCAGCATGGCTACCACAGCATTCTGCAGCGATATGTCATCCCATCCCATCCCATCTGATTTGCGCTTAGTGAGACTATCATTTGTTTTTCAACAGGACAATGACCCAAAACACACCTCCAGTCTGTATGGACTATTTTACCAAGGAGAGTGATGGAGTGCTGCATCAGATGACCTGGCCTCCACAATCACCCAACCTCAACCCAATTGAGATGGTTTGGGATGAGTTGGACAGCAGAGTGAGGGAAAAGCAGCCAACAAGTGCTCAGCATATGTGAGAACTCCTTCAAGACTGTTAGAAAAGCATTCCTCATTAAGCTAGTTTTCAAGAGTGTGTAAAACTGTCTAGAATGTCAAGAGTGTGTAAAACTGTCAAGGCGAAGGTTGGCTACTTTGAAGAACCTCAAAATATATTTTGATTTACACCGTTGGTTACTACATGATTCCAAATGTGTCATTTCGTAGTTTTAATGTCTTCACTGTTATTCTACAATGTAGAAAACAGTCCAAATAAAGAAAAACCCTTGAAGGTGTGACTTTTGACTGGTACTGTATATTATCCAATTATTCCAGTTGATAGGATAGACTCCTATGGAGTTAGTTCTCTAGTGATTGTAAACTCTTTTGCCTCTCTTGCGCCGTCCCTTCCATTTTGAGTCCGGGTGATTCGAGCCTGGTCCAGACTCTTTGATTAATAAATATTAATCTAAATCGAGGATAGTGATTTATGTTCCCGATGTCCAGAAGCGGTTTCAGTCATTGGTAACGATGGCGGAAATATTATGTACAAAAAAAAGTAGCATAATCGGTCAGGAGCCCGTAAAATGGCACAACCATGCAGAACCATTAAAGCCAGTTCTAAGATGTAGAACTACATTTAACAAAATATCACGTTCAACATTGACATTATGCCATCTCAGATACATACTTCGATAAACATCCAAGTTGCTGGCCCACAGAGTGGATATAAACAATAATTACAGTTGGTTAGCTAGCAAGCAAATGTTTTGTTAGCGAATTTAAATATTTTGCTAGCTGGAAGACATGCCATTGACCTCTAAAATATCGTCTTAAATGTCCGCAAAGGTTAGACCATAACATGACAACAGTATTTGTGCACTCTTTTGCAACAGCCAAAGGGTCAAATCTGACTTAATCAATCAGTATTGTACATTTTTTACCTTTCAAAAACACTCTAGTTGTCTTCCCCGGAAGAATGGGCTTTTTGTTTTGATCACATGACATGTTCTCCTTCCTGGAAACTACGCATCTTCGGGTGAAGCCAATGGCCCTGTTCCCTGGGTATTTCACTTAAAGATGCACTGTAAAGACATTTATCCGCCTTCCTGGACACAGAAATTCGAATCCTTTATCTAATTTCAGTTTGTGACCAAACAATCAAGTATTATACCATTTAAACCGCTGTGAAACATATTTTCCATAAAAAAAATATTGTATTTTCAGCTGTTTGAAGCTGGTGTATAAAACCAAAAGTAAAATACGCAAAAACGAAATTTAAGGGAAGTTTAGAAATAGCGCACAGAGCGCACATCTGCCGCGTCTTTGGCTTGCTTTCAGTGAGAATGAAAGATCAATAACAAACATATTTCTCGGTGGCATCTTTAATGACCAATGGAATGGTGTAAAATGTACAAACTCTTCCCACCCGGGACACCGGGTCATGCAAAACGAACTCCCCAACGACTGGTTGACGCTATACGGAATCATGTGACGGGGTACTAATGTACTGTTGCTGCCGCGCCACGTAGCTAGCGTAAGCCGAAATGGCAGGAGGTGTGAAGAAAAAGTCATCACCTGGTCCACTGTCTCGAGTGTGGGCGACACTTCGAAAACTATGGCAGGAGAAACATTTGATATTATTCCAGGCGGAGTACACAATACTGGTCGCCTCTGTTCTGTGGTTCCTGGAGATCGGAATAAACATATGGGTCATACAAAAAGTAGCATGTAAGTAGCTAGCGGTTTAGCTTGAGCATGCGGCTAGCCTTAAAAGGATACTTCGAGATTTTGGCAATGAGGTCCTTAACATTGAGGGCCTTTATCTACTTCCCCAGAGTCAGATGAACTCATGGATACCATTTGTATGTCCAGTATGAAGGAAGGTAGTGGTATTTTCGCGAGCCAATGTTAACTGACCTTAGCACAACGACAGCAAGTCTGGTATCTACTAGCATGCCGAATATTCAACTCTTAAACCCTTATTATTCGTATGGTTTTCATTCGTTGACTTCGCCCACGTTTGGCTGTACTACAATTCCGAAGCTGTGTTTTAACGTTTAGAAACGTCAACAATCACTTGCGAACCCGTTTTTTAAATCTATGCCCCTTATCTTTCGTATCTGCAATAAACTCTTAAAAAATATACACTTACTGTAGCAGTCCTGTGCTGATCCATAAGCTGTGTGTGCCTCCAGTTGGCGAACTACAGTACACTTTCTCCCTACCCAGTTACAGTTACACTGGTGTTCAGAGCATGCTAGTGTAACCGGTGTGAAATGGAGAGCTAGTTAGCGTTTCAAACGTCACCCGCTCTGAGACTTGGAGTAGTGGTTCCAATGGAACGATGCTTCGAGGGTTGTCTGTGTGCAGAGGGTCCCTGGTTCGAGCCCAGGTAGGGGCGAGGAGAGGGACGGAAGCTGTTACACTAATTAGGACAGGTGGATTTCCATCTGTCTTGCGTAAACGAGCAATGGAAATATGGCTGTGTGAGAACAGTAACCCAAACTCTGTCGTGTTATAATTTAACCATTTGTTTTTTGAAAGTATATTTGTCGCTGATATGAAGATAGCAACGTTCCTTGTTTCCAAAACCGTACCGCAAGTGATGCGTGTTAACCTTCAGAACGCGCATAAGGGCCATTAATGTTCCCCCGACCAGAATATACATGCTTCTTCTGGCAACAACACTTAAACTTGCCACAGCTATTGAGAGCTACATATTTCGTCCATACTAGGCAACATCACAAGGGACCGTGACCACGTCTGTAAATTCACTTTGACAGTTGGCACTACAGAGGCTAACCCATTCATAGACTCGCCTAACTGCTTTGGCCCCTATTGACTGTAGTATCTTCTGCTGGAGGACTTTTGTTAAGATCCCAGACACTCGTTCTGACGTTAAAATACATCGCTTGCGGTATGGTTTGGCAACATATCTGTTAAATTACTGCACACCTTTGCTTTATGGAGTTAGGGTTTGTTTTCTCACATGGAGATATCTCCATGTTGCAGCGCTTATTACAGACGACACCAGTGCTATCTAGCGTGCTCAACACCTATGTAAGTGTAACTGGAGGAAGTGTAGTTCATTGGCTCGAGGTAAACAGCGGTATGGAACCGTGCAAACCTGCTACACAGTAAGTTAATCTCTTTTTATTCTAAATATTCTTTATTGCTGAAATGAAAGATAAGTTCCATATGTTTGGAAAACCGTATCACAAGCAATTACTTATTATTTAGGTTTCTAAATGTTGAAACAGTGTCAGGATTGTAGTTCACATGGTCCCACCAGTGCTTATAGCTGAGAACCCTTGGTATAAAGTAGAATCCCTTGGGTTCTTGAGAGCAAGTAGGAAGAGTCAGAAGTAATTTAAGTATATTGTTCTTGCAGATGCTTCGTTCTCTCGATTCGGAAGAAAAGTCTATCTTATAAGTGTCTGTGTTCAGCTGCAGGTGGTTCTCCAAAAAAGAGAGTATTCATTAAGATAGTAAAATCCACGTTTTTCACAGTGAGGCGTTCCATCGCCATTTTAGCTGCCAGACATCTTGCATTTTGCAACATCTTTGCAGGAACTAGTCATTTCTATGCTCCATCGCCACTTGTAGAAGCAGATGATAGTGCATCACACAGTGCGACCAAAACAAAGATCTACACCCAGTCCAGGCATTTCTCACTCGATACAAAATGTTGATTTTACTACCTTTCAAAATATTCTCTGGATTTTGGAGAACCACCTGTAACTCAACATAGACATTTATAAGATACTTTTCTTCCGATTTGAGAACGAAGGAAGTATCAGCAAGAACAGTTAAATTGAAAAATAGCTTCCAACCCTTTCTACTAGCCAAGGTATTAACCACATATGGAAACATACGGAAAATTCACATTTCACCGTTTTTAATGTATAGCTACAGTTTCCCTTTCTTGTTAGATTTGTTTTCTTTGGTAGTTGCTGCTGACCTGTTCTTACTGTCACCTGATTGTTTAGGTACCTTCATCCACATTTTTTGAATGTAAATGACAAGTTATTGCCAATGCAACCGGTCGTTCATTGGTGAATGTCTTCTCCTGCAGACACAGAGATCGACTGGAAGGCGTATATGGATGAGGTAGAGGGAGTCATCAACGGCACCTACGACTACACCCAGCTGAAAGGAGACACAGGCCCTCTGGTGTAAGTTCCACTACCCTATACGTGGCACTCTACAAATTAAGGAACCAGGTTCCAATACCAGTATTGGCAACCCCGGGGATGTATTCATTAGCCGGATTCCATTGCAAAACGTGTCTGTTGCAAAACCTTTTGCAACGGAAATGGTTTCCCGTTTTCTCTAGGAAGCAAACGAAACGGAGGGACCTACCTGAATTTGTACATGCATTTGAATCTTCACCAGACCCATGACAAAGCATTGCACTTTTCCCTGTGTGTGTGTGTCTGTGCGTGCCTGCAGTCTGACGTGACTGATTTCTGAACCTACCTTTTCAGGTACCCAGCAGGGTTTGTGTACATCTTCACAGCGTTGTATTATGTTACCAACCATGGGGTGAATATCCGCCTGGCCCAGTATTTGTTCGCTGTCTTCTACCTGCTCACTCTGCTACTCGTCTTCAGGATATACCACCGCACCAAGAAGGTGAGATGCAACACGTATTCCTTTGTACGCTGTTTTCCAAGGTGACGTTGTTTCTTTGGTACTTAGCTAGTTGTCATTAGCCAAAATATATTTAGTTTTTATTGCAACTTGGAATTCACCACTTTATAATACTGTAATCTATTCCATGATTTAAAAAAAGGGCCATTTTGACTCTCCTCCTCTCCAGGTTCCTCCCTATGTGTTCTTCTTTGTGTGCTGTGCCTCCTACCGGATCCACTCCATCTTCGTCCTGCGTCTTTTCAACGACCCCGTGGCCATGATGATGCTGTTTGGGGCCGTCAATTTTTTCTTGGACGGCCGCTGGACTTTGGGCTGCGGGCTCTACAGGCAAGTGTAAACCCTGGTTCTGCACAGCTGTAGCCCAGCTCAGTTAAACTGAAATGATCAAACTGAAGTTGAACTTGGTTCAGTGTGCGGGCCAATATGGGACACCTTTCATGATAATAACGCTCTAATTTAGATTGGCAGAACTGAGTTGCTGAACTCAACATCTGACTGTGGTAGCCCCTATCACATGGTCTGAATGACAACTTCCTCTACCTCTGCTGTGGACAGTTTAGCAGTGTCTGTGAAGATGAACGTGCTCCTGTTCGCCCCGGGCCTTCTCTTCTTGCTGCTGTCTGAGTTTGGCCTGATGAGGACCATACCCAAGCTTTCTCTCTGTGCTGCCATCCAGGTTTGGACCTCCTTCATCTGCTTCAACTGTTACGTTTACATTTTACTCACAGATGCCTCTTGTCCCCAGCATTCCATCCACTTTCCACACTGTGTGGACAATTAGGATTTGCGTACTCTATTTCCATTCTGTTGATTGTCCATCTCTACTCCATCTCACCTCTCTCTCTCTCGCATCACAGTTGTTGCTGGGCCTACCCTTCCTGATGGAGAATCCAATTGGTTATATGACCCGGGCCTTTGACCTGGGTCGTCAGTTCATGTTCACATGGACAGTGAACTGGCGCTTCCTGCCGGAGTGGCTGTTCCTGAGTCGCTACTTCCACCTGGTGCTCCTGGCCGCCCACCTGCTAGCCCTGCTGCTATTTGCCCTGCGCCGCTGGAAGAGGTGAGGCTACTGGGGTTATCTCTAGCACCAGAGATGTTCATGGTCAGGACAAAACTCTTGGCCCTAGTAGAGCCTAAAAGGAGATACAGCCTAAATTATATTTGTGCACCAATGCTTTAGAGGTTATCTCTAGCACCAGAGATGTTCATGGTCAGGACAAAACTCTTGGCCCTAGTAGAGCCTAAAAGGAGATACAGCTTGAATTATATTTGTACACCAATGCTTTAGTCTGGCCATCTCTGCTTTTTGTTGTTAACCAGGTGCGCTCTCTGTTGAATTAAACCAACACATGTTTCTCCTCAGGCCTGAAGAGAGCATCATGGAACTGCTGAAGGAGCCAGGCAAGAGAGTCCTCCTTGCACAGAAACTCACCTCAGATCATATCCTTTCCTCAGTCTGTCTCTGGAGCCATGACTAGAAACGGTACCGGTGTGTTGTTCTGTATCTCTAAACACACAGTTATCTTGTTCTTTTTTATTTGTTTAACCTTTATTTAATTAGGTCTGTCTCTATGGCCATAAAGTACCAGTGTATATCTTAAGAGCTGTAACTAAAGATGGCTATTAGTGGATATGGCTAGAAATCCCAATTACTTTGTGTTTATATTTTGTCCATGTTTTTTTTTCACACCAAATACGAACATACAAACAACAACTGTGCCTGTTATATAGTTATTAGAAAGTTTTCACACCCCTTCACTTTTTCAAGATTTTGTTGTTCCAAAGTGGGATTAAAAAGTATTTAATTGTAATTTTTTTGTCAATGATCTATACGCAATACTCTAATGTCAAAGTGGAAGAAAAAGGTATTAAGGAAAATAAGACATTAATATATCTTCATTAGGTAAGTTTTCAACTCCCCGAGTCAATACATGTTAGAATCACCTTTGGCAGTGATTACAGCTGTGTGTCTTTCTGGGTAAGTCTTTTTATGACTTTTGCACACCTGGATTGTACAATATTTGCCTTTTTTTTAAAATTATTATTCAAACTCTGTGAAGTTGGTTGTTGCTAGACAGCAATTTTGAAGTCTTGCCATAGATTTAAGACAATTTTTAAATCGAGTGGTGCAGCAGTCTAAGGCACATTGCAGTGCTTGAGGCATCACTACAGCCCCGGCTTCGATCCCAGGCTGTTTCAGAGCTGGCCGTGGACCGGGAGACCCATGAGGCGGCGCACAATTGGCCCAGTGTCGTCCGGGTTAGGGAAAGCTTTGACTGGCCCGGGATGTCCTTGCCCCATCGCACTCGAGAGACTCATTGTGGCCGTCCGGGCACCTGCAAGCTGACTTCAGACGCCAGTTGGACAGTGTTTCCTCTGACACATTGGTACGGCTGGCTTCCGGGTACGGCTGGCTTCCGGGTTAAGCGGGCAGTGTATCAAGAAGCAGTGCGGCTTGGCAGGGTCGTGTTTCAGAGGACGCATGGCTCTCGACCTTCGCCTCTCCCGAGTCCGTAGGGGAGTTGCAGAGATGGGACAAGACTGTAATTGGATATCACGAAATTGGGGAGAAAAAGGGGTAGAAGGTCGAGAGCCATGCGTACTCTGAAACACGACCCTGCTTCTTAATTAAAAAATATATAAAACAAGTTAATTCCTTTGCCACATTTTTTGCAGTATTACTTTTGTGCCTTATTGCAAACAGGGTGCATGTTTTGGAATATTCTGTACAGGCTTCCTTTTTACAGTGTTGTGGAGAAACTACAATGTTGTTGATTCATCCTCAATTGTCTCCAGAGCCATTAAAGTCTGTTATAAAATTACTATTGGCCTCATGGTGATATGCCTGAGCGGTTTCCTTCCCCTCCGGCAGCTGAATTAGGAAGAACGTGTGTTTTTTGTTTTTACCTATCTACCAATAGGTGCCCTTCCTTGCGAGTCATTGGAAAACCTCCCTGGTCTTTGTGGTTGAATCTGTGCTTGAAATTCACTGCTCGACTAAGGGACCTCAGAGAAAATTGTGTGTGTGGTGTACCGAGATGGGGTAGTCATTCAAAAGTCATGTTAGACACTTATTGCACGCAGAGTGTGTCCATGCAACTTATAATGTGACTTGTTAAGCACATTTTTACTCCTGAACTTATTTAGGCTTGACATAACCAAGGGTTGAATACTTACCGACTCAAGACATTTCTGCTTTTCATTTTTTATTAATTTGCAAAGAAATTAGATAAGAATCCACTTTGACATTATGGGGTAGATCAGTGACCCAAAATCTCAACTTAATCAATTTTAAATTCAGGCTCTAACACAACAACATGTGGAAAAAGTCAAAGGGTGTGAATACTTTCTGAAGGCACTGTATATTAGACCTTAACAGCTGATCACAGATGGTGCTGGTCCTCTTCACGTCTAACTTCATCGGCATGTGCTTCAGCCGCTCGCTGCACTACCAGTTTTATGTCTGGTACTTCCACACCCTACCCTTCCTGCTCTGGAGTGGAGGGTTCAAGAAGCTGGCTCACCTACTCCGGTAAGGGGGGGGGGGGGGGGGCTTTTGGCCGTGATGTGTAGAAATGGGAAGGGTCCTAACTTCCAACGTACATTTTCACAAATCTTAATTGACATCATGTAGTTTTCAGGCGTATGCAGGATTGGGAACATTTGCTAATTTTAGTCTACTATAAATTCTGAGCCTTGATGGGTCAAAAGGCCTGTTATTGTCACTCATTGTCCTCTCACGTTATGTCTTATCTGGTCTTTCTGTGGACAGGGTTTTGATCCTGGGTCTGGTGGAGCTGTCATGGAACACCTACCCGTCTACCATATACAGCTCAGCAGCCCTCCACCTGTGTCACCTCATCATGCTGCTCTCCTTGTGGTTCGCCCGGCCCCCAGCCCGCCAGGGAGAGAATGCCAAGAGCCAGTAAGATTAGCCCCTAGAGGACCCTCCCGTCCACCCTAGGCTGGTTCTCACCCCTCGCCTCACCGTGTCTTGCCTATTTCCTCATGACGCACAGGGGGTTATTGAGGTGGAGTGGGATCTGTCTTTAAACGCATCGGTTTGTTGCTACCCACCTCGCTGTAGCTCTGCTAGCGTATAGCGGTACATACAGGTGAGAGGAGGGACTGAGTGAGACTGCATGTGGGGGTGTATTACGATTTGGCAGTCGTGCAGGTTTGTGGCGTGGGAGGAAGCTGAAAACAATTAGGATTCTCAGGTTAAAGAATGAAATAATACAAATCTAAGAGTGGGAGTCTAGTGGTGTGGAGAAACGCTGAATGTTTTGCTGTGTCGTCTAGAACATCTTAAGGAAGGATCTCTTGCTTACAGTATGTTTTGTGTCAACTACCTTTTAGCCCGTGATTTTTCTTGTGAAGTATTATCTGGTCTTGGCGATAATCGAGTGAGAAACTCTTAGGTCCCCATGCTGGCAACCAGCTGTTCTGAACCTCTGATACTGGCCCATTTGTTGTTGTAAAGATGGTTTCTATGTGCGTTTGTCTTAACTCCGTATCAGGGAATTTTTACTTTGCTACTACTTATTGACAAAGCTTTGAATTGAACTGTCCTCTGCGATAGATTCTAGTCCTCTAACTCAGTTGGCAGAGCGTGGCGCTTGCATCGCCAGGATAGTGAGTTCGATTCCAGGGACCACCCATACGCTAAAAAAAATGACTAAGTTGTTTTGGTTAAAAGCTTCCGGTAGATGGCATATATTATTATATTAAAGATTTATGTTTGTCCTCAACTCCATACCTGGGAATGTTTTACTTTACTACTTATTAATGAACGCTTTAAATTCAACCGTTCTCTGCAATAAGCTTTTGGTGCCGCCCATTGGGCACAATAGGAATGACGTTGCCTAGCTAGCACAAGGCTTATCATAGGCAAATACGTAATAATATATGTCATTTCATATAAGAATATGACCATGCAGAACTAAGCTGTTGACTGTCACGAATATCTGTCTATTGTTTTCATTTTCTAACAGTTTCTTTCAGAGAATGTGGATCAGTGTGTGCACTAGACGAAATAGATGAGGTCCAATTTCCCGCACCCAGATTAAGCCTACACCTGGACCAAACACTCACTAAGGTTATTTTAGTCCAAGAATAGGCTTAAATGGATAGTTCCGCGTGACAACATGTTCACGTAATTTTGCAGAACTTTCCTTTTAATCGGAGTAGGAAACTGTCCCTTTTTAAGTGTTAAATGTTCTTTAATGAGCTGCCATAGGTGATATTTAGTGCTCATATTTCTTTGCTGATGTTTGTGTGTTTTGATTTGCATGACTGTTTTGTGTTACACATGAAGACAGAGATTGATTCCAAAGGTGTGTTTTATTCTGTTGATAAAGATGTGAAAATAAAAGGCATATCTCTAAAGAAATTTGAATTAAATGTCATTCATTCACAAGCATACGTTTGTGTAATTTAATTCTACACTAATGCCAGTTAGACATACTACCCAGTTAATAGGCCTTTCAGCTGAGAAAAAATAGAGCAGTGACAAAATCTACTAAGTCAAAGTAATGTAAGCTTTACATGATCAAGGCAATATTGTAGTTTCATATGGTGTACTTAAAGGCAACTTGGGTTAGCCAAGTAGTGTTTGCAACGTCAAGTCTCAATTGACCTAAGTCAAATGATCTTGGCACTGGGGAAAATGGAATCTGTTTATTTTATGTAGACGGGGCACAGACGCATTCATATTAGCAACCAGAGGTGCAAATGCCATTTTTCAACTGAACCTGATTTTAAAAACAAATGATTCAAGGTAGGAGGCAACTGCACCAAAGTTCTAGTAGGAGAAAACACTGGTAACTATCACATGTTGTCGTGACGGTAATAAGTCATTTGGCATATTGTGGTGGTTTTAACATGGTGGCTATGTGGTCACATGTTGTTGGGATTGTAGCAGAGCATGTTGAGCTGGATGTTCTCGTCCCAGTGGCGGAGCAGCATAAACAGTTGCCTGGCAGCCCCCTTCAGCCCGGCCAGGTCCACCCCCTCCGGCAGCTCCTGGCCCCGCAGCCAGAAATCCGCCTTGGCTGCCACCAGCTCCCACTCCATGAAAAACCCTGCACAGCGGTGCTCTAGCCAGGCCAGAGCCACGGCTGTGGCCCAGCTCGAGCCCTCCAGGTCCCCCAGAGCTAGCTGATCGCTCCCCTGGAGGTCTGGAGCTGCTGGATCCAACAGAGAACCCTCACAGACGTCAGTCTCTGAGCCGCGCCCGCTGTCTGCTTGGGTGGTCTGGGGGATAGGGCCACCTGTCGTGTCAGGAGAGCCTTCCTCGGAGCTAGGGGGGTCAGGGAGGGTCGTCAGGGGCTCTTGGCACCGGTCGGAGAAGTGTCTCCTGCAGAGTCGGGGGTCCAGGATTAGGGGAGGGTCATCAGGGGTATGGGGGCCACCCAAGGGCTTGGTACCAGTAGAGGTGTGGTGATGGGGGAGACTAGGAGGCTTGGTAGAGGTGGTGGTGTAGTGGAGGGGGGTACCAGTTGGGCGCGTGGTAGTGTTGGAGGAGGGGATTGTTGGGGCGTTGGGGGAGGTGCAGCGGAAGGGGGGGCTGAGGCTGCTGCGGTGGAGGCTGTAGGGGGATGCCCTCTTCAGACGGTCCAGGGGGATCTGGATACAGTCAGAGTAGACCTCTGTCAGGAGGAAGGCCCCAGAGGCCAACTGGAGACGCACCTGTGGAGGAGATACCAGATACTAACTCTTAAATCGGGTATCCACCTCTAAATACTTCTTGTAGATTCATTATCGGTAGAGTACTTGAAGGGCATTTCCACCACTTTTCAATCTCATATTCATTATATCCAGCACCATACCATGGTTTACATATGTATAATTGACACACTTCTATGTTTTGTAGTACAAATATCAAATTAGAAAGTGCAATTTTGTTGTCATCGAAAGTAAAAACATTAAACGGTGATTTTGAAACACAGATCGCAGAGAACAGGAAAAGGCTCTCCCCCTGGCTAGAAACTCGGTGCAGGTTTTGCAAATCATTTTTTATCCTTCTCAAGGATGTCACAGAGTAGGACTTTTTAGGAACTTTTCTTTTTATTCACAGAACACGTCTTCAGACTTTCCCCACGTTGTTATGATACAGTCTTATTATAAAATTGATTAAATCGTTTCGCCCCCTCATCTGCACACAATACCCCTTAATGACAACGCAAAATCAGGTTTTTATCCATTTCTGCAAATTTATACAAAATAAAAAAACAACACATTTCCATAAGTATTCAGACCCTTTACTCAGTACTTTGTGGAAGCACCTTTGGCAGCAATTACACCCTCGAGTTTTCTTGGATATGACGCTACAAGCTTGGCACACCTGTATTTGGGGAGTTTCTCCCATTCTTTGCAGATCCTCTCAAGCTCTGTCAGGTTGGATGGGGAGCGTTGCTGCACAGCTATTTTCAGGTCTCTCCAGAGATGTTTGACCGGGTTCAAGTCCGGGCTCTTGCTGGGCAACTCAAGGAGATTCAGAGACTTGTTCCGATGCCACTCCTGCGTTGTCTTGGCTGTGTGCTTAGAGTCGTTGTCCTGTTGGAAGGTGAACCTTCACCCCAGTATGAGGTCCTGAGTGCTCTGGAGCAGGTTTTCATCAAGGATCTCCACACACGCCTCCAACTCAATCATCAAGTTTGCAGATGATACAACAGAAGTAGGCTTGATTACCAACAACGACGAGACGGCCTACAGGGAGGAGGTGAGGGCTCTCGGAGTGTGGTGTCAGGAAAACAACCTCTCACTCACCGTCAACAAAACAAAGATGATCGTGGTCTTCAGGAAACATCAGAGGGAGCACCCCCCCCTATCCACATCGATGGGACAGCAGTGAAGGTGGAAAGTTAAGTTCCTCGGCGTACACATCACAGACAAACTGAAATGGTCCACCCACACAGACAGTGTGGTGAAGAAGGCACAACAGCGCCTCTTCAACCTCAAGAGGCTGAAGAAATTTGGCTTGTCACCCAAAACCCTGACCAACCTTTACAGATGCACAATCGAGAGCATCCTAACGGGCTGTATCCCCGCCTGGTACAGCAACTGCACCGCCCTCAACCGCAAGGCTCTCCAGAGGGTGGTGCGGTCTGCACAACGCATCACCGGGGAAAAACTACCTGCCCTCCATGACACCTACAGCACCCGATGTCACAGGAAGGCCAAAAAGATCATCAAGGACAACAACCACCCGAGACACGACACTGCCTGTTCACACCACTACCATCCAGAAGGCGAGGTTTGATCCACCTGTACACTGTACAGGTGCATCAAAGCTGGGACCGAGAGATTGAAAAACAGCTTCTATCTCAAGACCATCTGACCGCTAAACAGCCATCACTAACTCAGAGAGGCTGCTGCCTACATTGAGACCCAATCACTGGCCACTTTAATAAATTAATCACTAGTCAGTTTAATAATGCCACTTTAATAATGTTTCCATATCTTACATTACTCATCCCATATGTTCGTATATACTGTACCTTTGATTCGATTTATATCGACATTTTGCTTGTATGACTGTCTTGCGGAGGGAATAACTACACTGTTTATACTGGTATGTACCTACATGTAGATACTGGTATGATGCTGGAGATAATGAATATTAGGTTGAAAGGGGTGGAATTGCCCTTTAATACAATTGCACTAAGGGCTTGATTAAGTCAGATCCACTTTAGCCAACATCCACATAACGGTTGTTTTGACAGTGTCGGAAGTGGAACTGCGTTAGAGCTGTCAAATCCACAAGTGGCTCCTGGGATTATACCTAAAGTGGACATTGCCATTGGCTGCATGGAGTCAATTCCATGTAAACTTGTTTACAAGTTCAAAAACTGCAATGTGAGATGTAATTTACACCTCAAATAGAATGATAGAAATCCTCATTATTTTTCAATTTCAGTGTCATTATTTCTATATAGCCTATACTTTCTCCTTCTGAACTTCTAACACGAGTGGGACAGGTGTGGCTTTGTGACAATGACCGCAAGAGCAGCCGCTCACCGATCTGACGGATCCAATGCAGTTCCGACCACCACTATGCGGGTGTCTGCTATCGTCGGTTAACGCTTGACCTGACTGAATCGAGGCCTAAGACCTTTCAGGCACAGACCGGATCTATTGTAATGACCGTATGATGTGGCGAGAGGACAGTTGTCTCACCAGAGGGAGGTAGTCTGGGGACTCCGTGTCTGTGCGTTTCTCTGCCTCAGCAGACAGACAGTGGCCCTTCAGAGGGGCCTGCTTCCCAGAGGAGTTAGATGACCTTAGTCTGCCCAGAGGGAATCTGGAGCCAAAGAACCTCTCCACAGACTTGCTCTCCACTGAGCGTTGGGAGCGGGTGGAGGAGGTGCCGGACACGGCTGAGGGACTGGCAGGGTAGGGATTTCCCCCTGCACCTGAGAGAGAGGCACACAGGTGTGATCAACAGTAATGAATGGCTTTGTTACAACAGGTTGTAAGAGAGGTTATAGTGAAACAAATCGTGAACTCGGATATTGAGTAATCGAGTGGTCGGTTTGAGATTCAGCCAATGTAATAGCACTTACTGCTGTCCCAAGACTTCAGGCTGCATGGGGAGGCAGGAGTATCATCCCTGTCTGGGAAACAACCAAACAACATGTCCACTACAAGACCTGGAGTTCATTATTGTATGGAAATGTGTTACCCGTCAGGTCTATTTAAAAAAAATACATATATATATATATAATGTCTTTAATGTAAATGTTAATTGTTTGTAATGTCTTTTTAGTTCTGTATCGGAACCCAGGTAGACTAGCTGACATCATGGCATTGACATATACATACCATTTGACCTCTGCAGGTTTACTAATGACTAGGATTATTGCGTTGTAGGTTTACCTGTGGAGTTGCAAGTGTCCTCAAATTCCTCACTGTCTCTGCTGGAGGGGCGTCGGCCCAGTCCCACAGAGTAGGCCCTCTGTCTGCGACTGCCTGCCTGGGAGCTCCGTCTGTTCCCTAAACGCAACCCTACACATAACGGGATAACAGTCACCACACACCACTGCTATCCAAACCATACTCCTCGGAGCCTGGTTCCTGTCTCTCTTTCTTCCTAGGTTCCTGCCTTGTAGAGAGTTTTTCCCATCCACTGTGCTTCTGCATCTGCATTGCCTGCTCTTTGGGGTTTTAGGCTGGGTTTCTGTAAAGCACTTTGACAACTGCTGATGTAAGAAGGGCTATAGAAATACATTTAGTAGTTTGAAATTTGATCGATACCATTTAACAGACTTCAGTTACCATGCATATTGTCAAATTAGGCCATGTGTTTTCAGGTTTGCTGTGACTGTGGAACTGTCTGAAGTGTTACCGGTGTTTCTCACTTCCACAGTGTCTGATGGACCCTTGCTGGTGTTGGCGTCAGTGGCAGTAAAGGCTGTGTACGTACAGATGATGTTACAGCTCTTACTGGTCTGGATGGCTTTCATACGGTACCGCTTAGCAGGCCCTGCAAAACAAGTATACGGCATACAATCAATCATACACATCAGAGACAGGTATACTGCAAAGCAGGATCAATTAGTTAGCCATCTAACTTTGATAAGCAACAAGGAATAACTATAGATTTTCTTGTTCATTATAAAAGCGAGACTTAGATACAGTCAGGTCTAAAGATGAGCAAAAAGACTACAAAATAAATAGTACAAAAAACTGAGCTATATTGGCAGCCCAATTCTGATATTTTCCCCAAATATTGCGGAAAGAGCTGATCTTTATTTAACTAGGCAAGTCAGCTAAGAACAAATTATTTTTTTTCAATGAGGGCCTAGGAACAGTGGGTTAACTGCCTTGTTCAGGGGCAGAACGGCAGATTTTTACCTTGTCAGCTCAGGGATTCGATCTTTCGGTTACTAGTCTAACGCTCTAACCACGAGGCTACCTGCCGCCCTGTGGCAAGTGACCTAGTGGTGAAAGATCAGAATTCAGCTGCCTGTGTAAACGCAGCCATTGCGTGCTCAAATAATAGGAAAATTATATTATTTTATGCTACTACAATTGCTCAGAGAAAGAGATTTTGTACTTTTGTTCTCTCAAAAAGATAGGGGTCAAAATGATTGGCACCCCTGTTTTCAAGACCATTGAAATAGTGTTGCATCCCTCCGACAGAGTTCCAGACACTCCCAGTTGTGCTGAAGCTGTTCTGGCTCCTGGTGCCAAATTCCCTGCTTCAGACACTTCGTGTTGGTGTTTCCTTCATTTTGGCAGTTACCTGTAGCTATTTGTGTTATTTATTTTACACAGTCTTTTTTGCTCATCTTTATCAAGTGTGCCAATAATTTCGGACCTGACTGTGTTTTCGTTTGTTGAATCAATTACACCATATCCATTTCAAGCTTATGTTTCAAAGAAATTAAGTTACATCAGAATATTTAGGCAAGTTAGCTGGCTAACTCTTTGATCCTGCTTTGTAGTATACCCCTTTGTACTCAACTAATCAAGGCTGAAGCAAAACCCTGTACACCCTGTGACCTCCTCAATCCCAAAATGGAGGAACACTGGTGGAAACCCTCACCGTGCTCAATGTCACTCTCCTTCTCCGCCATCTTCTCAAAGTCCCTGATTGCAGAGCGAGCTGTCAGCTGGTGGATAATTTCCTCCCAGAGGTCTCCCCCTCCTCCCCCTTCTCCTCCTCCCCCGGATGTCCCTCCTGTCCCTTGGTCCTCAGGGACCCAGAGTTGTGTCAGGTCCACGGTGACCTCCCAGGATACAGGCCTGCTTCCTAGGAGGCCGTGGATGAGGGAGCGGCACTGGGCAGGGGGCGTGGGGGGGTCGTCCGGGGGGGCGGCGGTAAACAGGTACTCCGGGTCAGTGAAGCTGTCCCAGTCCAGAGGAGAGACAGGGAACAGCAGGCCGTCTAGGGGGAGAGAAAGAGGGGTAGAAGGAGAGGGTTAGTGGATGGATGGAAAGTAGAGAGAAAGAGAGTGCGAGGGAGTTTAGTTTCAGACATCAGTCTAGAGGTGAGGAAGTTAACCTACTGGAGTCAGTGAGGCTCCTGCGGGACAGCCCTCCTCTGGGTGTAGGCTGGTTCTCCCCATCGCTCTCCTCCAGCCTCCCCCCCACCGCCTGATCAAAGGAGACTCTCTCTAGTGCCCTCCGCAGGCGGTGCATGTCCAGCTCACCCTGGGGCGAGGAGAAACTCCTGGCAGACATGGCTGAACGGGCCAATGCCCTCTGTCTCCTTCGAGATTCCTCCCCTCCACACAGACGCCCTGCCTGGATTGTGACAAGGGAAAACGAGTACAGCAGTGTCGTCTAATGACTACAGTATTGAGGTGGTTCAAACTGTAGTTGTTAACAAAGCCAGTCCTACCTTTTCTGACACGGAATCTGTATTCTCTGAGGAGGGGGGCTGTTGCCATGGCGACTCGCCCCAGCGGGACAGGGTGCTTCTCTGTTCGGGTGGAGCCATCTTCTCGAGGCCCTGCGGCAGGGAGCCCGTGTCCAGGCACGGGATGGGGAGCAGATCAGTGGGGTAAGGGCCTCCCATAGAGTCGGCGGTGGAGGGGGTGTGGGTGTAGGGCAGCCCCCTCTCACTGCTCAGAGAGCAGCGGGTCAGAACATACTGCTCCTGGATGTAAGAACTCTCCTGGATCCTACCACGAACATCACTGGACCATTCCACCTCTCCACCTGTGGATGAGATATCAGAGGAGAGCTTGGAACACAGCTATAATCATTGTGCTTCAGGTGTAATATGCACAAAGCCAAAGGAACTTTACAGGTATTGGATTGAGGGAACTGAGTGACCGTGTCATTTCTTGAGTGTCAGTATTTCACCTGTACTAGTCCCAGTGTCGGTGTCTTTGGCACAGGAGAACTCTGAGGAGATTTCCCGGGAGATTTCCCTCAGCGCCTCCTCTAGGTCTGCGCCTTCTGATGATGTAACCAGAGGGAGGAGCTCAGACACGGAGGGAGGGGACAGCTCTTCGTTGGATAGGCCGAACACAGAGCCCACCGAGCCCCGAGACAAGCCTTTATAGCCCCGACCACGCCCCTACAGAACACACAAGGCGAGAGAAGGGACTGAGTTTACTTTTGTATTCTGCACAGTTTACATGCTGTCCACAAAACAGGACACTTAAAAGCCTTTCCAGAGTGGATAGTTGGACACTCACCTCAGTCTTCTTGCCTCTGAAGCTAGACACATCGTACAGGGTACAGTAGCCAATCAGGCGATTCCCCGGGTAAAGCGGAGGGATCTCATTGGGTGACAGGAGAGCCTCCATGTTATCAGGCAGGTACCAGTCTATACGTACATCTGTGAGGACTGGCTCAAATGCCTTCTTCAGGGACTTTATCAGCTGAGGGATCAGTGATTAGTTAAACATTAGGGGTTAAAGGTTGATTCAAATGTGTTTTAATTTTTAGGTTGAGGAGGGAAGCAATAATCTTTGAATTTTAGAGTAGAGTGTTTGTCCCCAGTAGCCTACTACAGTATTTCCCCAAAGTGAAATTATTACAATTATTTACTTTCCCCACTAGGGGACAGTGATGTCGCTTCTCACCTTGGGCTGCAGCCTCTCCTCATCACCCAAGAACTCTGTGGTTCCACCTGTCACCTTGGCAACGCCCTGTAGGAGCCTCCTGCAGGCTCTGGGGCCCAGGCCAAGACCAAAGCACCTTGGATAATAATACAGTTTTTCTCAATTGCTAAAACACTAAAACCCATTGGCTGAACAAAGTTCTCAGTTGCCTGGACTCATTTAGCTAATTATGCAGTCTGTTGTCAATACCTTAAACCATTTCACATGATAAAACACAATTTGCAGATCTCACTTAGACTTTTCAGCAAAACTCTAAACACATCCTCAAAACACATTATGCACTCTAATGCACATGTCCTCCATACTAGTAAACACAAGTGGCAACAATCAAATACAAATAGAGAACATATGTCATTGATTCAACACAACCACTCAAAATGGACTTAACCTGTTTCAAATGATGTGACACAACCAATATAAGCCAGTTCAGAGAGCAAACAGGTTGTTGAAGGTGGGAAGGAGAAAGTCTGAGAATGGATACTGTAGTACAGTGCATTGTAGGTTGTATACTGTACAATGGATGAATTGTATGGCCCTGAACATTGTGCTTTCCATTTATTAACAGTACTGACTGCTCAATAGATTTTGACTGGTTGCAGGTTCATGCCAACAAAGAACAAGAATTACAGTATCACAGAAACAAAGGACAAGTTTGTGAGATGCAGGGTACAGTACTGTACAAATAGGGGTACAAGGAGGAGGAAGAACAAAAAACAAAATTGCAGAAAGCAAAGCAGAGTAGTAATTTCTGATCAATTTTGAGCTACTATGATAGAACATGTTGTCGTTCATAAAAGGACAATGACGGAAATATATGAATATTTATTTTGATTAAAAATGTACTTCTCCCTGAGAATTGTATGTTTTGAACAATGTGTTTTCTATTTTTCGGTGTATTGTTTACTGACTGCTTGAGAATGTATATCATTTTGATCACTTTGTTTATGATTTGAGAGCAGTGTTTGATTTTGAACACAGGTAAAACTGTTTTGAGGCGAATGTTTCATTTTGCCTAGAGGAGTCAGAGGTTATGTAAATAGTGCTTGAAGATGAGGTTTTGTGTTTAATATTTTCAGGAAATGGAGCAAGGTTTCAGAAATTGTGTTTTAGCAATTGAGAAAAACTGTAAAATAACCTCTTATTCAGTTGAGAGAGAGAAAGAGTGAGAGAGAGAGAGAGAGAGAGAGAGAGAGAGAGGACTATCTACTGTCACAAATTTGGACAGATTTATTAGATAGGGACTTTAAAACCAGGTGATCTATGATGGACTTACTGTGTCCTTCGTATCTAAACCTGAGTTATTAGCTACACACAGCAGTGTTGAACACAACACTGAGAGGAATCAAATGGCATTTCACTAATTGAATGGCTGAAAGGGCCACAGGCCAGACTAATTGAAAAAGCCAAGTGACAGACAGTGTGTTGCTCTGCTCTGAATTCTGAATGTCTGGCAGGGCAGACTCATTGTCCCACATGAATATCAATGTGCGCGCGCACACACACACACACACACACACACACACACACACACACACACACACACACGTGGGCTAGGGTTAGAGGTTGGAATCACATTTGTATTTTGACCGCTCCCTACGTACCTCCATCATCTTCTCTAACATAGTCAGTGTGCTGTCGGGGATAGCTGGGATAACAGTAGAATACTAATGAAGGATAAATGGAGTTATTGTTGCACAATGCCCAGGGAGCTGGAAAAGGGGGGGGGGGCAGACTACACCAGAGTGGCGTGGCAGTAACTGCAGAGGGAAGCAATTAGTGGGATTAATGGGTGTGGCTTATATCTGATACTTCATACTGCATCAGCCACTCTCTTTCTAACTCTCTCTTTTCTAACCTTCTTATATCTGATACTTCCTACTGCATCAGCCACTCTCTTTCTAACTCTCTCTTTTCTAACCTTCTTATATCTGATACTTCCTACTGCATCAGCCACTCTCTTTCTAACTCTCTCTTTTCTAACCTTCTTATATCTGATACTTCCTACTGCATCAGCCACTCTCTTTCTAACTCTCTCTTTTCTAACCTTCTTATATCTGATACTTCCTACTGCATCAGCCACTCTCTTTCTAACTCTCTCTTTTTCTTGCTCTCTCTCCTTCCAAACACACAGACTTACACCGACACACTTTATGACCACAATATTCAGGGTTGAACCTACAGTATCACTTTTGATCACTACAGTAGGTTTTCAACGCTAAATGATCCCATTCCTACTCATTCTACCAGCCGCCGTCAGACAATACCTGGCAGCACAAGTGTTCCTGCGGACCAGCTCCAGCACCTTGCCCACACTGCTGACGCTGCCGTCTGTGATGATGAACACCTGGCGGGGGCAGGAGCGCTGCACAGGCTGCTGATACACCCAGGACAGCGCCCCCAGCAGGTTGGTTTCCCGCATGTCAGCCCTCATCTTGTGGATGTACTCACAGGACTGTGCCAAGGTCACCTGGGGAGAGGGGAACAGAGCGGAGAGTAAGGGACAGGGGAGGGGAGGGTACAGCCTATTGGTTCATATTGATGGACACGTTAGATAAGCAGTGTGTGGTCACCAAACTATTCTTCTAATTCATTTAATCAATGAGGGGGCATAAAAACTTACGGGTAGCATACATCTACTGTACACAAAATAATTGATAGAGGGATAGTATGATATGCATCAGATTGGGCGAGGAGAAATGAGGGGCACTAACGAGTTTGAATAAATCTCTTGTTATCTGTCTGGTAGAACGGGGTAAATACCTTCCTATTGTTTGATATGTAAACATTGGAAGAGCTCAGTTGATTTGAATTGGAATAAATCAAACAGACATAATCCTATATTTCTATTGACGTTAGAATGTAATCAAGCCCTGTCCAACCTGTCAGGGAATACAAACGTAACAAAGCCCATAGTAGACCATCATTGAACAACATTAACAGTGTAGGTCACCCAACGTCAGCACCTGCACCTGCCTAAACCCAAATCACAAAGGGGACACAAACACCCATGACAATCTGTGATTAATTAAACCAGACAGAGAGAGAGGGAGAGAGAACAGGTTAGGTGGCTATTGCTCATCCTCGTTTTTCCTCATTGTAATATGCATGAAAGGTCACCATATGTTGTTTAACTGCAGTTTGTCCTTGCACAGCCCTGGTCTGGCTAAAACCTGATACTCAGCTGCTAGGGCAACCCTGGTGTGAGCTGACCTGGACTCTGAATGAGGTGGAACAGAGAGGGGGACAGGACAGAAGGTCCACAAGTGATTTATTTTTTAAAGTTCATCAAGGTCCTGCTGAGAACACCTTGTCTGATTGAGCGTGTAAAGCTCTTCACTTTAACATGGTTTGTAGATCTTCATACATGTAAGGTTGGATGGAAGCTCATGGTTGCTCAGCAAATGGAGACCCATTGTCAAGGTTACACAGTATACTTCACATTCATTTGGCGATTGAGCCCTGCAGATTTCTCTTAATGCATATATATGGATCTACAATCTACATATATATGGATCTACAATAACAGATTGTGGGGAATATCAGTGCAAGTCAATAATAGATTAATTCTTTGAGGTGTGAAAGCATCTGACAAACTTTGACTTTGAACTATTCATTTGAGCTCTGACGTAGTACTTACATCTGTGCAGAGCTTGCTGGTGGTGAACAGGGCTTTGATGGTGGTGCCGAAGCCTATGATGTTGAGCATGGTGCCTGGAGGAAGACTCTTCAGAGCTACCACCATTGGTTCCTTGGGACAGGAAGTAGACATGGGTTTAGTATACCATCTATTGCACCTTGCCTATGTCGCTCGGCCATCACTCGTCCATATGTTTATATGTACATATTCTCATTCACCCCTTTTAGATTTGTGTGTATTAGGTAGTTGTTGGTGAACTGTTAGATTACTTGTTAGATATTACTGCACTGTCGTAACCAGAAGCACAGCTTGGCACAGCTTGGAAAATTCCAGAAAATTATGTCATGGCTTTAGACGCTTCTGATAGGCTAATTGACATCATTTGAGTCAACTGGAGGTGTACCTGTGGATGTATTTCAAGGCCTACCTTCAAACTCAGTGCCTCTTTGCTTGACATCATGGGAATATCAAAAGAAATCAGCCAAAAAAAATTGTAGACCTCCACAAATCTGGTTCATCCGTGGGAGCAATTTCCAAACACCTGAAGGTACCACGTTCATCTGTACAAACAATAGTACGCAAGTAAAAACACCTAGGGACCACACAGCCGTCATACCGCTCAGGAAGGAGACGCGTTCTGTCTCCTAGAGATGAACGTACTTTGGTGAGAAAAGTGCAAATCAATCACAGAACAACAGCAAAGGACCATGTGAAGATACTGGAGGAAACGGGTACAAAAGTATCTATATCCACAGTAAAACGAGTCCTATATCGACATAACCTGAAAGGTCGGTCAGCAAGGAAGAAGCCACTGCTCCAAAACCACCATAAAAATCTAGACTACGGTTTACAACTGCACATGGGGGAAAAGATCGTAGGCTTGCAAGGGGGAGGCTTGCAACCCGAAGTACACCATCCCAACAGTGAAGCACGGGGGTGGCAGCATCATGTTGTGGGGTTGCTTTGCTGCAAGAGGGACTGGTGCACTTCACAAAATAGATGGCATCATGAGGATGGAAAATGATGTGGATATATTGATACAACATCTCAAGACATCAGTCAGGAATTTACAGCTTGGTCGCAAATGGGTCTTCCAAATGGACAATGACCCCAAGCATACTTCCAAAGTTGTGGCAAAATGGCTTAAGGACAACAAAGTCAAGGTATTGGAGTTGCCATCACAAAGCCCTAACCTTAATCATATAGAAAGTTTGTGGGCAGAAGCGTGTGCGAGCAAGGAGGCCTACAAACCTGATTCAGTTACACCAGCTCTGTCAGGAGGAATGGGCCAAAATTCACCCAACTTATTGCGGGAAGCTTGTGGAAGGCTACCCGAATCGTTTTACCCAAGTTGAACAATTTAAAGGCAATGCTACCAAATACTAATTGAGTGTATGTAAACTTCTGACCCACTGGGAATGTGATGAAAGAAATTAAAGCTTAAATAGGTAATTTTCTCTACTATTATTCTGACATTTCACAGTCTTAAACAAATTGGTGATCCTAACTGACCTGAGACAGGGCATTTTTACTAGGATTAAATGTCAGGAATTTTGAAAAACGGAGTTTAATTAAATGTATTTGGCTACGATGTATGTAAATCTCCGACTTCACCTGCAGGCGAAATTTTATCCCTTCCTCTTCACTATGTGTTTTCTCCATCATCACCTTGATGCGGTGGATGTTGATGCCGCTCATGCTGCCGCTGCGGTCTATGAGGAAGAGCAGTTCCCTGGTGGCACGGTGCAGCTCTGGAGGCTCAGACAGCAGGTCAGGACAGAAGTTGAGCATCAGGACCGGGCTGCTCAGGATGTCCTTGTGGTACCGCTTTCTCACAAACTCCAACTGTACAGGAGGATTGATTGATATAATTTATTAGACAATAAAAAAAACAGATACAGCCAGAATATACTGTGTGTTTGTCCAAATAATGTATAGATAGATGTATTATAAGGACATGAAAGGCTATTTGCTGGGTACTGGGTTGGGTAAATAGTTTAAAGGAAATATAATGAAGCCACACACTGTTGTTTGCGCCCACTGATTGTTTCGCTTTCGGTCCAGCTCACCTTCTTCTCTGGTTCCAGCTCTTTGCGAGCACAGCGAATGAAGTCGCGGCGGGAACAGATCTGCTGCTCGTATTGGCTGAAGGTGAGCCGACCCCTCTCCAGGATAACCAATGGGCTGTGAGGCTCTGGAGTAGAGAGTTTGGAGACAGAACTCATGATCAGTGAGATAAGGAAGGAGGCCATCAGAGACTATTGTGACACACGCACACACACACACGCACACATGCACAACCACACACACAGACACTCTCTCTCACCGCTGAGGTGCAGTATGATCTCTATGTGTCTGTCATAGGGGTGTTCCTGTGCCAAGGTGATGTAGGTGGAGGAAGCACTCTGGGCGCTGGGGTCTGCATCTGCCCTGAGTGCATGGGTAGGGCTTTCCAGACCTGGGAAGGAGAAGGGGACAAGAGAAGCCCAGTTCAACAACAACACTTAGGTGAAGGGGATAGGGGTAGGGGCCAGCTAGAGGAAGGGGCTGGGGAAAGGGTACGCTCCCTCTCAGACAGGCCGGAGTGATTCCACTCCCATACAGGCCCTCCTAGTGCCCAATCTGATTGAGTAGCCTAATCCCCCCCCCCCCCCCCACCTAATATCTTGACTGCTGCACAGTGCAGTTACAGTAGCCTGGCCCTGTTCCAAACACACCCACCACCTCCTTCATTTCTCAGCTCCCTTACTCTGTCCCCGTCCCTGGGCTGCCTCACTCTGAGCTCATTGTCCCGCCTCCCCAGACACATTTCATATATCACTATGGGAGTGCCAGGGCCAATTGTATCTGTCACTATATCATTACAGGAGACAGGCTAAAGATAGAAAGAGCTGTTTCTCCCACCCACTCAAGTGTTTGCTGTACTCAAAGAACTCTGCGTCACCAAACCAGGAGGAGATAGGGATGATATTGTAGTGATCCTCGCTATATGAGCCAAGTGGCACGATGCCTAGGGTGTTTGCCTTTCTCACCAGCGACCCGGGTTTGCTTCCCTGCCCGTCCGTTTGCTACACTGGTGTCAAAAGTGGGATGGCGGCGGTAAGGCCATCGGAATTGCACGGCCCAGAAGTGTGAGGGGGCTGTGAGGGGCCGAAGCACGGGGATGTGCTTTTCTGTTCTAAGGGGGCAGTGTATCAAGCCTATATGAACCAAGTTACAATTACCACCAAATGGGTTAACACTATTTGCATGATGCGTAGGCCTTTCATGCCAGTGACCCTGGTTCACTTCCCTGCCCTGCTGTTTGCTACAATAGCAAAGCTACTTCATGGGAAAGAGGTATGTTGACCAATGGGACTTCCTGGGTAAATAAATGTGGGCCGATAGATGGGTATATAATATGGGTATACCAGCCAGCAGGCATGCCCCTCGGACCAGCAGCTGGAAGTTGAGCTCATAGGGTGCCAGGTTGGTGGCAGGGCTGGTGAAGATGGCATGGGCACACTGTTGCTCCGAACCCAAAACCCTCTCCTGTTTCCCTGAGGTGGCTCCAAAACAACTGGTGGGTCTGGGGGGGGAATATTAAGCACCAGAGTTTGAATTACACATGACCTTTTGGTTGTTTTTATTGAATTGAATGAATTTTATTGACAGAAAAACTACCCAACATTCAGATCATTTTCAAGGGGGAGGGAAATACCGTGTTTCATCTGATTTCACCCCATTTTCGCTTTTGCTTGCAGTCACCCGCCCTGTGGCGATGGGAGTGAGTACTGTGGGGTAGACCAGGCGGATCGCGCCACTCTTCAAGGTGGGGAGTTCCACGGTCGTACTTATGATGACAGATACTATGTCCATCGAGCCAATGACCCCTGTGCCTACGACGAAGGTGGTTCGCTCCAAGTCTTCATCCAGGATGAGATGGCCTAAAAGACAGAGATTCAGATAAAAAATGGTCAGTGCATGGTTCCATGGATTGAATAGAATCCTAACATTCACTTCAAGTCGATACATTTTTTTACACTAAGTGAAAGCCATTTCACGAAGAGGCAAGACGACAAATCCTTTTAGCTTCAGTCCTCTGCCCCATCCTACAAGATTATACCATTCTGTTAAATGAATCAAATGAACGAGGTAAAGGGCATTTCTATTCTGGTAGAGATTCTTTACTCTTCTACAGTTCTAAGCATCTAAATGTATAGCCTACAAAGTGATTTATAAAGAGAGTTCCAGGATTCATAATAGGAATGCATGCCTGGGTGTTGTGATACGTTCAGAGATAGGTAGGAGGTCTCTCTGAACGAGAGGGAGACTAATGGCATGTCTCCGGGTGGGCGGTCTCACTAAATGGATTAGCTTGAGACTCTTCAGTAAAAGCCTAACTGATTTCTTTTAGCGGCTGGTTTGGATGAGCAGGGTATTAGGTACAACTTTACATTCCTGTCGTTTAGCAGACACTCCTATCCAGAGCCACTTACAGTTAGTGCCTTCATTTTACAATACAGTGGATAGGCGAAACAACCACATGTCGCAGTCTTAGTTAATACATTTTCCCTCAGTAAAGAAGTTATCAGCTAAGTTAGTGCTAGTGGAAAAGACAAGTGCAAGGTCTTTTTTGGGGGGAGGGGGGAGGTAAGACAGCTTTATTATGGTGATAGATGCTGAAGATGCTGAAGAGTTAGAGTTTCAGACACTTTCAGAAGATTGGCAGGGACTCTGCTGTCCTAACAGGGACTCTGCTGTCCTAACAGAGCCTCTGCTGTCCTAACAGGGACTCTGCTGTCCTAACAGAGACTCTGCTGTCCTAAAAGGGACTCTGCTGTCCTAAAAGGGACTCTGCTGTCCTAACAGGGACACTGCTGTCCTAACAGGGACTCTGCTGTCCTAACAGGGACTCTGCTGTCCTAACAGGGACTCTGCTGTCCTAACAGGGACTCTGCTGTCCTAACAGGGACTCTGCTGTCCTAACAGAGACTCTGCTGTCCTAACAGCTGTCCTAACAGCTATCCTAGCATCAAAAATGTTTACTGTCACACACCAGATAGGTCCAGTGAAATGTGTTGTTTTACAGGGTCAGCCATAGTAGTACGGCGCCCCTGGAGCAAATTAGGGTCAAGTGCCTTGCTTAAGGGCACATCTGCAGATGTTTCACCTTGCCGGCTTGGTATTCAAACCAGTGGCCTTTCTTTTATTATCCCAACACCCAAGCGCTACCTGCCGCCCAATAAAACTATCAATAAAACGATCACATAGAATGGCAGCTGAGGGAGAGTTGGGAGGCAGAGGGGAAGCAAAGAGGTGGGGAACAGGAATGAGACTGATGTGGTATTTGAAAACTCCCAATCAGGTCAGACACACAGAGGAGACCTGGTGTGCCTTAGTCCCTGGTGTGCCTTAGTCCCTGGTGTTCCTTAGTCCCTGGTGTGCCTTAGTCCCTTAGTCCCTGGTGTGCCTTAGTCCCTGGTGTGCCTTAGTCCCTGGTGTTCCTTAGTCCCTGGTGTTCCTTAGTCCCTTAGTCCCTGGTGTGCCTTAGTCTCTGGTGTGCCTTAGTCCCTGGTGTGCCTGAGTCCCTGGTGTGCCTTAGTTCCTGGTGTGCCTGAGTCCCTGGTGTGCCTTTGTCCCTGGTGTGCCTTAGTCCCTGGTGTGCCTGAGTCCCTGGTGTGCCTTAGTCCCTGGTGTACCTGAGTCCCTGGTGTGCCTTAGTCCCTGGTGTGCCTTAGTCCCTGGTGTGCCTGAGTCCCTGGTGTGCCTTAGTCCCTGGTGTGCCTGAGTCCATGGTGTGCCTTAGTTCCTGGTGTGCCTGAGTCCCTGGTGTGCCTTAGTCCCTGGTGTGCCTTAGTCCCTGGTGTGCCTTAGTCCCTGGTGTGCCTGAGTCCCTGGTGTGCCTTAGTCCCTGGTGTGCCTTAGTCCCTGGTGTGCCTTAGTCCCTGGTGTGCCTTAGTCCCTGGTGTACCTGAGTCCCTGTGTTGTCTCTCTACTGATTAAAGATTACTTCATGAAAGTTAGAGAAAGGAAAACATGAAATAGGACCAAACAGAATCTGTGGGCAGTGGTGAAAAGTACATAAGTTAAAATACTTTAAAGTACTACTTAAGTACTTTTATGGGATAGCTGTACTTTACTTTTATACTTTTGACAACTTTTACTTTTACTAAACTACATTGCTAAAGAAATTAATGTACTTTTTACTCCTTACATTTCAATGATACCCAAAAGTACTAACTACATTTTGAATGCTTAGCAGGATAGGAAAATGGTCTAATTCACTCACTTATCAAGAGAACATCCCCAGTCATCTATACTGACTCTGATCTGGCAGATTCACTAAACACAAATGCTTTGCTTGTAAATGATGTGTTGTAGTGTGCCCCTGGCTATCCATAAATCAAAATGTCAAGAAAATCGTTCCGTCTGGTTTGCTTAATATGAGGAATTTGAAATTATTTATACTTTTACTTTGATACTTAAGGATATTTTAGCGATTACATTTTCTTTTGACACTAAAGTACATTTAAAACCAAATACTTTTACTAAAGTATTTTATTGGGTGATTTTCACTTTCACTTGAGTCATTATCTTTTATGGTATCTTTACTTTTACTCAAGTATGACAAATAGGTACTTTTTCCACCACTGTCTGTGGGTTATGCCTTAAGCTTTTAGAAATGAAAAATACCTTCTGATTCCCCTCTTCCCTCCTTCTATCCATCCAGCCCTATCTCTACCTCCCTCCTTCCCTCCTATCCATCCAGCCCTATCTCTACCTCCCTCCTTCCCTCCTATCCATCCAGCCCTATCTCTACCTCCCTCCTTCCCTCCTTCTATCCATCCAGCCCTATCTCTACCTCCCTCCTTCCCTCCTTCTATCCATCCAGCCCTATCTCTACCTCCCTCCTTCCCTCCTTCTATCCATCCAGCCCTATCTCTACCTCCCTCCTTCCCTCCTTCTATCCATACAGCCCTATCTCTACCTCCCTCCTTCCCTCCTTCTATCCATACAGCCCTATCTCTACCTCCCTCCTTCCATCCCTACCTTCCTTCCTTCCTCCTTCCCTCGCTCTCTCCATCCTTTCCCTCCATCTATCCCTCCCTCCTTCTCTTCTGCCGTACATCTCTCCTTCCCCCCTTTGTTCACCGTTGGTACACTGCATGTCCAGGCTGGATCCCCCGCAGCAGCCCCACTCCAATCTATCCCTCCCTCCTTCTCTTCTGCCGTACATCTCTCCTTCCCCCCTTTGTTCACCGTTGGTACACTGTATGTCCAGGCTGGATCCCCCGCAGCAGCCCCACTCCCATCTATCCCTCCCTCCTTCCCTTCTGCCGTACATCTCTCCTTCCCCCCTTTGTTC
This sequence comes from Oncorhynchus mykiss, assembly GCF_013265735.2. NCBI lineage: Eukaryota > Metazoa > Chordata > Actinopteri > Salmoniformes > Salmonidae > Oncorhynchus > Oncorhynchus mykiss. The sequence continues at coordinate 3,354,201 of NC_048592.1, forward strand.
ACCGTTGGTACACTGTATGTCCAGGCTGGATCCCCCGCAGCAGCCCCACTCCCATCTATCCCTCCCTCCTTCCCTTCTGCCGTACATCTCTCCTTCCCCCCTTTGTTCACCGTTGGTACACTGTATGTCCAGACTGGATCCCCCGCAGCAGCCCCACTCCCATCTATCCCTCCCTCCTTTCCTTCTGCCGTACATCTCTCCTTCCCCCCTTTGTTCACCGTTGGTACACTGTATGTCCAGGCTGGATCCCCCGCAGCAGCCCCACTCCCGTCCGTTGCCACATTGGCCGTCGAGCCCCGATCCTGGGCAGCAGTCCAGACAGCAATCCTCCAGCTTCCCCCGGCTCTGGATCTGAACTCCCACCATGCGGCCGGCGATGACCGCCTCAAAGCCCACCACCACCTCCTTCTCCCCCAGCGGGTACACAAACACACCTTGGGGGAGAGGGGTGGGGGGAAGGGGCATTGAATAAAGGACAGCAGACAGCAGTTGAAGAACTGCATTACAGAAAGACTATTACAGAAAGACAAGACCAAGACTAGATCTGGCTTGAGATGTTGTGGCTTGATATGTGACTAACCGATTGCTAAGGCCCAAAATCCCCCCTCCCCCCATGACATCAGTGTGTGACCTCACCCTCCACAGGTTCGGTGTCTGTGTTGGCGTAGGTGAGATGTGCGGTGATGCCCAGGGAGCAGCCGTTGGCACAGGACTTGATGCAGGAGGCCTTGAGGAGAAGCGGGGCCCACGTGGACCGGTTTCTCAGGCCAACCATCGTCTCTGGATGTGAGGAAGAGAGAAAATCCTTGAGTTCAATGTGTGTGTGTGATTGCGTGTGTGTGTGTGTGTGTGTGTGCATGTGTGTGTGGGTGTGTGCGCGCGTGTGTGTGCAGACCCATTCAAATGGCCTCAGTTTCTAGCGTTATCAAGGGGAAGGATCAGAAGCACAGTATGGAAAGTTCTTTGACCAATTATGTGCTTCTAAATTGGGCTTTCTCTCAATTGATGGAAAGAACATTGGCCTCGAATCAGCTCTGATAATTATTTCAAAATGTCAGCTAAAGGTCCCCACATTTAATGAACCTTGCTGCAGGGCATTTGTGCCAGGTTGGTATAATAAAGAAAATGTAAATATGTACTGTTTTCACATGAATTACCTGTGTAACTGTGAGATATATTTATTTACAGCAGCCCCGTCTTGCCTTGGGCTTCTACTCTGGCAACCGAGCTATCCCCTCTCTCCACCTGCATAGCAACCGGTTGCAGCAGTGTTGAAGGCCAACTCAATCATTAACAGATTGGTCAACACTCCATGGGCTCCTGGGCAGCATCTCCTCAACGGCTACCTGATGCAAATCCATACTATACAGCTTCACAAGTCTTATATGACCACAGAGGAGATAAGAGTGGGTGGGTGGTATGATGTATCTTTAGGTTGTGTTAGTGGCACAATACGGGAGCTCAGGTAAGAGATCGGGTAAGCTTGTTGGGTTACTGGAACCTCTTAGAAAACCTACGAAACAGGTGCTCCTCAAAAGAATGTTAGTGTAAATAAGAGATCTAGTAACAAATAGAAACTATTCTCATCTTGAAAAGACTTACATCTTGTTGTTTAGGACTTTAAACTCACAGGGACGTCCTTCCAGTATAACATCACCTTGTTGCTTGCTCTAACCCTGTTGCTTGCATCAGCTCCAAACACAACACAACATGAAATAGATGAATCAAACTAGGCAGCCATGTTCTTTACGAAAGCAACACAGCTGCTGCAATTAAGCCCAGCAGGTCAAAGAAGAACATAAAACACACTTCTTAGTGATTGACCTTTTAACCACTCCTTGAATAAAACAATGTTCTGGGAATCTGGACTATAACCTGCAGGTGTAATGGTTTCTAATGGTTTAGTGTTAGCGGACTCACAGCTCAGTGAGCAGCAAACTGTGGAGTGCAGACTGTGACTGTTTGCTTTGGTCTGGGTAATGGTCTCTACATCCACCTCTGACTAAGTAGATCAACAGCTTCCATCTGGCTACTGTGCTTTGGAGGGATGGAGGGGGAGCAGCAAATACATGTCTGTTTGGGAGAAGGGGAGGGCAGAAATAAGCCAAACCAGCATTCAACCACAAACACGCGGTCAGAGTAAAACACACAGCAGGAAAGGTTACTTGTTAAATATAAATGTCTAGATCTTACAATTAAAATGTTTCGTCATCTTCCATAAAGTACTAATGAATAAATCTGTTTAACATACGCTTTGGCTGATATGAAAGGGTCCCGGTATGTAGATGGCAAACCCATACTGTGCCTTACCTATTTTGTCTCATAAAAAAATGTCCAAGGGAGATCTGATACAACAGGCTGCTTCTTCTGCTGTTTGGGTTCAGGGTTGTTCTCTATGAATGAAGTCACTTCTGACTTCACCCCTTCTGATTTAAACAAAACCTTTCATACTTGTTTGCCCATGGAAGAACTGGTCAGAAAGTGAGGAGAAAGAGGGCCTCAAATATGACCAATTTTGCATATCCCACCCTACCATGAGACATCCAAGTCTTCAACACTGAAAAATATAAAAGTTGGGTTAGATATTATTTACAAAATTCGGTCATTTTTTAACCTTTAACGTAAATGGTCTAAAAACATTTTCACATCAGTTGTATCTCAGACCCTATTTTACATCATATGAGGTATTTATGTTGTATCTCAGACCCTATTTTACATCATATGAGGTATTTATGTTGTATCTCAGACCCTATTTTACATCATATGAGGTATTTATGTTGTGCCCGTCATCAGTTGAGACACAGCATACTCTTAAATACAGGGTGGGTGTCATTTCAATCATAGAAGTAGAATTCATAGAATGGACATTTCCATTAAGATCACTACAATTTAGCTGGTACACCATGAAATTTTAATTGAGTAGAAACTTTAATTTCCAATTACCAGATGGCCGCCAGTCCACCCAGCATCGAATGTCAACTTGAATGGAAATGTATGTTCTATTATCTATTTTTCAGTAAAGGGAAAGGGTGATACCTAGTCAGTTGTACAACTGAAATGTGTCTTCTGCATTTAACCCAGCCTTTATGAATCAGGTTTTTTCCCACCTTGCCATCTCGGGGATACGAACCAGTAACCTTTATGAATCAGGTGTTTTCCCACCTTGCCATCTCGGGGATACGAACCAGTAACCTTTATGAATCAGTTTTTTTCCCACCTTGCCATCTCGGGGATACGAACCAGTAACCTTTATGAATCAGGTGTTTTCCCACCTTGCCATCTCGGGGATACGAACCAGTAACCTTTATGAATCAGGTTTTTTCCCACCTTGCCATCTCGGGGATACGAACCAGTAACCTTTATGAATCAGGTTTTTTCCCACCTTGCCATCTCGGGGATACGAACCAGTAACCTTTATGAATCAGGTTTTTTCCCACCTTGCCATCTCGGGGATACGAACCAGTAACCTTTATGAATCAGGTTTTTTTCCCACTTTGCCATCTCGGGGATACGAACCAGTAACCTTTATGAATCAGGTTTTTTCCCACCTTGCCATCTCGGGGATACGAACCAGTAACCTTTATGAATCAGGTTTTTTCCCACCTTTTCCATCTCGGGGATACGAACCAGTAACCTTTATGAATCAGGTTTTTTCCCACCTTTTCCATCTCGGGGATACGAACCAGTAACCTTTATGAATCAGGTTTTTTTCCCACCTTGCCATCTCGGGGATACGAACAAGTAACCTTTTGATTACTGCCCAACACCCTACAAGGTAGCCAAATAGTCTTCCATAGGAAACCTAACAGTCTAATTTAAATCAAAGAATCTTCCCACAACTCATTCTCTGACATTCTCCAACCATAATAAAAAAAATGTGTGTGTGTGGGGGGGGGGGGGGGGGGGGGGTAGATCAGCTTTAATATTGCTGATTGATTGTAGCTTCCATCATATACATATACATACAGTGCCTTTGGAAAGTATTCAGACCCCTTCACTTTTTCCACATTTTGTTATGTTACAACCTTATTCTAAAATTGATTACATAGTTTAATAAGGGGACAAATCTACACACAATAACCCATAATGACAAAGCAAACACTGATTTTTAGAAATGTTTGCAAATGTATGTACATTTACATAAGTATTCAGATCCTTTACTCAGTCCTTTGTTGAAGCACCATTGGGAGAGATTACAGCCGACTCTTCTTGGGTATGACGCAACAAGTTTGGCACGCCTACAGTGAGGCAAAAAAGTATTTAGTCAGCCACCAATTGTGCAAGTTCTCCCACTTAAAAAGATGAGAGAGGCCTGTAATTTTATGACTATGACAGACAACTATGACAATTATGACAGACAAAATTAGAAAAAAAATCCAGAAAATCACATTGTAGGATTTTTAATGAATTTATTTGCAAAATATGGTGGAAAATAGGTATTTGGTCACCTACAAACAAGCAAGATTTCTGGCTCTCACAGACCTGTAAATTCTTCTTTAAGAGGCTCCTCTGTCCTCCACTCGTTACCTGTATTAATGGCACCTGTTTGAACTTGTTATGAGTATAAAAGACACCTGTCCACAACCTCAAACAGTCACACTCCAAACTCCACTATGGCCAAGACCAAAGAGCTGTCAAAGGATACCAGAAACAAAATTGTAGACCTGCACCAGGCTGGGAAGACTGAATCTGCAATAGGTAAGCAGCTTGGTTTGAAGAAATCAACTGTGGGAGCAATAATTAGGAAATGGAAGACATACAAGATCACTGATAATCTCCCTCGATCTGGGGCTCCACGCAAGATCTCACCCCGTGGTGTCAAAATGATCACAAGAACGGTGAGCAAAAATCCCAGAACCACACGGGGGGACCTAATGAATGACCTGCAGAGAGCTGGGACCAAAGTAACAAAGTAACACTGGGACCAAAGTAACACAAAGTAACACACTACGCAGCCAGGGACTCAAATCCTGCAGTGCATGACGTGTCCCCCTGCTTAAGCCAGTACATGTCCAGGCCCGTCTGAAGTTTGCTACAGAACATTTGGATGATCCAGAAGAAGATTGGGAGAATGTCATATGGTCAGATGAAACCAAAATATAACTTTTTGGTAAAAACTCAACTCGTCGTGTTTGGAGGACAAAGAATGCTGAGTTGCATCCAAAGAACACCATACCTACTGCGAAGCATGGGGGTGGAAACATCATGCTTTGAGGTTGTTTTTCTGCAAAGGACGACTGATCCGTCCGGACCAGGACGACTGATCCGTGTAAAGGAAAGAATGAATGGGTCCATGTATCGTGAGATTTTGAGTGAAAACCTTCCATCAGCAAGGGCATTGAAGATGAAACGTGGCTGGGTCTTTCAGCATGACAATGATCCCAAACACACCGCCCGGGCAATGAAGGAGTGGCTTCGTAAGAAGCATTTCAAGGTCCTGGAGTGGCCTAGCCAGAAGCATTTCAAGGTCCTGGAGTGGCCTAGCAAGTCTCCAGATCTCAAACCCATAGAAAATCTTTGGAGGGAGTTGAAAGTCCGTGTTGCCCAGCAACAGCCCCAAAACATCACTACTCTAGAGGAGATCTGCATGGAGGAATGGGCCAAAATACCAGCAACAGTGTGTGAAAACCTTGTGAAGACTTACAGAAAACGTTTGACCTCTGTCATTACCAACAAAGGGTATATAACAAAGTATTGAGATAAACTTGTGTTATTGACCAAATACTTATTTTCCACCATAATTTGCAAATAAATTAATAAAAAATCCTACAATGTGGTTTTCTGGATTTTTTTCTCATTTTGTCTGTCATAGTTGAAATGTACCTATGATGAAAATTACAGGCCTCTCTCACCTTTTTAAGTGGGATAACTTGCACAATTGGTGGCTGACTAAATACTTTTTTGCCCCACTGTATATTAGGGTAGTTTCTTTCATTCTTTTCTGCAGATCCTCTCAAGAACTGTCAGGTTGGATGGGGAGCGTCGCTGCACAGCTATTTTCAGGTCTCTCCAGAGATGTTCGATCGGTTTCAAGTCCGGGCTGTGGCTAGGCCACTCAAGGACATTCAGAGACTTGCCACTCTTGCGTTGTCTTGGCTGTGTGCTTAGGGTCGTGGTCCTGTTGGAAGGTGCACCTTTGTGCCAGACTAAGGTCCTGAGCCCTCTGGAGCAGGTTTTCATCAAAGAACTCTCTGTGCCTTTCTCAGTTTATCTTTCCCTCGATCCTGACTAGTCTCGCAGTCCCTAACGCTGAAAAACAGCGTGATGCTGCCACCACCATGCTTCGCCGTAGGGATGGTGCCAGGTCTCCTCCAGATGTGAGACTTGGCATTCAGGACAAAGAGTTCTTGGTTTCATCAGACCAGAGAATCTAGTTTCTCATGGTCTGAGAGTCTTAAGGTGCCTTTTGATAAACTCCAAGAGGGCTGTCATGTGCCTTTTAGTGAGGAGTGGCTTCCGTCTGGCCACTATACCATAAAGGCTTGATTGGTGGAGTGATGAAGAGATGGTTGTCCTTCTGAAAGGCTCGACCATCTCCACAGATTGCTCAATTTGGCCGTGAGGCCAGCTCTAGTAAAAGTCTTGGTGGTTCCAAATTTCATTAATTTAAGAATGATGGAGGCCACTGTGTTCTTGGGGACCTTCAATGCTGCAGAAATGTTTTGGTACCCTTTCCCAGATCTGTGCCTCGACACAATCCTGTTTCGGAGCTCTATGGACAATTCCTTTGACCCGATGGCTTGGTTTTTGCTCTGACATGCACTGTCAACTGTGGGACCTTATATAGCCAGGTGTGTGCCTTTCTAAATCATGCCCCAATAAATTGAATTTACCACAGGTAGACCCCAATGAAGTTGTAGAAACATCTCAAGGATGATCAATGGAAACAGGATGCACCTGAGCTCAATTTTGAGTTTCATAACAAAGGGTCTGAATACTTATTTACATAAGGTATTTTTTTATTTATTCTAAAAACTTGTTTTCACTTTGTCAGTATGGGTTATTGTGTGTAGATTGATGAGGGGAAAAAATTATTTACTTCATTTTAGAACAAGGCTGTAACGTAACAAAATGTGGAAAAATTGAAGGGGTCTGAATACTTTCTGAATGCACTGTACATACATATATATATACACACATATATATTCCAGTGGGTCAGTAGTTTACATGCACTAAGTTGACTGTGCCTTTAAACAGCTTGGAAAAGTCCAGAAAATTATGTCATGGCTTTAGAAGCTTCTAATAGGCTAATGGACATCATTTGAGTCAATTGGAGGTGTACCTGTGGATGTATTTCAAGGTCTACCTTCAAGCTCAGTGCCTCTTTGCTTGACATCATGGGAAAATCATAAGAAATCAGCCAAGACCTCAGAAAAAAAATTGTCGACCTCCACAAGTCTGGTTCATCCTTGGGAGCAATTTCCAAACACTCGAAGGTACCACGTTCATCTGTACAAACAATAGTATGCAAGTATAAACACCATGGGACTACGCAGCCATCATATCGCTCAGGAAGGAGACGTGTTCTGTCTCCTAGAGATGAACGTGCTTTGGTGCGAAAAGTGCAAATAAATCACAGATTTAGCAAAGGACCTTGTGAAGATGTTCGAGGAAACAGGTACAAAAGTATCAATATCCACAGTAAAACAAGTCCTATATCGACATAACCTGAAAGGCCGGTCAGCAAGGAAGAAGTCACTGCTCCAAACCACCATAAAAATCTAGACTACGGTTTGCAACTGCACAAGGGGACAAAGATCATACTTTTTGGAGAAATGTCCTCTGGTCTGCTGAGGCAAAAAATAATGGTTTGGCCATATATTGAAGCAACATATCAAGACATCAGTCAGGAAGTTAAAGCTGGGTTGCAAAATGCGTCTTCCAAATGGACAATGACCCCAAGCATACTTCCAAAGTTGTGGCAAAATAGCTTAAGGACAACAAAGTCAAAGTATTGGAGTAGCCATCACAAAGCACTGACCTCAATCCTATAGAAAATGTGTGGACAGAACTGAAAAAGAGCGTGCGAGCAAGGAGGCCTACAAACCTGACTCAGTTACACCAGCTCTGTCAGGAGGAATGGGCAAAAATTCACCCAACTTATTGTGGGAAGCTTGTGGAAGGCTACCCAAATCGTTTGACCCAAGTTAAACAATTTAAAGGCAATGCTACCAAATACTAATTGAGTGTATGTAAACTTCTGACCCACTGGGAATGTGATGAAAGAAATAAAAGCTGAAATTAATCATTCTCTCTGCTATTATTCTGGCATGTCACACTCTTAAAATAAAATGGTGATCCTAACTGGCCTAAGACAGGGTATTTTTACTAGGATTAAATGTCAGGAATTGTGAGAAACTGTGTTTAGATGTATTTGGCTAAGGTGTATGTAAACTTCCGACTTCAACTGTACGTATATATACAGTACCAGTCAAAAGTTTGGACACACTTACTCATTCAAGGGTTTTTATTAATTTTACTATTTTCTACATTGTATAATAATAGTGAAGACATCTAAACTATGAAATAACACATATGGAATCATGTGGTAACAAATAGATCTTAGATTGCAGATTCTTCAAAGTAGCCACCCTTTTCCTTGATGACAGCTTTGCACACGCATGTTATTCTCTCAACCAGCTTCACCTGAAATGCTTTTCCAACCGTCTTGAAGGAGTTCCCACATATGCTGAGCACTTGTTGGCAGTATTTCCTTCACTCTGCGGTCCGAATCATCCCAAACCATCTTAATTTGGTTGAGGTTGGGGAATTGTGGAGGCCAGGTCATCTGATGCAGCACTCCATCACTCTCCTTCTTGGTCAAATAGCCCTTGCACAGCCTGGAGGTGTGTTGGATCATTGTCCTGTTGAAAAACAAATGATAATCCCACTAAGCGCAAACCTGATGGGATGAGTGTGCCTTGAATTCTGAATAAATCACTGACAGTGTCACCAGAAAAGCAACCCCTCACCATCACACCTTCTCCTCCGTGCTTCCTGGTGGGAACCACATGCGGAGATCATCCGTTCACCTACTCTGCGTCTCACAAAGACACAGCAGTTGGAACCAAAAATCTCAAATATGGACTTCCACCTGTCTTCCACAGATTTCCACCTGTCTAATGTCCATTGCTCGTGTTTCTTGGACTAAGCAAGTCACTGCTTCTTATTGGTGACTTTAGTAGTGGTTTCTTTGCAGCAATTTGAGCATGAAGGCCTGATTCACACAGTCTCCTCTGAGCAGTTGGTGTTGAGATGTGTCTCTTACTTGAACTCCTTGAAGCATTTATTTGAGCTGCAATTTCTGAGGCTGGTAACTCTAATGAACGTATCCTCTGCAGCAGCGATAGCTCTGGGTCTTCCTTTCCTGTGGCGATCCTCATGAGAGCCATTTTCATCATAGCGCTTGATGTTTTTTGCGACTGCACTTGAAGAAACTTTCAAATTTCTTGAAATGTTCCGCATTGACTGACCTTTATGTCTTAAAGTAATGATGGACTGTCGTTTCTCTTTGCTTATTTGAGCTGTTCTTCCCATAATATGGACTTGGTCTTTCACCAAATAGGGCTATCTTCTGTATACCACCTCTACCTTGTCACAACACAACTGATTGGCTCAAACGCATTAAGAAGGAAAGAAAATCCATAAATGTACTTTTACCAAGGCACACCTGTCAATTGAAATGCATTCAAGGTGACTACCTCATGAAGCTGGTTGAGAGAATGCCAAGAGTGTGCATCTTTTAAAAATATATCTTACCACCCCTCCCCTAATTGGAGTAAACTAATGAACATCAACACTTCAGCTTATACTTTCAGTTTATACATTTTACAGACACAATCTCTTTTACAATAGTAATCTTTTGTTTGTTTTTTCTCCTGTCCTTCCTCTACCCTCTGACCCTCCCATCTATTTCTGATGTCCTTCCTCTACCCTCTAACCCTCCCATCTATTTCTGATGTCGTTCCTCTACCCTCTAACCCTCCCATCTATTACTGATGTCCTTCCTCTACCCTCTAACCCTCCCATCTATTACTGATGTCCTTCCTCTACCCTCTAACCCTTCCATCTATTACTGATGTCCTTCCTCTACCCTCTAACCCTCCCATCTATTACTGATGTCCTTCCTCTACCCTCTAACCCTCCCATCTATTTCTGAAGACCATCCAGTTTCATTTCTATTTGCCATATAGTTTTAACTGTGCTCTTTCACAATAGTTCTGAACCTATATACATTTTACATACACAGTATATTTGACATGAGTTATCTTGTTGTTATTTGTCCCACCCTTCAGCTCCACTCAACCCCTCCCATCTATCTCTTAACACCATCCATATTGGATTTCTATTTGCCATGTCTTTTTCATCTGTGCTGTGCTGTTTTACAACAGATCTGAACCTTTCTATTCTCATGGTTTCTACAGATTGTAAATTAAAGATAACATTTGTTGCTAAAGGTATTATTATATTATTGATTGACTGACAATGACTTTTCAAATCCCCCAGTAGTACTATCTGCAGAGTTAGCTTCAGGTAAATGTTGCAATTCTTCAGCCATTCCTGGACCTACAACCAAAAACAAGCTACTGTACATATCCAAGGATTCTGCAGTCCTTGGATTCTGCAGTCCAAGGATTCTGCAGCAAAATCTGTAGAGCTGGGATGATTGTATCCCCCATATATATAACATTCAATGAGTTACAATAATTTTGTATAATAACTTACATTTAAAAAATTCAAAGTTTTGAATCCGGCATTGTTTTGCGTGTTTGTTCTACAATCATCTTTGTGTTACCAAATGAAAGTTAAAATGTACATTATATTCACATTTTAGTACATTTATCAGTGGTGTAAAGTACTTAAGTAAAAATAACTACTTAAGTAGTTTTTGGGGGTACCTGTTCTAATTTTACTATTTACGTTTTTGCCAACTTTTACTTAAACTTCACTACTTTCCTAAAGAAAATAATGTACTTTTTACTTGATACATTTTCCCTGATCCCCAAGAGTACTTGTTACATTTTGACGGGAAAATTGTCCACTTCACGCATTTATCAAGAGAACATCCCTGGTCGTCCCTACTGCCTCTGATCTGGCAGATTCACTATACACAAATGCTTATTTGTAAATTATGTCAGAGTGTTGGAGTGGCCCCTTGCTATCCGTCAATTTAAAAAAACAAGAAAATTGTGCCGTCTGGTTTAATATAAGGAATTTGAAATGATTTATACTTTTAATACTTCAGTATATTTTAGCAATTCCATACACTTTTCATAATTAAGTATATTTAAAACCAAATACTTTTAGACTTTTACTCAAGTATTATTTCACTGGGTGACTTTCACTTTTACTTGAGTCATTTTCTATTAAGGTATCTTTACTTTACCTCAAGTATGACAAGTGGGTACTGTTTCCACCACTGACATTTATCAGCCTTTACATGACACCCACCTGTATTCAAAAGTATGCTGCGTCTGAAGACAGGCACAACACAAACACCTCAGATGATGTCAAACAGGGTCCTAACTACAACATATATGAACATAATTTTTTTGCTGAATTTATGCGTTTTTTATATTTCATGAAAGGTAAAAGAAATTACGCAATTTTATTTAAAAACGTATTTTTCAATACATTTTTTAATAGTTTGACAATCCGGTTTGTAAGCTTTTAAATGATGTCAAATGCCATTATTCATATGTTTACTTGATAAAGACATTGATTTTTTTTTATTTAACTTGGCAAGTCAGTTAAGAACAAATTCTTATTTACGATAGCCTACCCTGACACCCCAAAGTACTTGTTACATTCCAAATTCTTAGCAGGAGAGGAAAATCGTCCAAATCACACACTTTTCAAGAGAACATCCCTGGTCCTCCCTACTGCCTTTGATCTGAAGGACTCACTAAACACAAATGCTGCATTTGTAAATTATTGTCTCAGTGTTGGAGTGTGCCTCTGGCTATCCATAAATAAATACAAATCAAGAAAATCAATTACATTTACTTTTGATACTTAAGTATACTTAAAAACAAATACTTTTAGACTTTTACTCAAGTAGTATTTTTCATGTACTGGATACTATTTAACACCACTGTATCACCTGAACGTTTTGACATTTAGATGAAAAAGAATCACTTTCTGACCACTTCTATAATGGGCAAACATGTATGGAAGGTTTCGTTCAAATCAAAAAGGGGAGCAGTCAGAAAGTGGTTGAAATCATATGGAATGTGTGTGGGGGGGGAGGGGACAACTTTGTTATCCTTCAAATACCTTAAATTGAAGATCATTGTAAGCCTACATAAGAATAAGCCCCTAACAAAACTCAGTGCAGACAGGCTATACATGACACGGCATTGGGATGCCCGTTATTTTTACTGTTGAAAGTAGCTGCAAGAGATATACACAGCGAGTACAGCTCTACTGCAGGCTATTTGCGTTAATAAAACCCATTTGATAAAATGCTAAATCAATACATTGCTATGCATTTACTTACCGGTCTTTCTGCTTCTCTGTGGTCACCGCGGTCCCGTTGTTTCTCTCCGGGTCCTCTTGCTGGTCAGCATCACTCCATCCCACTTCTGTCTCCTTCTTCCGTTGTTAACCCCGCTCGGGTTTTTACCGTTAAAGGACGGACCCTGTTCTCCTCAGTGCCTATTTACCCACGCGCGCGCGCAATACGGACGGTGCAGAGCGTGCGCGTGCGTTGACACACACACACACACACACACACACACACACACACACACACACACACACACACACACACACACACACACACACACTGTTGCTCATCTCTGATTGAATCGCTCCCTTTTACTGTAAGGATAACTATAATGACTGACGAGGATTCATTGACAGGGAAGACATTATGTCAATAAATAATGCTATTCTTATTCATTCAGAATAATGCTTATTCATTCAGTATTAGCGTATTATATGGATTACATTGTGGCTTTGAAGTTATACAGGTATAGTCCTCAGTAAATTGCGCAAAGATTAACATACTGTGTGTGTCTGTTACTGATCTAGAATCAACCCTACATATCCATCCCTACATGTCACCATTATAAACCATACTGCCCCTGGACCAGTTGCTGTGGTGGACATAATTTGCTGTCTGTTCTGTGTCCAGGCAATTGGCTCTGACCATAGCCCATAACTCAAGATAATGGCTGATTGAGCCAGGAGAGAGCAGATCATCTGAGTCTGTCTGTCTGCCTCTCCTCAACAGGTCACAGTCAGACACAGGGGGAGAATATTCATTTCATTTCCTTTATTTCTCATGTCCTCTCTCCTTGCCTCCTCAAAACCCATTAGATGAGAAGGTTAGAGGGAAGGGATCTTTGACCTTCTCATCCAATGGTTTTTGAGCGGGAGGCGAGCAGAGAAGATTTGAGGAATCAATTAAATGCTATTCTCCCATGTACATTTGTACATCAGTTTCAACACTGGCAAAAGGAAAGCAGTGGCTACATCACAGTCTAAAACGGCTCCCTCTTCTCTAACTGCACTTGCTACAGGTCTATTCGGTATGGAACATGCCTGCCTGGAACGTGCTCTCACTGACCTTTACTAAGTCTGGATAGTCTGAGTTACTGTGAAGGAACCATGGTAACAGGTACAGTATGTTGGCACTGGCAGGTGTTGCACCTGTTATGATTGTTAGGATTGCAGTGATGTAACTTTGAGTATTAACCTAGCCTCGTGGCATTTCGTTAGATTTGGGACGTACATTTGTATCCCTCCATTTAGTGTCATATGTTACATTACATTACGCTACCTTACGAATGGAATAGCGGCTGTAGATGAATGTGGTCAGGCTGTGAGTATAGATCATGTGTATAAGACATTATTCATAATTCATTTATTCATATTATTCATTATTCATTTAGTAACAGATAATAACACACAGACAACAGGTCACTTCAAAATATAGCACATTGAATCAAAGTTTATACACTAACTGATTAATGTGAGCAAAATACATATCATGGCTAAGATAATTGATTTTATCTTCTGTGTACATTGATTATAGATTTCTATCCCCATTGATTGGCTTTGTCTTGAAGGAAAAAATATTGATTGCAGAATTGAGGACAGCATGCTTGTACCTTGATACAAACAAGACAAAGCCTTTTGCCAAATAATCAGAAACAACTTATTTGTTCTTCCTGACTTTCCTCTACTTGTTGAATTCAAAAATGCAAAATGTAGGCCTACTTCACTTTTTATTCATCTTTGTCACCATCTAGAGACAAAGTCAGGTATTGCTGAGATTTTCTCTCACAACCGACTACAGCACGTGACAGACTGTTTTATGACCAACAAGAGAGATCAAGTTCACCTTTATTTCATTTACTATAATTCAATTCCCCACACAAATAAGCAGTATCATTCAATAACTCAGTTCCCTCCTATACACATAGCATACAACAACACAAATATTTGTTTGTTGAATATAAAGGTTTATAAATCCATGTTAAGGTGAGGCTACTGGTCCGTCTTCTTTGAAAGACTCTCAGCATCTCTCTTTCTGATGGAGGGAAACACACTGTACTTGTTGAGGGAGCTGCAGGATACTCAAGGTACAAGGAGGGGATGTGTAGACAAGGACCATATCTGTGGCTGCTTGATTATGACCGGGATAAACATGACTGCCTGGCCGCTCTATACTCTTTGCATCTGGAGCATGGTCCTCCTGACTTTGAGTTAGTACTGGGTACCGATGGTGTCCCTGTCCTTGAGTGTCGTGTGTGTTCCAAGGTTGGTCCTCCTGACTTTGAGGTTGTGGTTGTACTGGGTATCGCTGCCGTCCCTTCGATGACTTGGGGCTGATTCTCTGACCTTTCACCTCTGGGTCGTCTTGGTCAAAGGAACTGCTACTCTTCCCTCTGTTCAGGTCATCCTGAGACACATAGGGGGTCTCAGCCCCAGCTCCAGAGCAGTTGACAGAGGCTATCTTCGATGCCTGGTTCATGCGAGGTTGACTCGGAGGCAGGTAATGTGGACGATGGGTTTCCACTTGAGATTGGTTCCTCTCTGCATCTGGTGTGGGATGGGCGGGTTGTTGTTGTTGTCGTCGGCACCCCCTGGCGGACATGGGCCTACCTACAGGGGAGGCCATGACGCCTAAGTTCCTGAGTGGAGCAAAGCTGTCTCTCTGCTGGTCCCTCTGGTGATGCCTAGATGGCACCACAGCACCAGTAGCAGCTGTGATAGTAAAGGTATTCAAGTTTGCACAATACATGCATTGTGGAGTCTGAGAGCGGTGCTGGCGCATTGACACTGACACTACCTCTGCATGTTGTTGGGTAACCACATTTACAGACGGGTCTGGGTCAGGTGGAGGATACCGTTGCCTGGCCTTGGCTGATTTGGGCCTCCTGGTCAGAGCCCTGCTGACTGCGTCCTCCAAGCTATCTCTGGGACCACGCTTCATGAGCTACAGATAGAGAAAGTACTTAAGAGAGGAGACACGTGGTCAGGTTCTTCACATGCTGCTCAAATAAAGCACTGATAAGATATCCATCACGAGCATCTAACGCCACTATTATTCTCACTCCATAGAGGTGTGGCTCAAAGCCTTAATGCAAACCTCTCTGTATGCATATGATATAAAACTGATAATTTTTATTTCAGACTTCATGTGTCTGTGAATTAACCTATGCCTGTTAGTTCTTATGGGAATGAGCTGAATACCCCGTCTGACTTTAAATCTTGTAAGGGGCTTGGGCTAATGCACCTACATTTGCAAAGTATGATTTAAAAAATGGACACAATTGACATATTGGTACAGGACTCGTGTCCAGACATACTGGTCTTCTCAGAAACATGGTTAAATGATTCTGTACATGACAAAGAGATTGAAGTTAATGATTATAATGTATTTAGATGTGACAGATTACAGAAAGGGGGAGGAGTGGCCATATACTTTATGTAAAATATAATTTCATTGCGTCCAATCTTTAAATATTTCTGTTCGCAAGAAAGTTAAGCTCCTGGTTGTAGATATGTCCATAAACCAGAATACACATTTATTTGTTGCTGGGATTTACCGATGCCATGGCGGATGCTATTGGTGCTATATCAAAGTGTTTAACCCCTTTTTTTGTCCTTGGTGTTGGTCATATTAGGGGATTTTGATCTGGATTGGATATCCCCGACCTCAGCTCAATGTAAGAGTATATGCAATGACTTTAATCTGGCTCAATTGATCTCAAAACCCACACGGCTAAATGTGAAAAACCCTGTTAACTCCTCATTGATCAATTTCATTCTTACTAATAACCCCCATAAATATTTGTCTGGTGTAGTATTTGCATATGATCTCAGTTGTCATTGTCCCATTTTATGTATTAGAGATTTGAAACACCAAAATACTAATCCTTGTTTAATTAAGAAGAGACATTTTAAGAAGTTCTCCTCAAGGGTTTCTACGTGACATGTTCTACTCTGATTTAACCACTATCTCCTGTATTCCTGACCCTGAGTTGGCTCTAGAACATTTCTCCTCCATATTTATTCCTCTGGCAGATAAACACACCTCTTTTAAACAATTCAGAGTCAAAGATAAATCTAGCGCTTGGTTTTCTTCAGCGCTATCTGAGCTCATTCAGATGAGAAATCAGGCCTGGGCCAGAGCAAGGAAAAACAGACTCTGTAGAGGACTGGCAATCTTTCAGTCAAATGAAAAACAGATGTACTATCTCAATTAAGAAAGCTAAATCATTTAGGAAAACAGTCAATGCACTGAAGTGTACAAATTCCTCTTCTTCCCTGCCGAAGCAAGTTCTGTCTGATTCTGGCATCAAAACTGAGAAGAATGGAATAAATGATGCTCTTAATCATAATTTTATCTCAGCAGGCTTTTTATTTGAGAGAAACAGTGATTTAATTGACCCTGGTCAGTCAATCGACTGCTCTTCCCTCTGCCAACCTCTAGCTGACTCTATGGTTAACCCGTTAACTTCTGCTGAATCTGTTTTCATTTCAATAATTTCTTGTCTGTGATGTGCTAGACTCCTTGCTTAAGATTGATGTAACATTTTAAAACATCCACTGGGGCTGATATGCTTTATCTATTTTTGCTGCACTCTCTGTCCCACTGATTGCTGAATCATTTACACCTATTTTTAGCCTGCCGATTATATCTGGTACTATCCCCAAGGTTTGGAAAGTGGCCCATGTACTCCCCCTTCACAAAGGTGGTGACCCTTGTGACCTAAATAATTATCGCCCTATTTCTAAACTTTCTTGCCTAGCTAAAATATTTGAATCCTCGATTCAGATAAAAAAATCCAATAAACGATCAGCTAAGATCAGATTCTTATCTTTGAAATCTATTCTAAATGTACATCAGTCAGGTTTTAGACCAGGTAATAGCACCATCTCTGCTGATAAAAAGCAACGTGCTGCCCTCTTCACTGACCTGTCAAAGACTTTCAATACTGTTGATCACTCACTTCTAATTCAGAGGATTTCCTCAATTGGCCTAGACCAGGCTGCATGTAACTGGTTGAAACATGACTTGACATATCTACTGATGGTGTTCAATCAGGTTTCCTGGATATTACGGCAGGTCTCCTGCATTGGGCGATTCTGGGTCCTGTTTACATTAACAACATCGACTCGTCTGTAAACAACTGTAACCTGCACGCCGATGATACTGTTTTGTATGCTATTGCCCTCATGGTTGACAGGCTCTATCTGAACTACAGTCTGCCTTTATCTTATTACAGAAAAACGTTATTGACCTGAAATTAGTACTGAATGCAGATAAAACGGAGTTTTCTAGAGCGTATAAAAATAACTGATTTAAGCATATGTACTTTGGATGGTGTCCATATTGAACATGTCCCGCTTACAAATCTCTGGGCATCTGGACAGATGAAAAGCTGTCTCTTAAAAAGCATATTGATAAGTTAGTGACAATGGGCTTCTTCTATAGGAATTGGTCCTGCCTCTCGCTAAATAGTAGATAGCAGATTATTCAGTCGACGTTCCAAGGCTATGGTGACGTCATTTCCTGTACATGAACACAGCTGCCACTGCATTAAAGCCATTAGATGCAGTTGATCATGACACACTGTGGTTGATTATTTAACCTTTATACAACTAGGCAAGTAAGTTAAGCACACATTCTTATTTACAGTGGCGGCCTATTCTGGCAAAACCTGGACGACGCTGGGCTCATTGTGCACCGCCCTATGGGACTCCCAATCCCGGCCGGTTGTGATACAGCCTGGAATCAAGCCAGGGTCTGCAGTGACACCTCTAGCACTAAGATGCAGTGGCCCAGACTGCTGCGCCACGCAGGATATATTTTACATTTGAGATTCTTCAAAGTAGCCACTTTATGGGGGACAATGTCAGTACTCATCACTGTATTCTCCTGCAGAAAGTTGGTCGTCCCTCTGATGTCACGTAGCTTGATAAAATGCTATGTTTTCATTTATAAAGCCCTTTTTACAAAAGGTCCCACTGTACCTAACACATTTAGGGACAAGAGTGTGCAAAGCTGTCATTAAGGCAACACGTGGCTACTTTAAAGAATCTCAAATATAAAATATGCACTTTTTTGGTTAATACATGATTCCATGTGTTATTTCATAGTTTTGATGTCCTCACTATTTAGCATAGAATAACAGAAGTTAAATAGCCCTGCATTCTAATTTGTTTGGCAGTCACATATCATTAGCCTACTGTATAAGCCAACTGTTTCCCACTAACGTAGGCTACCTCAGAACAAGAATCAGGTGTGCTAGATTAGGGTTGAAGCGAACAACCTACAGGACAGTAGCTCTCCAGGATCAGGGTTGGAGAGCCCTGATTTAGAACATGCAAAAGAAACAGGAATGTAATGAACGCGTAATGCATTAGAAACACACCAAACAAGGAATGGCTCCCCTCTCTACAAGCTGGAGGGTCACCCACCTGACAAAGCAAAGGAACATAACAGGGCAGGTGACAGGGTCCCCAAACTCAGATCTACAAAGCGCATCAATAGAAACACACTCAGAACAGCGTAGTCTTCACACAGGTCATGTTAGATGTAATCCCAACAGTTTCAACTCAGAACTGGCAGTCAAAAGAGACTGTTGACGCTACATTACTGTACTAGAACTGTCAGTCAAAAGAGACTGTTGACGCTACATTACTGTACTAGAACTGTCAGTCAAAAGAGACTGTTGATGCTACATTACTGTACTAGAACTGTCAGTCAAAAGAGACTGTTGACACTACATTACTGTACTAGAACTGTCAGTCAAAAGAGACTGTTGACGCTACATTTCTGTACTAGAACTCTCAGTCAGAAGATACTGTTGACGCTACATTACTGTACTAGAACTGTCAGTCAAAAGAGACTGTTGATGCTACATTACTGTACTAGAACTGTCAGTCAAAAGAGACTGTTGATGCTACATTACTGTACTAGAACTGTCAGTCAAAAGAGACTGTTGACGCTACATTACTGTACTAGAACTGTCAGTCAAAAGAGACTGTTGATGCTACATTACTGTACTAGAACTGTCAGTCAAAAGAGACTGTTGATGCTACATTACTGTACTAGAACTGTCAGTCAAAAGAGACTGTAAATGCTACATTACTGTACTAGAACTGTCAGTCAAAAGAGACTGTTGACACTACATTACTGTACTAGAACTGTCAGTCAAAAGAGACTGTTGACACTACATTACTGTACTAGGTTTTCTTTTGTAAGAGCAAATGCAGACCAGCCACTCACATTGGCAGTTGGGGCTGCCCCCATCTACACCGTCTGGTGGTATGTACCACTTGGTTGCTGGTCATTCCCTGAAATGGGTGCCCTTTGCGTCCCTTTGATATTTTAAAGGGGCACTGCAGTCAAAAACGCAAACTCCTGTATGTCATGATATTTTCACACTATGAGGTTGAAAGAACACTCTGAAATGGTGAAAATTATGATAATGCCCTTTTAGTGTAAGAGCTTTTTGAAAACAACTCCTGGTATTTCAGTCTGTTCGGGTCGATGGAGTTTTTGGCCCGCAGCATGACATTACAGTATTCAATGACGAGCAAAAGGAGGCTCAGGGAAATAAATTATAAAAAATATATTTTGAGTTATTTTCATGAAATAAACACACACAGTGATTCATTAGGCATAGAGTTTTTAGGTGCAAACATTTGTCTAGTACAAATGAAGTAAATATGGGCCAAAGAGAAGTGATTCTTTGGGTCGTTTCATGAAACGACCACCTTCTGCCTCCCATGGACAATTTAATAAATCTGACTTTTAATAGGAATAAAGACTTGCCAAAGTGCCAATATTCTGCCTTTTGACATGTCTCTCTGTACCTCTATGACTTCTAGGAAGATTTGAACCCACTTAACCCCAACATGTCTCTCTGTACCTCTATGACTTCTAGGAAGATTTGAACCCACTTAACCCCAACATGTCTCTCTCTCCATCTATGACTTCTAGGATGATTTGAACCCAATTTACCCCAACATGTCTCTCTCTACATCTATGACTTCTAGGAAGATTTGAACCCACTTAACCCCAACATGTCTCTCTGTACCTCTATGACTTCTAGGAAGATTTGAACCCACTTAACCCCAACATGTCTCTCTCTACCTCTATGACTTCTAGGAAGATTTGAACCCACTTAACCCCAACATGTCTCTCTCTACCTCTATGACTTCTAGGAAGATTTGAACCCACTTAACCCCAACATGTCTCTCTCTACCTCTATGACTTCTAGGAAGATTTGAACCCACTTAACCCCAACATGTCTCTCTCTACCTCTATGACTTCTAGGAAGATTTGAACCCACTTAACCCCAACATGTCTCTCTCTACCTCTATGACTTCTAGGAAGATTTGAACCCACTTAACCCCAACATGTCTCTCTCTACCTCTATGACTTCTAGGAAGATTTGAACCCACTTAACCCCAACATGTCTCTCTCTACATCTATGACTTCTAGGAAGATTTGAACCCACTTAACCCCAACATGTCTCTCTCTACCTCTATGACTTCTAGGAAGATTTGAACCCACTTAACCCCAACGTCTCCACGTTTTGCCCGTCCTAGTCATTTTGTCCCTCATTGTCAACCCTGTTATGTGAACTGAACTCTTGTGGTGAAACAATTTATTTTTTAATAATAATAATGGCAATTTTCCAGTGTTTTGTGGTAGAAAACTGAGCGGGTCGAGCATAACACATCCACCCTGTTACTCATAGATAGACAATACCTTTTCTTTGCATCCAGTTAACCCTCCCTGTTGCACATTCCCCTGTCACAAGGGGATGTGTGTCTGATTTAAGATGAAGTCGTCAACCATGTTACTTTATTTGGCACTTACTATAGTATCTTTCTTCTTTTTTTTTACCTCGAGACGGAAAAGTCTTCTTTTATTAAGTTGAAAATGTGCTCTTTATGACAAAATAAGGGCAAATAAAACATTGTCAGTCAGACCAATACACGCAGTCAGTCAGGAAAGCTAAGGCCAGCTTCTTCAGGCAGAAATTTGCATCTTGTAGCTCCAACTCCAAAAAGTTCTGGGACACTGTGAAGTCCATGGAGAACAAGAGCACCTCCTCCCAGCTGCCCACTGCACTGAGGCTAGGTAACACGGTCACCACCGATAAATCCATGATTATCGAAAACTTCAACAAGCATTTCTCAACGGCTGGCCATGCCTTCCGCCTGGCTACTCCAACCTCGGCCAACAGCTCCGCCCCCTCCTCCCCCCGCAGCTACTCGCCCAAGCCTCTCCAGGTTCTCCTTTACCCAAATCCAGATAGCAGATGTTCTGAAAGAGCTGCAAAACCTGGACCCGTACAAATCAGCTGGGCTTGACAATCTGGACCCTCTATTTCTGAAACTATCCGCCGCCATTGTCGCAACCCCTATTACCAGCCTGTTCAACCTGTCTTTCATATCGTCTGAGATCCCCAAGGATTGGAAAGCTGCCGCAGTCATCCCCCTCTTCAAAGGGGGAGACACCCTGGACCCAAACTGTTACAGACCTATATCCATCCTGCCCTGCCTATCTAAGGTCTTCGAAAGCCAAGTCAACAAACAGGTCACTGACCATCTCGAATCCCACCGTACCTTCTCCGCTGTGCAATCTGGTTTCCGAGCCGGTCACGGATGCACCTCAGCCACGCTCAAGGTACTAAACGATATCATAACCGCCATCGATAAAAGACAGTACTGTGCAGCCGTCTTCATAGACCTTGCCAAGGGTTTCAACTCTGTCAATCACCATATTCTTATCGGCAGACTCAGTAGCCTCGGTTTTTCTGATGACTGCCTTGCCTGGTTCACCAACTACTTTGCAGACAGAGTTCAGTGTGTCAAATCGGAGGGCATGCTGTCCGGTCCTCTGGCAGTCTCTATGGGGGTGCCACAGGGTTAAATTCTCGGGCCTACTCTTTTCTCTGTATATATCAATGATGTTGCTCTTGCTGCGGGCGATTCCCTGATCCACCTCTACGCAGACGACACCATTCTATATACTTCCGGCCCGTCCTTGGACACTGTGCTATCTAACCTCCAAACGAGCTTCAATGCCATACAACACTCCTTCCGTGGCCTCCAACTGCTCTTAAACGCTAGTAAAACCAAATGCATGCTTTTCAACCGTTCGCTGCCTGCACCCGCACGCCTGACTAGCATCACCACCCTGGATGGTTCCGACCTTGAATATGTGGACATCTATAAGTACCTTGGTGTCTGGCTAGACTGTAAACTCTCCTTCCAGACTCATATCAAACATCTCCAATCGAAAATCAAATCTAGAGTTGGCTTTCTATTCCGCAACAAAGCCTCCTTCACTCACGCTGCCAAACTTACCCTAGTAAAACTGACCATCCTACCGATCCTCGACTTCGACGATGTCATCTACAAAATTGCTTCCAACACTCTACTCAGCAAACTGGATGCAGTTTATCACAGTGCCATCCGTTTTGTCACTAAAGCACCTTATACCACCCACCACTGCGACCTGTATGCTCTAGTCGGCTGGCCCTCGCTACATATTCGGCGCCAGACCCACTGGCTCCAGGTCATCTACAAGTCCATGCTAGGTAAAGCTCCGCCTTATCTCAGTTCACTGGTCACGATGGCAACACCCACCCGTAACACGCGCTCCAGCAGGTGTATCTCACAGATCATCCCTAAAGCCAAAACATCATTTGGCCGCCTTTCGTTCCAGTTCTCTGCTGCCTGTGACTGGAACGAATTGCAAAAATCGCTGAAGTTGGAGACTTTTATCTCCCTCACCAACTTCAAACATCTGCTATCTGAGCAGCTAACCGATCGCTGCAGCTGTACATAGTCTATCGGTAAATAGCCCACCCATTTTTACCTACCTCATCCCCATACCGTTTTTATTTATTTTATTTTCTGCTCTTTTGCACACCAATATCTCTACCTGTACATGACCATCTGATCATTTATCACTCCAGTGTTAATCTGCAAAATTGTAATTATTCGCCTACCTCCTCATGCCTTTTGCACACAATGTATATAGACTCTCCTTGTTTCTACTGTATTATTGACTTGTTAATTGTTTACTCCATGTGTAACTCTGTGTTGTCTGTTCACACTGCTATGCTTTATCTTGGCCAGGTTGCAGTTGCAAATGAGAACTTGTTCTCAACTAGCCTACCTGGTTAAATAAAGGTGAAATAAAAAAAAATAAAAAAATTAAAATAAAATAAAAATAAAAAAAGGCAAGAAAGTGTGATTTCAAGGCCATCTTGGGGGGCCTGTAAGAGCTTTAGATGTCAGCATCCAGCCGGAAGGCGCTGTCCATGGTGCCCATTCTCTGGTACTTCCCTACACACTTCTCAAATAAGTTAATCTTGCCCTCCAGTGAGATGTTCTCCATCAAGACCAAAAATGTCAAAGTTGGTCAACAAAGAAATTGACAAAACGTCTGTTTAGAGTATCAAATAGGCTGGCTTTAGGATTATGCGGAGTATCGCTTGGAGAGAAGCTGCCAGCCTGTGCCTTTCTCGCACTTTAAAGAAAGCAGAGACAGAGCCAGGCAGCTTGCTTTGCCGGTCCGCGGTTTAGGCGGTGCGCCAATTGCTTTGTGCCTCCAATAGGCTAGGGGAAGACAAGCTTTAGTAAATTGAAAAGTAAATGGAAATTAGCTATAGCCTATAACTACTTGTGTCTATACAGAAATAATTAATTCAACATACGTCACAAGAGAGCATGATTTGGCCATTGATAGGTGGGAATTGTCTGTTAATTGAATGATTAGAATATTTCGCCCTGAAATATATAATTTTATGGAATAGATTAGAATGTATAAAATCATAAACAATAAATGTGTAGTCCTAGTCAGAATTAGGGTAAAACAATATGTCTTTATGGTATTTTAAACACAGACTAGACTGTCTGAGCTCGGTGCCGACCTGACTAGAGATTTGGGAGAGAACGGGGAGTACGTCTCGAGGACAAGGTCACTATCTCTGTCGGCTGGGTAGTGAGACAGACAGTGTAGCAGGACAAGGTCACTATCTCTGTCGGCTGGGTAGTGAGACAGACAGTGTGTGTAGCAGGACAACGTCACTATCTCTGTCGGCTGGGAAGTGAGACAGACAGTGTGTGTAGCAGGACAAGGTCACTATCTCTGACGGCTGGGAAGTGAGACAGACAGTGTAGCAGGACAAGGTCACTATCTCTGTCGGCTGGGTAGTGAGACAGACAGGACAAGGTCACTATCTCTGTCGGCTGGGTAGTGAGACAGACAGGACAAGGTCACTATCTCTGTCGGCTGGGTAGTGAGACAGACAGGACAAGGTCACTATCTCTGTCGGCTGGGTAGTGAGACAGACAGGACAAGGTCACTATCTCTGTCGGCTGGGTAGTGAGACAGACAGTGTAGCAGGACAAGGTCACCATCTCTGTCGGCTGGGTAGTGAGACAGACAGTGTGTGTAGCAGGACACGGTCACTATCTCTGTCGGCTGGGTAGTGAGACAGACAGTGTAGCAGGACAAGGTCACTCTCTCTGTCGGCTGGGTAGTGAGACAGACAGTGTAGCAGGACAAGGTCACTATCTCTGTCGGCTGGGTAGTGAGACAGACAGTGTAGCAGGACAAGGTCACTATCTCTGTCGGCTGAGTAGTGAGACAGACAGTGTGTGTAGCAGGACAGGGTCACTATCTCTGTCGGCTGGGTAGTGAGACAGACAGGACAAGGTCACTATCTCTGTCGGCTGGGTAGTGAGACAGACAGTGTAGCAGGACAAGGTCACTATCTCTGTCGGCTGGGTAGTGAGACAGACAGTGTAGCAGGACAAGGTCACTATCTCTGTCGGCTGGGTAGTGAGACAGACAGTGTGTGTAGCAGGACAGGGTCACTATCTCTGTCGGCTGGGTAGTGAGACAGACAGGACAAGGTCACTATGTCTGTCGGCTGGGTAGTGAGACAGACAGGACAAGGTCACTATCTCTGTCGGCTGGGTAGTGAGACAGACAGTGTGTGTAGCAGGACAGGGTCACTATCTCTGTCGGCTGGGTAGTGAGACAGACAGTGTGTGTAGCAGGACAGGGTCACTATCTCTGTCGGCTGGGTAGTGAGACAGACAGGACAAGGTCACTATCTCTGTCGGCTGGGAAGTGAGACAGACAGGACAAAGTCACTATCTCTGTCGGCTGGGTAGTGAGACAGACAGTGTAGCAGGACAAGGTCACTATCTCTGTCGGCTGGGTAGTGAGACAGACAGTGTGTGCGTAGCAGGACATGTGTATGCGTCTGTTTGTTTTCATGTGTGTGTGGGTATGTGTGTATGTGCGTCTGTTTGTGTGTGTGCGTATGGCTGTGTGTATGTGGTTGTGAGAAGTCAGTATAAAATGAATTGATTTGTATTCTTGACTTCAGAACGTCCCGTGAATGAACCTTTTTGACCATGTAGCTGGGCCTCCGTCTGTTTCAATCGACCAGGATCTTAAAAATGATGGTTTGCAGACTGAGAGTAATATAATTAAATTGGGTGATGTACCTAGAGAACATAATTATCTTATCAGCCATAGCTTCTTTTTAAAATGAGCTATGGATTGTTTTCAGCACACAATTTGGGCAGTGCATGGCTAATAGCCTACCATGGCTAATAGCCTACCATGGCTAATAGCCTACCAAATAGCTGATTGTTCTGTCGCAGCAGTCAGTGAAAAGCAGTTAAATCTCTATTAAAACATTTTTAAAAGTTAGTATCTCAAAAAATATATATTTATTTTTAGAAAAACATAGTTTAGAAAGCAAATGGCTATTGCTGAAAAGAGAAGACAAAGAAAATACTCAAATCTGTCTTAAGTTGTCAAAATTCTCATCCCCCAATTGAGCAACCAGTAGCCTATTTCACTGGCCATATCGTGGATGAGTGTGCTCATATTCACTCTTTATCATTGGATCAGTACCACTTTAAAGTGTTTCTGGGGACAATCACTTCCTCCTCCAGGCTAGATGGATGTCATACTGTACACAACTCCCCTTTTCGCAGGCCTAAATTAGATGGTTGCGGACAAGGTCATTTTTACTGATCTGTTTGTCAGTGTCAGCAGAGTAGGCTACTAATTTGTGTCATGTGAAAAAATATGTTGCTTGTGTCTTCAGTCATATAAAGTGTACTAGAATTGCATGAAATGTGTTTATAAATGGCCACATTTTTCCCATGCAAAGAAAAGAGAAGAAACGTCTCTGATTAGGCCTACTACAGTGCCTTGCGAAAGTATTCGGCCCCCTTGAACTTTGCGACCTTTTGCCACATTTCAGGCTTCAAACATAAAGATATAAAACTGTATTTTTTTGTGAAGAATCAACAACAAGTGGGACACAATCATGAAGTGAAACGACATTTATTGGATATTTCAAACTTTTTTAACAAATCAAAAACTGAAAAATTGGGCGTGCAAAATTATTCAGCCCCTTTACTTTCAGTGCAGCAAACTCTCTCCAGAAGTTCAGTGAGGATCTCTGAATGATCCAATGTTGACCTAAATGACTAATGATGATAAATACAATCCACCTGTGTGTAATCAAGTCTCTGTATAAATGCACCTGCACTGTGATAGTCTCAGAGGTCCGTTAAAAGCGCAGAGAGCATCATGAAGAACAAGGAACACACCAGGCAGGTCCGAGATACTGTTGTGAAGAAGTTTAAAGCCGGATTTGGACACAAAAAGATTTCCCAAGCTTTAAACATCCCAAGGAGCACTGTGCAAGCGATAATATTGAAATGGAAGGAGTATCAGACCACTGCAAATCTACCAAGACCTGGCCGTCCCTCTAAACTTTCAGCTCATACAAGGAGAAGACTGATCAGAGATGCAGCCAAGAGGCCCATGATCACTCTGGATGAACTGCAGAGATCTACAGCTGAGGTGGGAGACTCTGTCCATAGGACAACAATCAGTCGTATATTGCACAAAGCTGGCCTTTATGGAAGAGTGGCAAGAAGAAAGCCATTTCTTAAAGATATCCATAAAAAGTGTTGTTTAAAGTTTGCCACAAGCCACCTGGGAGACACACCAAACATGTGGAAGAAGGTGCTCTGGTCAGATGAAACCAAAATTGAACTTTTTGGCAACAATGCAAAACGTTATGTTTGGCGTAAAAGCAACACAGCTGAACACACCATCCCCACTGTCAAACATGGTGGTGGCATCAGTATTTT
The DNA here is from genome assembly GCF_013265735.2 of Oncorhynchus mykiss. Taxonomy (NCBI): domain Eukaryota; kingdom Metazoa; phylum Chordata; class Actinopteri; order Salmoniformes; family Salmonidae; genus Oncorhynchus; species Oncorhynchus mykiss. The sequence goes on from NC_048592.1 coordinate 3,381,885, forward strand.
CAGACATTTTCATATCTCTCTCTGGCTCAGGCCATTATCCCCACCTGCTTCAAGATGTCCACTATCATCCCCGTGCCCAAGAAAGGGAAAGTAACTGAACTGAATATACTACCGACCAGTAGCACTCACTTCCATCATCATCAAGTGCTTGGAGAGGCTAGTCAAAGACCACATCACCTCGTCCCTCTCCGACACACTCGACCCTCTCTAATCCGCCTACCACCCCGACACATCCATGGACGACGCAATCGTCATTGCCTTCCCCCACCTGGAGAAAAGGAATGACCTCATCTTCACTAGAGGCTGTTGGCTTATTAATCTCACTGCAACCCCCTCTCCGTGTCTCTGGTCACTACTTTGTTTCCCTTTCTACCCCTCCAACCCTACCCACTCAGCCCCAAGCCAGATTGTAATGCGCCACCGCAAACTTCGCTCTCTCCTGCTACTCTCCCCTCTTCTGTCACATCCTCTCTTTCTTCTGCTAAATCCTTCTCCCTTCTGTCTACTGACTCGTCGACCCTACTCTTCTACCTTTCTGCATCATTTGACTCTCACTTTCCCTATTCCTCCTGTCCGGTCCGACCTTCCCCTTCGGTAACCCTTCTTTCTTTGCTTTCTAAAACACTTGAGCGTACCGTCTCGGAACCAACTCTCTCGTTATCTCTCTCAGAACAATCTTCTTGACCCTAGTCAGTAGGGCTTCAAGGCAGCTCACTCAACTTATACTGCTCTTCTCTGTGTCACGGAGGCTCGCCGCTCTTCCAAAGCTGAATCTCTCTCCTCTGTTCTCATCCTCCTAGATCTATCTGCTGCCTTCAACACTGTGAACCATCAGATCCTCCTCTCCACCTCTCAGGGCTGGGTGTCTCAGGCTCTATCAGATCCTCCTCTCCACCCTCCACCCTCTCAGGGCTGGGTGTCTCAGGCTCTGCCTCCTCCACCCTCTCGGGCTGGGTGTCTCAGGCTCTGCCTCCTCTCCACCTCCCAGGGCTGGGTGTCTCAGGCTCTGCCTCCTCTCCACCTCTCAGGGCTGGGTGTCTCAGGCTCTGCCTCCTCTCCACCTCTCAGGGCTGGGTGTCTCAGTCTCTACACACTCCTGAATTGCATCCTACCTGGCAGGTCACTCCTACAGGGTGGCGTGGAGAGGATCTGTGTCTGCACTTGACTCTGTCGGCTCTGTCATATCCTCACATGGTCTCTCCTATCATTGCTATGCGGATGACACTCATCTACTGTTGTCCTTCCTCCCTTCTGACACTCAGGTGGCGACATGCATCTCTGAGTGCCTGGCAGACATCTCAGCTTGGATGAACCCAGGACCTCTGCATCTTACTAGTCAGGTCGTTCCTACAATGAGCTGACCTGGCTCGTTCAATTGGCTCATTCATCCACCCTCCTATCCCCCATCAAGCTCGAGACCCTGGGTCTCGACCCCGCCCTGTGCAGCTGGGTACTGGACTTCCTGACGGGCCGCCCCCAGGTGGTGAGGGTAGGTAACAACATCTCAAACCCCGCTGATCCTCAACACTGGGGCCCCACATGGGTGCGTTCTGAGCCCTCAACATGATTGTGGACTTCAGGAAACAGCAGAGGGAGCACCCCCCTATCCACATCGATGGGACAGTAGTGGAGAGGGTAGTACGTTTTAAGTTCCTCGGCGTACACATCACAGACAAACTGAATTGGTCCACCCACACAGACAGCATCGTGAAGAAGGCGCAGCAGCGCCTCTTCAACCTCAGGAGGCTTAAGAAATTTGGCTTGTCACCAAAAACACTCACAAACTTCTACAGATGCACAATCGAGAGCATCCTGTCGGGCTGTATCACCGCCTGGTACGGCAACTGCTCCGCCCACAACCGTAAGGCTCTCCAGAGGGTAGTGAGGTCTGCACAACGCATCACCGGGGGCAAACTACCTGCCCTCCAGGACACCTACACCACCCGATGTCACAGGAAGGCCATAAAGATCATCAAGGACAACAACCACCCGAGCCACTGCCTGTTCACCCCGCTATCATCCAGAAGGCGAGGTCAGTACAGGTGCATCAAAGCTGGGACCGAGAGACTGAAAAACAGCTTCTATCTCAAGGCCATCAGACTGTTAAACAGCCACCACTAACATTGAGTGGCTGCTGCCAAAACACTGACTCAACTAAAGCCACTTTAATAATGGGAATTGATGGAAATTGATGTAAAATATATCACTAGCCACTTTAAACAATGCTACTTAATATAATGTTTACATACCCTACATTATTCATCTCATATGTATATGTATATACTGTACTCTATCATCTACTGCATCTTTATGTAATACATGTATCACTAGCCACTTTAAACTATGCCACTTTGTTTACATACCCTACATTACTCATCCCATATGTATATACTGTACTCAATACCATCTACTGCATCTTGCCTATGCCGTTCTGTACCATCACTCATTCATATATCTTTATGTGCATATTCTTTATCCCTTTACACTTGTGTGTATAAGGTAGTAGTTTTGGAATTGTTAGGTTAGATTACTCGTTGGTTATTACTGCATTGTCGGAACTAGAAGCACAAGCATTTCGCTACACTCGCATTAACATCTGCTAACCATGTGTATGTGACAAATAAAATTGATTTGATTTGAACTATTCCACAGGTCGTTGCTGTAAATGAGAATGTGTTCTCAGTCAACTTACCTTGTAAAATAAGGGTAAAATAAAAAATCTGGTGCCTTTTCTGTCCCAAGGAAATATCACCTCATATTTAGTGTAAAATGTGGATTCAAAAGGGCTTTAAATATAAAGTTAGGTGTCCTTTTACCATAAAAACCACAAAGATATGGATCTCAAAGTTAATTTTAGGCATTTTGTTTTTAGTGGATGTAGGCGTTTTTGCCATGTACCCCGGGTTATATTCATCAAATATAAGCCATTAAGACCCCTTTCCGCATTTTGTTACGTTACAGCCTATTCTAAAATGGAATAAATATTTTTTCCCCCTCATTAATCTGCCCACAATACCCCATAATGACAAAGCAAAAACTGATTTTTTAAAAAACATTTTGCAAATGTATATGTATATCAAAAGAATAAACTGAAATATCACATTTACATAAGTGTTCAGGGCCTTTACTCAGTACTTTGCACTGAGCCCCGAGTCTTCTTGGGTATGACACTACAAGCTTGGCACACCTGTATTTGGGGAGTTTCTCACATTCTTCTCTGCAGATCCTCTCAACCTCTGTCAGGTTGGATGGGGAGTGTCGCTGATACTGCCACCCTCATGCTTTATCGTAGGGATGGTGCCAGGTTTCCTCCAGATGTGACGCTTGTCACAGATCTGGGGAAGGGTACCAAAACATTTCTGCAGCATTGAAGGTCCCAAAGAACACAGTGGCCTCCATCATTCATAAATGGAAGAAGTTTGGAACCACCAAGACTCTTCCTAGAGCTGGCAGCCCAGCCAAACTGAGCAATCTGGGGAGAAGGGCCTTGGTCAGGGAGGTGACCAAGAACCCAATGGTCACTCTGACAGAGCTCCAGAGTTTCTCTGTGGAGATGGAAGAACCTTCCAGAAGGACAACCATCTCTGCAGCACTCCACCAATCAGGCCTTTATGGTAGAGTGGCCACTCCTCAGTAAAATGCACATGGCAGCCCGCTTGGAGTTTTCCAAAAGGCACCTACAGACTCTCAGACCACGAGAAACAAGATTCTCTGGTCTGATGAAACCAAGATTGAACTCTTTGGCCTGAATGCCAAGCGTCAAGTCTGGAGGAAACCTGGCACCATCCCTACGGTGAAGCATGGTGGGGGAAGCATCAGGCTGTAGGTACATTTTTCAGCGGCAGGGGCTAGTCAGGATCGAGGGAAAGATGAACGGAGCAAAGTACAGAGAGATCCCTGTTGTAAACCTGCTCCAGAGCGCTCAGGACCTCAGACTGGTGCAAAGGTTTGTCTTCCAACAGGACAACGACCCCTGAAAATGACATAAGTTTCATTCAATAATCATTGTTTTATAATTATTTGAAGAAATAAATGAACCTTTGATGTCTTTAGAAAATCTAAATCTATCTGTATACATGCATTGTTAACACTTTGAGATATGTATGTGTATGTCCCTAACAGGGTGGAAATATCTGATGGTATTAGTATTTAAGTCAGGGCCGGCTCCCGGCAGAGGTGACATAAGCGGTCACTTAGGAACCCTGGCCGCTAGGGTCTCAACTCACTGTTGAGAGTTAGAATAGTAGAATACACAAGGTGCCATTTCAAAATGTGGTTGTGCATCAGCAGTTTTTCTCTTGTGATGTCAGTCACTGACAGTCGCTCAATTAGCCATGTCAGCTAACAATTTTTTGATTGGTAAATTAGTCAAGCCAGCTATCTAAACTTGTAGTAATCATCAATGAATACCAACCAGGCACGCAGGGCACGTGGCCAGGGACACTGACCTCCAGGAAGCCCCCATTGATTTTGTAATTCACTCTCACTCAGATATCTTTAACCCCCTTTATTGTAGATTGACCGGTGTGTCAATCTACAATAAATTATATTACAAAAAAATCGGCATCAATATGTATCAGTTTAAGCTAGAGGTACTGTATCTTTGTTTTGTAATGATCATGGTGTTTAATCAGCTTCTGGATATGCCACACCTGTCAGGTGGATGGATTATCTTGGCAAAGGAGAAATACTCACTAACGGCGATGAAAATACATTTCTGCTCAAAATTGGCTAGAAATAAGATTTGTGTGTGTATAGAACATTTCTGGGATTTTATATTTCAGCTCATGAAACATGGGACCATCACTACATGTTGCATTTATATTTTTGTTCAGTGTTTATATATATATATATATATATATATATATACAGTGCCTTGCGAAAGTATTCGGCCCCCTTGAACTTTGCGACCTTTTGCCACATTTCAAGCTTCAAACAGAAAGATATAAAACTGTATTTTTTTGTGAAGAATCAACAACAAGTGGGAAACAATCATGAAGTGGAACGACATTTATTGGATATTTAGAACTTTTTTAACAAATCAAAAACTGAAAAATTGAGCGTGCAAAAAATTGGGCGTGCAAAAAATTGGGCGCCACCTTTTGCTGCGATTACAGCTGTAAGTCGCTTGGGGTATGTCTCTATCAGTTTTGCACATCGAGAGACTGACATTTTTTTCCAATTCCTCCTTGCAAAACAGCTCGAGCTCAGTGAGGTTGGATGGAGAGCATTTGTGAACAGCAGTTTTCAGTTCTTTCCACAGATTCTCGATTGGATTCAGGTCTGGACTTTGACTTGGCCATTCTAACACCTGGATATGTTTATTTTTGAACCATTTCATTGTAGATTTTGCTTTATGTTTTGGATCATTGTCTTGTTGTAAGACAAATCTCCGTCCCAGTCTCAGGTCTTTTGCAGACTCCATCAGGTTTTCTTCCAGAATGGTCCTGTATTTGGCTCCATCCATCTTCCCATCAATTTTAACCATCTTCCCTGTCCCTGCTGAAGAAAAGCAGGCCCAAACCATGATGCTGCCACCACCATGTTTGACAGTGGGGATGGTGTGTTCAGGGTGATGAGCTGTGTTGCTTTTACGCCAAACATAACGTTTTGCATTGTTGCCAAAAAGTTCAATTTTGGTTTCATCTGACCAGAGCACCTTCTTCCACATGTTTGGTGTGTCTCCCAGGTGGCTTGTGGCAAACTTTAAACAACACTTTTTATGGATATCTTTAAGAAATGGCTTTCTTCTTGCCACTCTTCCATAAAGGCCAGATTTGTGCAATATACGACTGATTGTTGTCCTATGGACAGAGTCTCCCACCTCAGCTGTAGATCTCTGCAGTTCATCCAGAGTGATCATGGGCCTCTTGGCTGCATCTCTGATCAGTCTTCTCCTTGTATGAGCTGAAGGTTTAGAGGGACGGCCAGGTCTTGGTAGATTTGCAGTGGTCTGATACTCCTTCCATTTCAATATTATCGCTTGCACAGTGCTCCTTGGGATGTTTAAAGCTTGGGAAATCTTTTTGTATCCAAATCCGGCTTTAAACTTCTTCACAACAGTATCTCGGACCTGCCTGGTGTGTTCCTTGTTCTTCATGATGCTCTCTGCGCTTTTAACGGACCTCTGAGACTATCACAGTGCAGGTGCATTTATACGGAGACTTGATTACACACAGGTGGATTGTATTTATCATCATTAGTCATTTAGGTCAACATTGGATCATTCAGAGATCCTCACTGAACTTCTGGAGAGAGTTTGCTGCACTGAAAGTAAAGGGGCTGAATAATTTTGCACGCCCAATTTTTCAGTTTTTGATTTGTTAAAAAAGTTTGAAATATCCAATAAATGTCGTTCCACTTCAAGATTGTGTCCCACTTGTTGTTGATTCTTCACAAAAAAATACAGTTTTATATCTTTATGTTTGAAGCCTGAAATGTGGCAAAAGGACGCAAAGTTCAAGGGTGCCGAAAACTTTCGCAAGGCACTGTATATTCCGTTTTTTTTATCCCCTAGATTTACTACAGACACTTTAAAACTTTGTTTCTTATGATGTTTTTTCCACTGTCCTGTTTTCCATGTATGAATGTGTTGTTGTGTCCCCCAATGTCTTAGACTCTAAAGAATTAACATGGCATAAGTCATGGCAAACTGTGTAGAATTTAGGGCTGTCCCCAACTAAAAACTATCTTGGTGTCCAAAAATCGTCTGTTCTTTCGATCAATCTGGAAATGTTAAACGTGTATTTTTCCATATATAGACACACCCTATGTGTTTTAATAAAATTAACTATATGCATTGAGCTTGTCTGATTCTTAAAGCTTATGGTTTGATGAAATAAGACAATTGCCTCCGGATGGCGCCAGAGATCTAGATAACCAGAAACATTGTATCAACTATTAAATTGGGTCCAGCACCGAGCTTGCGCTAGCGAACTTGCAACATTGTATAAAATGTTCTGGACACACAGAGTTTCCACGCCAGTGAGGACCGGACAGACACAGCTGTAGCCTATTTGTGCAAGGGATAAGAAGCAGTGTTTTACTTGGGCAGTAGCTGAGTGCAATGCTTGATTTCCTGTTCCTCTTGAGTGATGGAAAGATTTTTCAGGTCGCTTATTATATAGGCTTACTTCTATGCGTGCGCCTCCCTACTCAACATTGACAGGAGAGCTCCACACAAAAGACAATGACTAAATTGACAAAACTCGTAAATGTAATGAAATAAATTAAAACTTGTTTCTCACAAGTGTAGGATAGGTTGTGCACTCTGCCAACAATGTGTCCACTCAGACAATGAGAACGGGAAGACAGGAATAATAATATTGAATGCATTAAAATAATTACAACAACTAAACGTTAGAATATAGAAAGTATAGGAATTAACGGTAAATGTAGTCTACTACTGGTGATATATGTAATGGGAAATTGATATACACTAACAATTCACACAATGAAGTTATGAAACAATGAATGTGCACAAATTGGTGGGAGAGAGCAAATTCTGGAGAAAGAAGTGCATTAAGCATCTGGTACATGGTCAATCCGACTTCTGCATTCGTCATGCAGCATTTACGGTGATACGAGAAGTCAGGTTCTTCATACTCTTTGCGCTTCACGGAGCAGTGCCGCGTTGTTGTCAAGGGAGTGTTTGCGTTTATACAGGATGTACCGCCCCACCTACCGTCAACCAATCATGTCAATGAAGAGCCCACCGCATTGTTACAACATTTGGGAGGCGCATGGCGTTATGGTAGAGCTCGATTTGGCATCTGGAGGCTCTGCAATTGCTTCACCCCCATCATATGGAGCCTCCGACCACATTTTCGGATCAAGCATGAATGGTCTTTTAGTCTAGGCCTCCGCAATGGATTAATTAGTTCACCGAGATGGGCGCAAATATACACAGTACCAGTCAAACGTTTGGACACGCCTACTCATTCAAGGATTTTTTAAATAAAAACAAACAAACAATTTTCTACAATAATAGTGAAGACATCAAAACTATGAAATAACACATGGAATCATTTGTCCAATGAGAGTGGTGAAGTGCTGCATCAGATGACCTGGTCTCCATAATCACCTGATCTCAACCCAATTGAGATGGTTTGGGATGAGAGAGATGGACCGCAGAGTGAAAGAAATGCATCCAACAAGTGTTCACCATATGTGGGAACTCCTTCCGACTGTTAGAAAAGCATTCCAGGTGAAGCTGGGTGAGAGAATGCCAAGAGTGGCTACTTTGAAGAATGTCAAATATAAAATATATGATTCCATATGTGTTATTTCATAGTGTTGATGTCTTGACTATTATTCTACAATATAAACAATAGTAAAAATAAAGAAAAACCCTTGAATTAGTAGGTGTCCAAAATTTTGACTGGTACTGTATATATATTTGTAACTGCTTGACTAAAACAATCTTGGTCGACCAACAGCCTAACGACCAACCAATCCACCAGTCGACTAATTGGGGTCTGTTTCTCAAACTAGACACTCTAATGTACTTGTCCTCTTGCTCAGTTGTGCATCAGGACCTCCCACTCCTCTTTCTATTCTGTTTAGAGACAGTTTGCGCTGTTCTGTGAAGGGAGTAGTACACAGAATTGTACCAGATCTTCACTTTCTTATAGTTTCTCGCATGGAATAGCCCTTCATTTCTCAGAACAAGAATAGACTGACGAGTTTCAGAAGTAGGTTCTTTGTTTCTAGACATTTTGAGCCTGTAATTGAACCCACAAATGCTGATGCTCCAGATACTCAACTAGTCTAAAGAAGGACAGCTTCTTTAAATCAGCACAACCGTTTTCAGCTGTGCTAACATAATCGCAAAAGGGTTTTCTAATGATTAATTCGCCTTTTAAAATGATAAACTTGGATTAGCTAACACAACGTGCAATTGGTACACAGGAGGGATGGTTGCCGATAATGGGCATCTGCATGTGTATATATATATTCCATAAATTATTTGCCATTTCCAGCTACAATAGTCATTTACAACATTAACAATATCTACACTGTATTTCATGTTATTTTAATGGACAAAAAAAGGTTATCTTTAAAATGTTCTTTCAAAAACATGAACATTTTCAAGTCACCCCAAACTTTTGAACGGCCCCATGGCAATATGAGTAAAATTGCATGAAATGTGTTAGAAAATTGCTACATTTTCTCTCCACCCATGGCAAAGTGTGTAGATTTGCAGAAAACGGCTTTAAAACTACAACATTTTCTCTAAGCCCCATGGCAAAATGTGTAGAATTGCAGGAAATTTACTTAAAAACTCTCCACCATCAAGAGGGGGACCACTAAAATGTTTTGCCTGCGAGGTGCTTAGGGCCCCCAAAAGGCTAGGACCGGCCCTGATTTAAGTGCCTGAACTTGACCAATATTTTCTTCTGAAAGTCAATTATGTCATTTTTCTGATAGAATAAAAAATATATATATAATTTTCCTCTAAAAAGTTATGAGGTCCAAAAGGCCCAACATTGTAGGAATGACCCAGTTGGTCGCAAGTGGCGACACTTCAGGCTGAGGAGTAAATTGCACACTTCCTGATGACCATAGACTGCTGACAGAGTAAGGAAACCAACACATCATTTTGTAATGTTGATGAAATATCCCTTTAATGTCTCCTGTAAAAGCGTGTGTCATTTGCCTAGACACGCCCCCATATCTTTCTCCTGAAAACAAGTTGGCATTTAGTCAAGCAGCTCGAAACAATATTTATGACAAGATAAACAAAAACAATGTGAGTATTACAGTAGCAAATTTCGGTAACTGCCTGGGAGCAAAATAAACTTGCTAGTCAACTTTATTGCCTTGCTGTGGTTTAATATATAAGCCAGTTTGCTAGTCAGCTAAAATGACATCGCTAACGTTAGCTAGCTAGCTCTGGCTAGCTCCTCTCAGTTTTTCCTCAGATGGCTGGAGACCCGAAACACAATAACCAGCTGGAGCAGTTCATATTGCTGGCCAAAAATACGAAAGGACCCGCTTTGATTACCCTCATAAAACAATTACTGGAAGCTCCGGGGGTATATGTCTTCGGAGAGTTCCTAGAACTGCCCTGCATTCAACAGGTAACCTAGCTAACCAGCTTCTTTTTCTTCTCAAGTGGAGTGACTTGTGTATGAATGTGGAGGGCATTCATTTTTCACTCAAATGTAGTGGCTAACTCCACAACACTAGATGTCACTGGTTTCAAGGTATATGATTGCGTACAATGTTGTCAATTTTCCCCCAACTCACTGCTCTCTCTTTGTAGATGTCAAAAGGTCCCAATGAAGGCTACAGTCAACTGCTCAACATGTTTGCCTATGGCACATACCATGATTATAAAGGTAGTTGATCCTTTCATGCTTTTTTCTGCTTGTTATTCATTTTACACGGTAATGGTGCTACAGTATCCACGGTTTGATTTATTTACATTTGTACATTTTAGTCAATTTAGCAGACACTTCTCCAGAGCGAATAACAATTAGTGCATTCATCTTAAAAATCCTTAAAGCTGCAATATGTAACTTTTTGGGTGACTGACCAAATTCACATAGAAATGTTTTGAACAGTCTATAGATCTGTCATTCTCATTGAAATCATGTCAAATAAGAGGTAGATCTGTATAATGTGTGCTATTTCTATGCTTCCTGTTCATAAGTTTGGGTTTTGCATCTATTTAATTTCTGTTTTGTGTGCCAGCTTAAAACAGCTGAAAATGAAATATTTTTGTTTATGAAAAATATTTCACAGCAGTTTAGATGGTACAATTATTATCTACACCAGGGGTCTACAACCTTTTCTAGCATGAGAGCTACATTTTTAAGCTGCTCATTTTTGAGCTACTCATTTTTTTCTAGCTTTCCAATAGACACAATCTTCTCTCCCCTGTGACTATTCCCCAGGTCCTTAGTGTACAATAGAAAGTAGTGCACAATATTTTCAATCTTCTCTCCCCTGTGACTCTTCCCCAGGTCCTTAGTGTACAATAGAAAGTAGTGCACAATATTTTCAATCTTCTCTTCCCCAGGTCCTTAGTGTACAATAGAAAGTAGTGCACAATATTTTCAATCTTCTCTCCCCTGTGACTCTTCCCCAGGTCCTTAGTGTACAATAGAAAGTAGTGCACAATATTTTCTGGATTATATTTTTCCAGATTGTTTTCTCAGTAAAAAAAATCATTTTCAGTCTCAATTACAATTGTTCATAGAGAAAAAATGAAATTGGATGTTCTGAGTACATGTTTTAAATTTTTTTTTTTAATAATAATTCAGGTCTGGTAGAAAACATTTTGTTGCGTAATTCTCCTTTAGTTGTGCATCTGGCCCTTTAATTATGCATCTAGCAAGCAAGGAATATGCCATCAAATGTGGGTGTCTAGTGATGGTTCTGTACTGCTGTTGCTCATTTCACAGCAAATTTTGCAATAACAAATAATAGATACTAATGACATATTTATTCATTATATACTTCTGCAGGGTAAGCCTTACCATTTAATTGAGAAGATTTTGGGGAAAGTATTTCTGTCAACCCACAAGATGGTTATTGCATCAACTGGCTACACACGGAGTGATAGAAAAACGCATGCACCACAGAGATAGACAGGCAATATTGTTGGAATTGAATCGGCAGATATTGTGTTAGGTTTGGCTTTTTGAGCCAATAGTGGCTAACCAGGGGTGGGATAATGTCCATGTTGCATTGATTAGATAGTATCTTGGAGCTTGCGGTATCTAATACATGTCAAATTGCATGTACATTCAGAATTGTTTAGCGATTTACTCGTATGTGAGCCTACGAGCTACTGGTAGCTCGCGATCAACCTGTTGAAGACCCCTGCTCTACACTATACTTGCTTGTTTTACAGCATAAACTGAAATGATGCGAACTATTAGAATTTTAGCAAGCAGAAAATGGCAGAGTGATTTCTGCACAGTGCATCTCTAAGTCTATTGCTTCAATCTAAGTAACATTATTTAAAAAATCCCCATCAAAATCAATCAGTTTAATTAACCTCTACAGGATCGGTGTGAAATTGAAAAAAGGAGCAGATCCTTATTAAGCTAGTTGACAGTCTTTTTTTTGCCATTTATGAATGTGGTATTCAATGTGTTTCTATGGGCTATAGTAGTATAGGCCAAATTCAATATTTTTTCAAATGTTTTATATTTGCTTTTTTTTTTATTATACCTAAAGGGGTCCTACAATTCACAGTCGTAGCAAGTACATCATCCCTCAATAATTATTTATCAGCTAAATCTATGCTAGTAGGAAAATACAATTATTTTTGGTCCTATTTGTATTTTCAGCATTCAAGGATACTCTACCCCCCTTGACTGAGACCCAGAAGAACAAACTAAGGCATCTGACCATTGTCAACCTGGCTGCAAACATGCAGGTCCGTACAGGACTGTCTACTGCAACAGACCCGAAGCAACCCTAAATATTGTTTGTGTATTGTATTTGTGCAGTCAGTTTGATCAAAGAAACCGAGAGCAGTAGGCTTTCTTCTTATTCATGGTGTTCATTATTGGTCCAGCACCAGTTTGCAAATGTGTAATGTGCAGTATCACTCTCACACACTTCTGTTCATTATCATGGTGAGTGCAGGTAATCCCGTACTCAGTGCTGCTGAAGGACCTGGAGGTGGGCAGTGTGCGTGAGCTAGAGGACTTGGTGATAGAGGCTGTGTATGCTGACGTGATCCGGGGGAAGCTGGACCAGTGCAGGCAGCAACTGGAGGTGGACGCCTGCATCGGCCGGGACATCCGCTCCCAGGGCATGGGCCGCATCGCCAGCATACTGACACAGTGGTGTGGGGGGGTGTCTATGAATAGAAGAGTTCTGCATATTAATGTTTGAGATTATAGACCCGGTTATGAGTAGTGTTTTCCCCAACAAAAGCCATGTTAGAATGTCATTGTCTGTATCTGATGAATCATTAATATTGTATCATTAGTCCTGCTTTTCTACTGTATGTTTTATGCCTGTTTCTCTGTCCACATATAGATTCTGCTGATCTTTATGCGTGTCCACAGGTGTGGTGACTGTGAGAGCATGTCTGCGTCCATAGAGCAGGAGGTGGGCAGGGTGAGCCACTGCAGAGAGAGCCACCTCAAAGCTCTGCAGCACATCGAGACCGAGGTGAGGGAAACATTCAGAGAGGGTTGAGGTGGATGGTCAGAAAGAATAAGTGCTCCATTTTCAAGTGTGCTCTTTAGTGCATGCTTTTTAGTGTTGTCTCCCTGTCACTTCTCTGTCCTTCCTCCTCTCTTTCAATTTAAAGGGCTTTATTGGCATGGGAAACATGTTTACATTGCCAAAGCAAGTGAAATAGATATTTTTTTCTTTTTTTTTTTTTTTACTTACAAATGTTATGTCTATGTCCTATTATGTCTATATACAGTGTTGTGAAAATAGTTCAAGTACAAAAGGGAAAATAAATATTTGTTGTATTTACAATGGTTGCCCTTTTCTTGTGGCAACGGGTCACAAATCTTGCTGCTGTGATTGTACACTGGTGTTTCACCCAATAGATATGGGAGTTCATCAAAATTGGATTTGTTTTTCAAATTCTTTGTGGGTCTGTGTAATCTGAGGATAATATGTGTCTCTAATATGGTCTGTCTCTCTCCTGTCTCGGTCAGGTGGGTAACATCCGCAGGATGATGTCAGCAACCACGTCTATGTCCTCTCAGGACATGGACCCTCTGGGGGAGCAGGAGGGGGAAGGGGCCATGGCAGGCTCCGGGGCCGAGCGCAGGCAGACCCCCCTACAGATAATCTCCAAGGCCAAGAGCCTCAACAACCAGAGACACTGACCACTGTAGCCTAAGATGGGCATGTACTGTTTTATTAAGACATAGGTTGCTCAATGGTCTGAAGGTGCTTCCACGCCTTGTCTCCTTCCCTCAGTCTGCACTGCCTTCAAACAACTGAAAGGGAGGAGACGAGGAGAGTAGACACTTTTGAGATTTATTCCATGGGTTTGTGGCCTGGACTAGGAGTCTTTTGTTTAAGGCACTATCCTTTCCCCTGTTTATAAAAAGGTTGTTTCTAATTTGTCTTTAAAAAAATTGGGATAAAGAGAGAATGTATTTCCTGTTGAATGTGCTGATTTTTGTCATTTTATTTGCTAATAGCAAATATTAAAAACTATGTTTTCAGATTTTGAACTGAACTTCATTATCACAAATGCAACATCACTTGAATAAGCACACAAGTTTCATCAGCATACTGCTATGTAGTGTAGGAAATATTGCTGATCTTATCAGTGTTATCCTGTCCCCCATCTAAATCTGTGATTATTCAAATGAAAACATTTTCCGGTTATGTTTAAGAGTTCTAATAAATGTTCAAGAATGAAAGACCCGCTCCAGCCCTACACAGACGAGATGCTTTTGCTTGAGTTATTGTCTGGGGGCTGAAGTGTATGTTTTTAGGTCTGTCTGTGCTGCCTTGTTGGGAACCCCTTCTCTCCCCTGCCCAGCCCTGCGTACCCCGCTGACCTAGTTTTCAATTGTTTTCTGCCTGAGACAATGGGAGAAAATGGTTTCATAACTACACACAATACCTGGGTGTTATTCAACAGGATTGTTGTTAAGGGTTCTCATTGTGGCGTGATTGTGTGTAGAGCGTTGTGCGCTTCTTTATGTAACCAACTCATGCAGCCCCCCCCCCCCCCCCCCCCATTGTAAATGGAGATATGGACTGGCAAAAGCAAATCCTGTCTAGGCTTCTGCAATGCACTTCTTGTGGCAGTGAGATGTAACCCTTGTAGCCATTTGAGACTGCTGAACTGCCCGACTAGAGGAGATGGCTCTGGTAAGTACGCCTCCAAAACCTCTCCATACGATGTGATGTCAGTCATGCCATGATTTAGCAGGACATTAATGCACTTTCAAGTTAAGCTTTCTATGGATTTGTGTGTGTGTTCAATTTTAAGCGTGTGGCTTTGGCTTGATTTAATGTTCTCTGATGTATTTCAGGTCTAGAGCAGCGGGTGTGCTGTCACAGCAAGAAGAGGCGAGAGAGGTGAGATGCCTGAACCACTTGTTTGTCTAGCTGTCCTCTCTCATTTTCCATTTAGTATCTCTCACTTTCCCTTCTAAAACTGCTGACCTCTCTCATTTTACATTTAGTATCTCTCACTTTCCCTTCTAAGACTGCTGACCTCTCCCTTCTTCAACCTTGCTTGCTGGTCTAGCTCTGTGTGGTCAGTGCCACTGAGACTGGTAAAAGAGGTGTAATACTGAGCGATAGACTGTCAAAAAGAAGGGGGGGGGGGCTTCAGTACACTATGCCCACTCGAGGGGGAGGGATGGGAGGAGCGAGTGAGCGGAGGCCAGATTAATCAAAGGACATCAAAGGGGATGGAGGGATAGGATGAAAGCGTGCCGACCGTTTGTCCCATGCCATCCCGCTCTGCCTGAGCTGGCTTACAGATCTCAGGGCCATTGTGCCACGCGGGTGCATGGAGGGGGCTGGGACACGACACACATACACACTACAGTACCAACACAACACTACAAACTTAGAAACAACACAGACTCACACCATACCAGGGCTGCTAATTAGCAGGGACCTCACGACACGATATTAGATTTGTGTGTGTTGGGTATATGTTGGGAAATTGTTAGATAGAAACAAGCATTTTGCTACACCCGTAATAACATCTGCTTAACACGTGTATGTGACCAATACAATTTGATTTATCACGATACTTAGGTGCCAATACTATATTTATTGCGATTCTCACGATTCTATTTGATATTGCGGTTTGATGTTCCAAATATATTGCTCACTATATGTCTGCTGCAGAAAGAGAGAGAATGAGTTTTGATCAGTCATAATATCATCCAAAATAATATTGCGATATGTGACTGTTTTGATCCCCCCCCCCCCCAGTCACTACACACACACACACACACACACACACACAAAGTACTGAGAGCGGAAATTAGCGCTTTCTCCTCTTACACTTATTTACTGTCGGTCTCCTTTTTTCCTCCTTTCTCTCTTTCCATCCCCCAATGTGTCTCTCTCACACACCCGTTCTCTCTGTTATGCCGCAACTTCAAAGCACAGCCCTCTGATGTTGCCAAAGTCGGCCACTTACTCAAACTGCGGCACAGCCACTCATACACACAGTCACACACACTTCACACAGCCAAATCCACAAATGTGTATGTATAGTCTATTTCGGACACACCTGTTGCTGACAGGTGTAAAATCGAGCACACCGCCATGCAATCTCCATAGACAAACATTGGCAGTAGAATGGCCTCACTGAAAAGCTCAATGACTCTCATTGTGGCACCGTCATAGGATGCCACCTTTCCAACAAGTCAGTTTGTCAAATGTCTGCCCTGCTAGAGTTGCCCCGGTCAACTGTAAGGGCTGTTATTGTCAAGTGGAAAAGTCTAGGAGCAACAACAGCTCAGCCGCGAAGTGGTAGGCTACACAAGCTCACAGAACAGGACCGCTGAAGCTGGTAGCGCATAAAAATCATATGTCCTCGGTTGCAACACTCACTACCAAGTTCCAAACTGCCTCTGGAAGCAACATCAGCACAAGAACTGTTCGTCGGGAGCTTCATGAAATGGGTTTCTATGGCCGAGCAGCCGCACACAAGCCTAAGATCACCATGCGCAATGCCAAACATCGACTGGAGTGGTGTATAGCTTCCCGCCATTGGACTCTGGAGCAGTGGAAACGCGTTCTCTGGAGTGATTAATCACTCTTCGTCATCTGGCAGTCCGATGGACGAATCTGGGTTTGGCGGATGCCAGGAGAACGCTACCTGCCCGATTACATAGTGCCAACTGTAAAGTTTGGTGGATTAAGAATAATGGTCTGGGGCTGTTTTTCATGGTCCGGGCTATGCCCCTTAGTTCCAGTGAAGGGAAATCTTAATGCTACAGCATACAATGACATTTTAGAAGATTCTGTGCTTACAACGTTGTGGCAACAGTTTGGAGAAGGCCCTTTCCTGTTTCATCATGATAATGCCCCTGTGCACAAATCGAGGCCCATACAGAAATGGTTGTCTCGATCTGTGTGGAATAACTTGACTGGACTACACAGAGCCCTGACGTCATCCGCATCGAACACCTTTGGGTTGAATTGGAATGCCGACTGCAAGCCAGGCCTAATCGCCCAACATCAGTGCCGACCTCACTAATGCTTTTGTGGCTGAATTGGAAGCAAGTTCCAACATCTAGTGGAAAGCCTTCCCAGACGAGTGGAGGCTGTTATAGAAACAAAGGGGAACCAACACCATATTCATGCCCATGATTTTGGAATTAGATGTTCGATGAGCAGCTGTCCACATACAGTTCTTTTGGAAAATATTCAGACCCCTTGGCATTTTCCACATTTGGTTTACGTTACAGCCTTATTAAAAAAATATATAAATATATATATTTTTTATCCCTCAGTCTACACACCATATACCCCATGATGACAAAGCAAAAACAGGTTTCTAGAATTTTTTTGCAAAATGACAAAAAAGAAGACCGAAATATCACATTTATATAAGTTTTCAGACCCTTTACTCAGTACTTTGTTGAAGCACCTTTGGCAGCGATTACAGGCTCGGGTCTTGGGTATGATGCTACAAGATTGGCACACCTGTATTTGTGGAGTTTCTCCCATTCTTCTCTGCAGATCCTCTCACGCTCTGGCAGGTTTTCAGAGATGTTTGATCGGGTTCACGCTCTGGCAGTCTGGGCTCTGATTGGGCCACTCAAGGACATTCAAGGACTTGTCCCGAAGCCACTCCTGCCCTGCATTGTCTTGGTTGTGTGCTTAGGGTCGTGGTCCATCGCCCCAGTCTGAGGTCCTGAGCGCTCTGGAGAAGATTTTCATCAATGATATCTCTGTACTTTGCTCCGTTCATCTTTCCCTCGATCCTGACTAGTCTCCCAGTCCTTGCTGCAGAAAAACATCCCCACAGCATGGTGCTGCCACCACCATGCTTCACTGTAAGGATGGTGCCAGGTTTCCTCCAGACGTGATGCTTGGCATTCAGGCCAAAGAGTTCAATCTTGGTTTCATCAGACCAGAGAATCTTGTTTCTCATGGTCTGAGTCCTTTAGGCGTCTTTTGGCAAACTCCAAGTGGGCTGTCGTGCCTTTTTTAATGAGGAGTGGCTTCCATCTGGCCGCTGTACTATAAAGGCCTGATTGGTGGAGGGCTGCAGAGATGGTTGTCCTTCTGGAAGTTTCTCCCATCTTCACAGAGGAACTCTGGAGTTCTGTCAGAGTGACCATTGTGTTTTTGGTCATCTCCCTGACCAATGCCCTTCTCCCCTGATTTCTCAGTTTGGCCAGGCGGCCAGCTCTAGGAAGAGTCTTGGTGGTTCCAAACTTCTTCCATTTTAAGATTGATGGAGGCCACTGTGTTCTTGAACCTTCAATGCTGCAGACATTTTTGGTCTTTGTCCGCAGATCTGTGCCTCGACACAATCCTGTCTCGAAGTTATATTCTAACCAAATTCAATTGCTAACATTTTGAAAAACCTGTTTCCGCTTTGTCCTTATGGGGTATTGTGTTTAGATCGATGAGGAAGAAAAAACATTTGATCCATATTAGAATAAGGCTGTAACGTAACAATGTGGATAAAGGGAAGGGTTTGTTGTTAGCAGTGTGAACCCTGCCGTCAGCATTGGCCTGTGGGGAGGGTTGCAGCGGCACACTTTGATGCTGTCCTGCTACTGTTGGAGCCGCGCTGCGTTTCATCGTTCAGCCGCTCACTTGGCTTAAAGATGACTCCAATTTGCGTCCCTCTTTTGGCTTACTTTTGTCTTTGTATCTAGACCTCGTTTTATGTGGACATCTAGCTAGTGTGTGACCATAGACCACGTTCTCTCCACTAACAGTCTGTGCATGGGTGTACAGAACATTGTGTCTGTTGGTGGTATGGTCTTCTGTGGTCGCCGTTAGTGTCACATTTTGTTGTCGGTTCTACAGAAGTCTCAAGAACCTGGGTGATGGGTGTCTGAACAACTTGTGATTTTCAGAGGGAAATGAAAACTTAACACTTGGAAGTCTTTCCTGGCCATGTGACCTGGAAGTCACTTTGTTTAGAATCAAGGTCTGCGTTCTCCTCTTGACCTCTATTTGACTTATTTGTAAAACCTTATAGATTGGGTTAGGAGTCTTTCCTGGCCATGTGACCTGCGCAGGAAAAAACTCTGGTTCTTCTATTACAATATGTGTTAGTTCCTCTAGAAAATAACAGGTGCAAACATTTTGTCAAGTACAAATTAAGCCAGGTTGCCCTGAAGTTGGGGTTCAGTTCAAACCCACATTGCATTAAAAATGAAGATGCATACACCTTTTCCTGTTCCCAGATAGAATAGCAGAATGGTTCACAGTAGAGTAGAAATATTCATAAACTGCCCACACAGATGTTGGCCTACTAGTTTTTAGAATAAGGTGTGTGTGTGTGTGCACACAGGTAGTAAGTAGTTATGTTAGCAACAAAGATTTGGTTTGATTTAAATCTGGTCTTAATTACATACCGACAACACATCAAAGAAGAGCCTTCATAACGATCAATGCTGTTTTGGCTACTCATGCTGGAGCTGCAATGCATAGACATACAGCAAAAAGTTACCAAGATTGAAAACTTTTCAATTGAAACCTACTGGTTTGCTACTATAAGACACAACTTATGATGACCACCATTCTTACATTATATCTTTATATAACGATTGGTGAGTTCATCTGAGAAAGACAAAAGTGATGTGAACTGACAATATTTTAATGGGGGGGATAAAGGGCTGTAAGTGATCAATGGGGGCGGTGTCCGAGTGATTCCCGGGGGACGGCTTTGAAGTGGGCATCCTCTGAGAGACATCGAGCACAATGCCCTCTTTGACGGGCAGGGAGAATGGCAGACGCTCCTCTCTCTCTTCTCACTGTCCCTCCCCCATCTCTCTGTCCTCTGCTCTGTCCCTCCCTGCTTTCTCTCATCTCTCTGTCCATGTTCTCTCTCTCTTTCTTCCTCTCATCTCTCCGTCCCCGTCTCCCTGTCTTCCCTATCTCTCTGTCACTGATACCCTGCTTTGCTCGGCCCTTTCACAACATTAACTCTCTCACACAGCCATAGCTCCACAACTAACTCTCTCCCTCCAATGTTAATGAATTCAAACACCCCCCCTCCTTGCCTCCAAGCCCCATCACTCCACCCCCTCCCTCCTGGCTCCCTCTCCCCCCTTTTCACAGAACCAAACCTCTTTGTAATTTCCAGCCTTGGCAAGTTGTACTCAGATTTGCTGTCACAGTTTTAATGAATTCAGCTGTTTGTGCATTGGCCATGGGAGCATCTCTCCTCCCTCCCCCTCCCTCACACTCGCCCCTCCTCCACCTCTCTGGTGTTTCCCGAGGGACTCTATATATACCGCAGACCACTCTACTCCTTCCTATTGTTCCTCTAAGGAAACTTGCAGACAGATGCCCCGCGGCAGCACAGTGTGTGTGGGAGAGTGCAGAGAGACAGCCACGATAGAGACAAGTCTCAAGACAATAGCTGGCGCTGCTGGACAGAGACTTTTACTACTACTACTACTACAGCTAGCCCATTTCTTCTTCTCTGAGTTTTTGTTTGTTTTTCTTGTTGTGATTTTTTTTTTCTTCTCCACCGCTGAGTGGTGATCTGATGATCTGACGGCATGTTGCTGGTGTCACTGCTGCTGATGGCGATGGACTGCTGCCTTGGAGCGCCAGCCGGGAGAGAGGTGTACAGGATGCCTCAGAGTGCTCTGAAAGGTAGAAGGCCTTGTCTGTGTGTCATTTTAAACTGTGTCTCTTTGTGTCATACCTTTGCACACTGCGAGGGTTATGTTTCTCATGTCAACTTCTTTGCTATTCACTGAATAATATGTCACCTAGTGTGGATGATCTAGACCAGGGTTTCCTAAACACAGTCCTAGGGTCCCCCTGGGTGCACGGTTTGGGTTTTTCCCTAGCACTACACAGCTGATTCAAATAACCAACTCATCCTTATGCTCTGATCATTTCAATCAGCTGGACACATTTTGGGAAACACTGATGTAGAGAGTACATGTACTGTATATATGCTGTGGTAGTGATTACTTTTTCTCTTTAATGATGCTTGGTTTGTCATTCACACTCTGCACATTGAGTCTGCAGCACTATCCAAGTCTACTGTTGCCACAGTTCAGAGGAGCTGGCCTTTATCTGTCTGATCTTGAGCTTGTCACTTGAAATAAAGCAAGATTTTCCTGGTAGTGCGAGGGTGATCTATTCTATTTAGTGTTTTGATCGGAAATTCTCTCTGTCCTTGTGAAGGCACGGCAAACTATAGGCCTGTGCAGCAAATTCTCTGAGGTCAAAAGCCTAACCGATGCAGATTGGTGAACTGGGTTCACACACTGCTGTATTACATAGTGACATGTTCCAGACATTAGTGACAGCAGTAAGTCGTTTGGTGTCGGTGTTTTAAAATAATAAATAGCATACGCCATTTAGCAGACACTTTACAATTACCGGGACCAGTAAGCATTTGATAGCAGAGTAAGCATAGGATAGATCAAACAGTTTGTCGGAGCAGGCTTCTCTAATCTTGCTCACTGCAGAGGTCATCTTGACATCTACATACCGGTGAGTGAATTAGGGGTTTATTGTTGTATCACAGTCAAATGGACCTTGCACATATAGGCACATATCCAGCCAAATCTCATCTTGATGAGTACAATCACTTACCGTACCTCCTTATAAAAGGAATGGATTGGTAACCTTGCTCACTTCCCTGAGCTTCCCCAGGGCTGTTACAGCAGCTACCCTGATCGGCATGAATCCTAAGAGTAGAGATCCCCAGATCTCTTTGGAGGCTGAGTACAGCAAAGTGATGATGATGATGGCGGCGCACAGTGCTTGTAGCGGTTTGAACCAACGGTTCCAAGAGTGCAGGGTTTCTGCCGCCCCTGTCCTGCCAGCCCGTGTCCCCTTTCCTCCATGCTTCGGGCCGTCTCTGCCATCTAATTAAGTCTTCTAATCAGCATTGTCGTTGTTTGCTAGCGGCCTGCCCTGTGATGTGGAGCGCACAGAGGAGGGGCGCGGGGGCGGCGGCACAATTGAAGTGCGTCCGCACAGCCCTCGCCAGCGTGTTTGTGCGTGAGCTCGCTCCCCTATCGCGCTGCCAAAGGGCTCAAGAGCATCATGAGAAAAATGGGGCTCCACACAGTGACACACACACACACACATAAACACTCACCGTACTCGCTCTTACAAGCACAAACACAGAGTGCGGTCAACTACTCCGACTTTCCCACACTTAAGGAATGTGTCAGTCGTGTGCATGTCCTCCGAATGTGCTTCTTATAATTATGTCTCCTCCGAGAGTACAAACTTGTCACAATGCCCTAACAGTATAAGACCATGTAAATGCAGTCTCAACTGTTCTGAGTAGTCTAAAGATTTGCATTTATGTGCCCTAGTGCTGAGAGTCACATTGCTGACTTTCTACTGTTCATTTCTGCACTGACTGTTTGCTGTTGGTCATACTGTTCTTCAAGTTGACATATCCCTTTCTCACTCCATCTCTCTTCTCTTGTCTCTCTCTCTCTCTCTCTCTCTCTCTCTCTCTCTCTCTGTAGCTCTATCGGACCGGGGTACTGTGGTTCTGGAGGCTGCGTTGACCAGTGCTCTGTCGGCTCTGGAGCTGGCAACGTCGGAGCGGAGTCAGGCCGAGGCAGTCTGTAGAGACTGTGTACCCTGTCTCTTTCAGGACTGCGGACAGCGCTCCGCACCCTGCTGTAAGGAAACATCCATAGCTTTTATCTTTCCCCATCACCCATGTGACAACATGAGGCTAGGTCTTAAGAGTGTCTTAATGTCTTGTTGTACTGATTTTGTGTAAGTGGATACAGAACGTTTTGATGGAGTTAAAGAAGTTCATAACAATCACACAAGATGAGAATAAGTGTTCGTACATGGTGCCATTTAATCATTGTGGTTATAATCTTGGCCTCATCTCTACTTCCTCTTCCTCTTTACAGCCTCTCTGGATGGCACATTGGCTGAGCCCAGCTGTGACGTCATTACCAAGGCTCAGAAAGTTCCGGAGGAGGGCGAGCGGAGCTGGGCGCTGAGCCAGGCATGTGGGTATTACCGCCGGCGGTGCCCGCCGGGCGAAAAGGAGAAGGAGGCTTGTGTGAGGATCATGGGCGAGAGCTGCAGTGCCCGCGTGCTCCAGTGTAGCCTCCTGAACACCATGCAGAACCTGGAGCCTGCCACACAGACACGCACACAGGGTGGGTGAGCAACACACACAATTTGCACTATATTTGGTTGTTATTCATTAGGGCACACCAAAATGTTTTGCAATGTAAAATGAAAAATAAGTGTGTGTGCCTCCCCCTCTTTCCCAGCAGCAGTGTGTGGCCAGAGGCTGTCGGCGGTGCAGAACGTGACCCAGCCCCGCTCCCGTATTGTGGGGGGTTCCCCGGCCCTCCCTGGCAGCTGGCCCTGGCTGGTCAACCTGCAGCTGGACGGAGGGCTGATGTGTGGAGGGGTGCTGGTGGACAGCTCCTGGGTGGTGACCGCCGCTCACTGCTTCGCTGGGTAAGTGTGTAAGTGTGGGTCCTTTTGTACTGGTTGTTAAACCGAGAGAGTGTGACACTTCTAATTTAGTCTCTCTGAATGTTTTCCCTCAGAGTAAAAAGTTCATCATAATTGACCTTATCCCGCTCTCTCTCTGTGTTTCTCTACTGTAGCAGCCGCAGTGATAGCTACTGGACGGCTGTGGTGGGAGAGTTTGATATCACCAAGACCGACCCTGACGAGCAGGTGCTCAAGGTCAACCGCATCATCTCCCATCCCAAGGTCTGTTTCTCATACGTGTTTTCTTACTGTGCATCCTGCCTTCAGAGCTGCGTCTATACTACAGTTTGAGTGTTGCAGCACAGTCTGTTCTCTGAAGGTCACATGTTCCCGGCTAGAGCAATGCAATTGAATGAATCAATTAACTGCTAAATCAGTCAAACACGTTAATCAATCAACTTAATCAATCCTCCCTCCCTCTTTGTGCAGTTCAACCCCAAGACGTTTAACAACGACATAGCACTGGTGGAGCTGACATCTCCGGTGGTCCTGTCGGACCGCGTGACCCCTGTGTGTCTGCCATCAGGTCTGGAACCGCCTACTGGCAGCCCCTGTCTGGTGGCCGGCTGGGGCTCCCTCTACGAAGGTACTTCTATTATTTTAACCATCATTAATATATGATTCATTCACCAAAGACGTGTGGCGCTATGCACTAACTGTAAGTCACTCTGGATAAGTAAATGTGAGCTACAATACTCTATATTTCATGTGTTACAAAGTTGTCTGTTTCTCAAGTAACATTTTTGGGCCAGGTTATAGACCTCATTTCTATAGAAAAGCAAATGCATTGACATAAGGAAGTGACTAAATTGAACTTTGTTTGAAGCCATCACACACAGTATGATATGTACTCTTTAAACTACTTCCTGTCTATCACCTCAGATGGTCCTTCAGCTGACGTGGTGATGGAGGCTAAGGTTCCTCTGCTGCCCCAGAGCACCTGCAAGAGCTCCCTGGGCAAGGAGCTGGTCACCAACACCATGCTGTGTGCTGGGTACCTCTCTGGGGGCATCGACTCCTGCCAGGTGGGTGGTACTGCCATGTCAATGGACTGAGATTAAGATAATGTCATTCCCAGGTCATTTGTTTAAATGTATTCAAAATGTAATCCAGAGCTTTGCTCCTGTGCATTTATATTGTGATGAGTGAGGTCCTCTGGTGTTCAGTTGGTAGAGAGCATAGCGCTTACAATGACAGGATAGTGGGTTTGATTCCCGGGACCACCCATACATAAAACATGTATACACCACATGCATGACTGGTAAGGTGTCAGCATGAACCAAACCAGTGGGCTCGCATACTCCCTTAAATTATATTTTCAGGAAGTGTATTTTCTAAGAAATCTGACATTCATTTTTACCGAGGAGATCTGGATTGTGCAATTTTACATCTAACTAAGATGTTTGGTGCAAAATAAAAAATTTGCATGAAAACGAGGTGTCTCTCATTGAATGACAACAGACTTATTGAAGAATCCCTACTGTTGACAAATCACTGACGAAGGGGCGTAAACTTCGGCTACTGTCTCCGGTTTGCCTCCAAAAAAACAATGTTGTGTGCTCGAACAGCCGGACAAGTCCAAAACAAACAAAAACATCACAAAATGTCGTCATAATATATGCACAAACTCTTCCGAACTGTTTTGTCTGGGAAGCATGCGGACGACCTTAAATTGCTTTGGATTAAAATGCCTGCTGAATGGCATATTTCTGAGTTCATAGCAGAGTACTTCATAGCTGTAATACTGTCTGTGTCCTGTAGGGGGATTCTGGAGGCCCTCTGATCTACCAGGACCGTATATCAGGTCGCTTCCAGCTGCACGGCATCACGTCCTGGGGAGACGGCTGTGGGGAAAAGGGCAAACCTGGGGTCTACACGCGGGTCAGCGCCTTCTCCGATTGGATACTCGCTGAGATACAGAGTAACTCATTTTTTGAAGCCACTATTATTTGCCACGCATTTAAATGATTGGTTCTAAAGCTTTTGAAGTGAAACATTTAAAACATATTACATACCCTGATGTGAATCATGATACAGTACTGAACCAGCATTCTAACATTCACTCCCTGGTTTACCCAGAGTCCTTTGGGAGTCGGGAGCCGACGTGCCCTGAGTTGCTGAAGACATCGGAGCTGTCGGAGGAGCAGCAGAGGTCGGAGTTCGTCTCTCTGTGTCGCTTCTACGCCCAGACCTGCCCCCCCAGCCAGGGGACCGCTGCCTGCAACCGCCTCGTAGAGGAGAAATGTCGCAGCCGCTTCAAGAAGTGTCGTAAGTGTTTGGCTTGTAACATTCACGGCCATTTTTTGCTGTGAAGTGAGCATGAGGACCATGAACTCTCAACTGCCCCACGTTTAGTGCATTAAAAATGAACCAACCCCTATATTGCAGGGTTATTCAACCGGGGATCTGTGTAAATTAATGTGTATGTGTATATATACAGTACTGTGTAAATGAATGTGTATGTGTATATATACAGTACTGTGTAAACGTTTTAGGCAGGTGTGGAAAAAATGCTGTGAAGTAAGAATGCTTTCAAAAATAGATGTTAATAGATTATATTTATCAACAAATATCAAATCAATATTTGGTGTGACCACCCTTTGCCTTCAAACCAGCATCAATTCTTCTAGGTACAGTTTTTGAAGGTACTCTGCAGGTAGTGAGGATTTAGGCAGCCTCGGGTGCTTCTCTCTCCATGTAATCCCAGACAGACTTGATGTTGGCAGGGCTCTGTGGGGGCTCTACCATCACTTCCAGGACTCCTTGTTCTTCTTCACGCTGAAGATGGTTCTTAATGACTTTCGCTGTATGTTTGGGGTTGTTGTCATGCTGCAGAATACATTTGGGGCCAATCAGATGCCTCCCTGATGGTATTGCATGATGGATAAGTATCTGCCTGTACTTCTCAGCATTGAATTGATGATCATTTCTTAATTCTGACCAAAACCCCAACTCCATTTGCAGAAATGCAGCCCCAAACTTGCAAGGAACCTCCCCCATGCTTCACTGTTGCCTGCAGACACTCATTCGTGTACCCTTCTCCAGCCCTTCGGTGAACAAACTGCCTTCTGCTACAGCCAAATATTGGACTCATCAGTCCAGAGCACCTGCTGCCATTTCTCTGCACCCCAGTTCCTGTGTTTTCGTGCATAGTTGAGTCGCTTGGCCTTGTTTCCACGTCGGAGGCTTTTTGGCCGCAAGTCTTCCATGGAGGCCACTTCTGACCAGACTTCTCTGGACAGTAGATGGGTGTACCAGGGTCCCACTGTTTTCTGCCAATTCTGAGCTGATGGCACTGCTGGACATCTTCCGGTTGTGAAGAGAAGTAAACATGATGTGTCTCATTTGCTGCAGTAAGTTTCCTTGGCCGACCACTGCGTCTACAGTCCTCAACCTTGCCTGTTTCTTTGTGCTTCTTCAAAACAGCTTGGACATCACATCTGGAAACCCCTGTCTGCCTTAAAATGTCTGCCTGGGAGAGACCTTGCTGATGCAGTATATCTCCCTTGTGTCTTGTTGCTGTACTCAGTCTTGCCATGGTGTATGACTTTTGACAGTAAACTGTCTTCAGCAACCTTACCTTGTTAGATGAGTTTGGCTGTTCCTCACCCAGTTTATTCCTCCTACACAGCTGTTTCTGTTTCAGTTAATGATTGTGTTTCAACCTACATATTGAATTGATGATCATTAGGACCTGTTTGGTATAATTGTTTAATCATACACCTGACTATATGCTGACAAAATCCCTGACTTTGTGCAAATGTACCTAGAGGAATTGATGCTGTTTTGAAGGCCAAGGGTGGTCACACACTATGGATTTAATTTAGATTTTTCTTCTGTTCAATCACTTTGCATTTAGTTAATTGATCAATCTAATCTATTACCATGTCTATTTTTGAAAGCATTCTTACTTTACAGCATTTTTCCCACACCTGCCTAAAACTTTTGCACGGTACTGTGTGTGCATTCGGAAATTATTCAGACCCCTTGACTGGCCACTCTACCATAGAGGCCTGATTGGTGGAATGCTGCGGAGATGGTTGTCCTTCTGGAAGGTTCTCCCATCCCCCATAGAGGAACTTTGTAGCTTTGTCAGTGAGAATCGGGTTCCTGGTCACCTCCCTGACCAAGGCCCTTCTCCCCCGATTGCTGAGTTTGGCCAGGTGACCAGCTCTAGGAGGAGTCTTGGTGGTGCCAAACTTCTTCCATTTAAGAATGATGGAGGCCACTGTGTTCTTGCGGACCTTCAATGCTGCAGACATTTTTTGGTACATTTCCCCAGATCTGTGCCTCAATACAATCCTGTCCTTCGATCTCTACGGAAAATTTCTTCGAACTCATGGCTTGGTTTTTGCACTGACATGCACTGTCCAATTGTGGGACCTTCTATAGACAGGTGTGTGCCTTTCCAAATCATGTCCAATCAATTGAATTTACCACAAGTGGACTCCAAACAAGTTGTAGAAACTTCTCAAGGATGATCAATGGAAACAGGATGCACCTGAGCTCAATTTCGAGTCACATAGCAAAGGGTCTGAATACTTATGTAAATAAGGTATTTTTGTTTTTTATCAATTTGCAAAAAGATCTAGAAACCTGTTTTCGCTTTGTCATCATGGGGTATTGTGGGTATTTAGAATTGAGCTGTAATGTAACAAAATGTGGAAAAAGGAAACGTCTGAATACGAATGCACTGTATGTACAGTACCAGTCATGTTTGGACGCACCTACTCATTCAAGTTTTTCTTTATTTTTTACTAATTTATACATTGTAGAATAATAGTGAAGACATAAACTATGAAATAACACATAAGGAATCATGTAGTAACCAAAAAAGTGTTTACATTTGAGATTAGCCACCCTTTGCACCCTAGGCATTCTCTCAACCAGCTTCACCTGTAATGCTTTTCCAACAGTCTTGAAGGACTTCCCACATATGCTGAGCACTTGTTGGCTGCTTTTTCTTTACTCTGCTGTCAAACTCATCTCAAACCATCTCAATTGGGTTGTGGTCAGGTGATTGTGGAGGCCAGGTCATCTGATGCATCACTCTCCTTCTTGGTCTAATAGCCCTTACCCAACCTGGAGATGTTTTGGGTCATTGTCCTGTTGAAAAACAAATTATACTCCCACTAAGCGCAAACCATATGGGATGACGTATCGCTGCAGAATGCTGTGGTAGCCATGCTGGTTAAGTGTGCCTTGAATTCTAAATAAATCACTGACAGTGTCACCAGCAAAGCACCATCACACCTCCTCTTCCATGCTTCACGGTGGGAACCACACATGCGGAGATCATCTGGTCACCTATACTGTGTCTCACAGACTCGACGGTTGGAACCAAATCTCAAATTTGGACTCATCAGACCAAAGGACAGAATTCCACCGGTCTAATGTCCATTGCTCGTGTTTCTTGGCCCAAGCAAGTCTCCTCCTTATTGGTGTCCCTTAGTAGTTGTTTCTTTGCAGCGGTCTCTTCTGAACAGTTGATGTGGAGATGTGTCTGTCTGTTACTTGAACTCTTTGACGCATTTATTTGGGCTGCAATTTCTGAGGCTGGTAACTCTAATGAGCTTATCCTCTGCAGCAGAGGTGACTCTGGGTCTTTCTTTCCTGTGGTGGACCTCATGAGCCAGTTTCATCATCGCGCTTGATGGTTTTTGCGACTGCACTTGAAGAAACCTTCAAAGTTCTTGAACGTTTCCGCATTGACTGACCTTCATGTCTTAACGTAATGATGGACTGTCATTTCTATTTGCCTATATGACCTGTTGTTGCCATAATATGGACTTGGTATTTTACCAAATAGGGCTATCTTCCGTATACCACCTCTACCTTGTCACAACACAACTGACTGGCTCAAACACATTAAGAAGGAAAGAAATTCCACAAATGAACTTTTAACAAGACACACCTGTTAATTGAATAGCATTCCAGGTGACTACCTCCATGAAGCTAGTTGAGAGAATGCCAAGTGTGTGCAAAGCTGTCATCAAGGCAAAGGGTGGCTGCTTTGAAGAATCTCAAGTATAAAATGTTTTTGTTTAACACTTTTTTTGGTTACTACATGATTCCATGTGTGTTATTTAATAGTTTTGATGTCTTATTATTCTACTATTGTACAATGTAGAAAACATTTCTGACATAAGGCTTTGAAAAGCACCCGCGAATAGGCTACCAGTGTGCTGAAAAGCTTTGAAAATAATTAGAATTTCAGTATACATCCTGAATTGACTGGAATTTAAATGGAATTGTCCCCAACCCTATGGCTAACCTTTTAACAGCTGCTCTTAGCGATGCAATTTAGAGTTAGCCTATTAGCTAGAAAGGTATGTTAGAGTTTACTCTTCCTCTTCCAACTGTAATGTTGGGATGTCAAAATAATATCTAACAAATCTATTAATTTGTAAATGTTGCTCCTCGTTCACCTGAGAAGACGAGATGTGAGATGTATTTTTTTTGCTAACGTAAGATGGTGGGTTGCCAGTTTGCCTGGGATGGGGTCCG
Source organism: Oncorhynchus mykiss (assembly GCF_013265735.2). NCBI lineage: Eukaryota > Metazoa > Chordata > Actinopteri > Salmoniformes > Salmonidae > Oncorhynchus > Oncorhynchus mykiss. The sequence goes on from NC_048592.1 coordinate 3,412,020, forward strand.
TGGGCAAGAACAGCTTGAAGTCTATCGTATAAAGCAATAATGATGATACTATTGTTGTAGTGGAGATGGATATTGGATATTGTAATGATTACTCAGATTAATCAAGTCTCTCTCTGCTCTTTATATAAAGTATCCTTGATTTCTCCTCTCTTCAGAGTTGCGTTCGTTCCTGCAGACCCTGCTGGACTTGCTCCAGAGAGCAGAGGACTATATCAGAGACAAGGTAGACCTGACCTTCTTCACCCAGACCCTGCCTCAACTGGTGGAACACATCTACAGTACAGCCTTCACCGCCAAGGAGAGGGAGAGGAGGGAGATCCCACAGGAAACAGGTACAACACAGGCAGCCCACAGTACCCTTTCTAGCCCCCTCGTACTCTCCATTCCTCCCCGTTCTGTTAATCACCTACATTCATCTAATCCCCTACCTCCACACACCCCACTACTCCACATCACAGTACTGTAAGCCCCTGCTACCCCCACAACAACCCCATTCCTCCTCAAAGCCATGTCCAAAAACACAATCTTACCCACACTGTCTACCTTTGCTTTTTTTCTATAGGTAGTAATGCTATTTATTGATAGTATGTCTGTATTATATTATGCATCCAGAAGTGTGTGTCACATGGCCATTGTAAGTGTGTAACAGGGGTATTATTTATTAAAGAACAGGTATGGGGTGCTGTCCGGTCAGGGTCAGAGGAAACTGGTCCTGGGTTGTTCCAGAAGGTAGGCCCCCTGGTGGCTGACTGGGAGAACTACCTCAGGGTCATCGCTGTGGAGTTGGACACACAGACACACGGCTCCAAACCCCTGAGCCAAGAAGAGAGCCTTTTCCTTCAGGTAGGCCATAGTGTACTCAACTCTTCCAACACTTTGTAAAGGTCATTTTCAGTCACTTTGTTTATCTTGGGAACTGTCTTTACGACCCTCTCCCATGTTGACCACTGGCTTATATGAGACTGTGTTGTACTCTTTCTTCATATTCAGTAGCTATATCAACACTACAGTTTGCTTTACTGGTGTACTATGCTATACTGTTGCTGTAAGTTAATGTTAGTCTGTGCTTTACTATACCCTTTTTTAACCCTCTTTATGATGTCATTTCCAGGCAGAGGACCCCTCTCTGCATCAGCTAGAGGGGAAGTACCAGACCATCATCTCAGCCTTACACTCCAAACTGGACTCCAGACCGGCTCCTCCGATCTTGCACCTGAATACAGACCTCCTCCAGGAAAACTCTCCCAACATTCATGCTGTTCCCACTGAAGAGTCACCCTCCTCATTCCCCCTTCAGGGGTCAGAGTCGCTCACAGCCCTCATCAGTGAAATCCGGAAATTTGGGACACAGGTTGAAATGGCGACAGAAGATGCAGAAATTAGTGTAACATCGTTTGAAGAGGACACATTTTCAGATCCAACACCAGTCAGTTCAATAGAGACTACTGATTGGCTTAACGAAGCTGTGACCGAACAGACAACCTTACAGCGCCTGTTCCCGTCTCTGTCCACCATCGGCAGCACCATGTCTCCCATAGCAACGACCTTTGACTCCAGACAGACTCTACTTCCTGGTTCTCCCTCCCTCCAGCTGTCCCTCGACCACCGGAGACGCAGGAGTCTCCGCAAGAGGCAGATCCCTGGGGTTAAAGGTAAGTGTCGCATCTAGTACTGCATGTCTGTACTGTACGTGTCTGTGATGGTAAGATGGAACAGCTCTGTAATCAACAGTGTCACGTTATTACGACCCTGATTTTGTTTTTTAATTTTTCTGACCATGTGACATGACTAGGAAACACTCTGGGCCCTAGATAGACTAAACATAAGGCTTGGAGTTTTTCCTGGTCAGGTCACGTGGTCAGGAGAAACCTCTAGCCTCACTCATAGCATGTGTATATGTTAACATTATCGGTATTGGATATTAGCAACATAACAATAGATTGTGGGTGTTTAACAGCTTGTCCAGGAGTAGCAGAGTCCACCCAGCAAGTGAGTGGTATCAGAGACACATACAAGTGGATCCTGGGCATCCCCACCAAGAACCTCCACATGAACTTTCAGGAGGTGAGGTTTTCTCTGCACAGCAATATTTACAAGGTCTATTTATGCGGGATATAATTATGTAGATATTGAGATTGTGCATATTATGTCAGACAAGTCAACTCAAACCAATTAGACTTTTTCCCAACACTTTTTCTTCATTCAAGTAATTTGTTACTGTCATTATGTCCTGTGTTGTTGACCAATGTCCCTCTCTCTCGCACTCTCTTACTCCACCTCCTCCTCCTCAGTTGCTGGTGGACCTGAGCTCTAAGAACGATCGGGGTCTGTACGAGGCTCGGGTCAGGGCGGTGGTGGGGGGTCGACCTCTGACCTTCTACAGCCTGGTGGGTCTGGAGAATGAGTCCTTCTACCGTAGCATGCCGCGCATCATTGCTCTGGCTCTGGACGCTCTCAAAACGTAAACAGTATCAACTTCAACAAAACGAACACACGTCAAAGACTCAGTGGCTCAGCGAAGGTCTAGTCAGCTTGTGGTGCCAGAGACCAGAGAGGGGGAACGAACCCTGTGGGACCTAGAAACTGGCGACTACTCATTCAGATGGGAGGCGAGAGGACAGGCACTGGGCATTCTAGGAGACCTAAACATTAGGAATGTAACAATTCACCAATGCACATCAGGTCCGGTTCAAATGCTTAAGATGCTGAGTGCATCCATGTTATTGGTGGGCGAGGAGCCCTAACTGATCCAAATGACGTATGCATCGGTCAGAAAACCCATTTAAAATGTTCCAAACTGACAGTTAACTGTTTTTTACTTTATATAGTGTTATTCTGGGGGAAAAAACTGATGCTTCCTCCTTTAGTTCAGTAGCCTATCAGACTTTATCACGTAACTGTGAATGAGTGTGAGATAGCAACTGTGCGTACAGTGCTGGAGACAGCTGCTCGCACCAACGAGAGGTTGTTCTAATGGGCTATTCGTACATCTGCATTCAGATGCTTGTAATGGCTTTCACAATGTCAAATCATAGGCTTTATTAGTTGAGTGACAACAGATGTAATTTGGGTCATTTCGGGTCATTGTTACCAAATGAGCTGTAGAAAGTGGTTTTTACTCGAGTTGTGTAGCCGACCGGAATGGATACAACTCACATCCAACTGTTGATTTGGGGTTTTCAATCATTCACATTTCATTTAATTGTTCAAGTTCACTATAAGAAATAGTTTTGGTAGTTTTGCTTTAAACAGTCAGTGTATTTGGTCATTTCAACATGAACAGGGTATGATCATTAAGATCAGAAATAAGTTTTGCCAGCTGCACATGGTCGCATTCATTCATTGGTCAGAATGGAGAAGCTCTCTGTAAAACTCCAAACGGTCTAAACCATTCCTTTTTGAGACGGGGTAAAATACAAAGCTGCATTATATAAATTGGCTAAATGCCATGCTAATTTATAAAGATAAATATTGACATGGTACTAGCTGGAAACATGTTTAATCTGCAAAAATGACAAGTTAATCAGTGGGCGATGGTGATGTCAGATAAAAGTGGTGGGAGAAAAAGCATACATTTCCCCTAATCTGATAGTGGGGTGGTAGATGCTCAGTCAGCTCAGGTGCCTACCCACCATTGACACACACACACACACACACACACACTGAGGGCCACTCCGCTTAGAGAAGTCATCTCAGACAGATCCAGCACAGAGAGGCCCAGCTTCTGAGCTCCCATCAGCAGCAGTTATTCATTAAAAATGGAAAATGAATGTGTTCAATGCAACAACAAAGAAGTTTCCCTAATCAAACCAAATCGCACCGACTCGGTTCAAATTCAAATGTATCGTTCCTGTATTGTACCAATGTGTCCAAATGCGTATGAAATCGCCCGCGCAAATGGACGCAAGTGCACGCGTGCACACACACACACTGCGTGACTTTGCTGGCCCACGCTGAAGAACAGACAGGAGAGTGACATTACAATATGACATGTCAACCCACCTGAGAGCCTGACCTCTATGTACACACAGCCCTGAATGTATTGGACCATCCTGCCTAGCAACCATTCATGGAGATTAGTTGTTTTTTTACATGGCTGGTGTAACGCAGTGAGACAGCCATAGAAATAGATAGAACTCATTTTTGTATCTGTGCCATTAAAATGGTGGAAGCCCTCATTGCCGATGGCCATGCTAAAACGGGTTATATCCATGTATCTATCTCTATGGACGCAACCCATTCTAATTTATGAGCCTGTATAAATAAGTTATTCAAAATGTCTGTTTTTCTGCAAAAGGTTGAGCCTCTTGTGAAGCAAGCAGACTGTAGGACCCTTCATACTGTACATTGGTATATTATTTTTCGTTGCTATATTTATTTGTATAGAGAACTGCTTTGTATTTTTCTAATAAAATATCAGTAAAATTGTTATTATTCTATCTGTAGTGGTTGGTTATATATTCTATGTCTGGTGAAGTACACAGAGAATCCTTGTCCTCATTTAAACTCGGATTCATTCATTTGTAAAAATATATATATATATATATATTTATATATATATAACGTTAAGGTCCTATTGGTCAGATAATAGGTTGAATTATATTATGTAAAGGGAACACACTCACTTATTTTGTCCATCTACACTAAAGCAGAATAAGTAATGACCCTTGACCTCAATCTTCTCTGTTGAACTCCGACTCATTAACATTAGCTTTCCCGTCAACTCAGCAGCTGCTCTGGTCCATGGTGGGGGGGTTGGGTCTTAGGGTAACAATCAACCCCACTCCTCTTCACTCTGAGTCTCCTAATTCCTCACCTCTCTCTCTCTCACACACACACCGTTATCCCTATTCCCAGACACTGGTCATAGAACTGAGATTGTCTTTCAGGTCTGACATGAAGATTTGAGGATTCTGTATACACACTATCTACAAGCAATTGTTTATGAATGACCAGAAGACTAACGTTAACTGTTTCCAGACTAACTGTTTCCAGATTAGATGTTACCCTGATGGGAGACATTTGGGTAATGATGGTGGTTGGGGAAAGGAATGGCTCAGACTCGCTTTTGTGAGGACGTTGCCTCGAGTCAAAATGGATGTTGAGCCATTCAAGATTCAACTACTAATCTATTGTGAACACCATAACTAGTTGATGGGTTGAAACAAAAGCCTGCACAGAGGGAGAGCAAAAGAGGTTTGGGGCTCCTAAATCAAATCGGGTTTATTTGTCATATGCACAGGATACACAAGGTGTACGCAGTACAATTAAATGCTTACTTACAGGAACACCTCTCAACTATGCTACAGCTAAAACAGCTGGCCAGGCACAAAGCATAGGCCACAGCCATATCAACATACTGTAGGCCTATAGCTCTGCACCACCACATGAAGGTATTAACGCTGGTACGAATGTTAGCGTCTAATTTTCCTGTTAGCATGGCTGTTAATTGGAGGAAATTCGGTTGGTATTTGGGAGGAATGTCAAGGCGTGGATCAGTAGCCTATAGATTTTCTGAGAGTGTGGCAGACGTGTTGTGTAATAACAATGAGTTAAACGAAGCTTCAAAAATATTGCTATCAGACACGTTTTGCTCGATTCAAAGTGAATGAATAGACAAATACTTAGAATGAAAAAAGTAATGTGAGCTACAGTGTGTTGCCCTCAGGGAATCTGTATTTTGAGATGAATAATGTTTTTGTTTTTCATTGGGCAGGGGGGTGGGGGGGGGATACAGTATACATACATTTTTGTTCTGTGTATATTTCTATTCCATTGGGGAAAGTATCCTAAGTATTTTTTGCTTTCGCTGACAAATCAAAGCCAGTGTGTTTACCTATTGGAAGTGTGAAAGGTTCAATGCAGCTATTTTTATTTCAATATCAAATATATTCTGGCTCACATTTCTGTATCTTAATGTGATTGTTTTCAATTAAAATACCATTTACCGAAGCGCCCGCTCCATCATCGCCAACTACTTCCTCTTCGACTGGCAGAACTTCACCATGTTCTTCCGGTGTGGGCATCATACACACTCCCAATCAGAAAAACATCCCCTTAGCCAAGACATACCCCCAACCTCTTCAGTGATTTGAGGCGTCGGGTTACTACCTGTAGAAGCCTCGGGGTCGATCACCACCCACTCCACAAGCTGGTTGTCCTCCTCTGAGAGAACTAGTTCGATCTCGTTAACGTTGTAGGTCTGGGAACTGAACACAGACATTCATAGACAGTCACGGTCATCCATTACTGTTTACAAGACAGCATGCTGAAAGGAGACATTAGCATGTTTGTTAGGAGTATTGTCCCTGGCCTGGCTGACAGGGAGAGATTGAAGAAGTGAATCAATCGGAATATTAAAGTACCTTCCTTTCTTAAACTGTTGTTATTTTCTGGGACTGTTTAAAAAAAAATTGGATCAGGTGGACGAATGCAAAAACACAGACCTTTACATATCAGTAAGCTGTCTATCATGTTGACCAACTTGGTCTTCCTCATATTTGTTGTTTAAATTACTGTGTATATATCCTCTATATATTCCCTGAAAAAACAAATACAAAGTTCTCTCAACATCCATCGCTCTCTCGTTCTCTCTCGTTCTCTCTCTTTTTCTAGCCAGAATTGTTCTAAGCAGCACATCTGGAAGTCATGACACTATTCATATGAACTCTAGCTCTCTACTGTTGCCAGAGAATAGGGAGTGGATCATCAAGCACAGGCCTGCTAAGAAGCTGATTAACCAGCTCTACACTAAAGATACGTTAGAGTACCAGGAAGGGGTGTTCTTCCTGATCATCCATCAACTTGACTGACTCTCTCTGTGGTTGTGGGGTTCCAGAAGTGCACCGTGTCCATCATGATCCTCCTGGCCCAGGCTGTCTTTCTCATCCTCATAGCCAAGAAGGTTCTAGAAACCTCCCAGGCTCTTATAGGAAAGTAAGGCCAATTTAACCACAGAGATCCTATTCAATTAGTTATTATGGGAAGTATTATTGACATTGTGAACCTGTATTGTCTCAATGGCTTCTGATAATATAAAGGTGAATATGTCTTTGCAGGTACAGTGCCTTGCGAAAGTATTCGGCCCCCTTGAACTTTGCGACCTTTTGCCACATTTCAGGCTTCAAACATAAAGATATAAAACTGTATTTTTTTGTGAAGAATCAACAACAAGTGGGACACAATCATGAAGTGGAACGACATTTATTGGATATTTCAAACTTTTTTAACAAATCAAAAACTGAAAAATTGGGCGTGCAAAATTATTCAGCCCCCTTAAGTTAATACTTTGTAGAGCCACCTTTTGCTGCGATTACAGCTGTAAGTCGCTTGGGGTATGTCTCTATCAGTTTTGCACATCGAGAGACTGAATTTTTTTCCTATTCCTCCTTGCAAAACAGCTCGAGCTCAGTGAGGTTGGATGGAGAGCATTTGTGAACAGCAGTTTTCAGTTCTTTCCACAGATTCTCGATTGGATTCAGGTCTGGACTTTGACTTGGCCATTCTAACACCTGGATATGTTTATTTTTGAACCATTCCATTGTAGATTTTGCTTTATGTTTTGGATCATTGTCTTGTTGGAAGACAAATCTCCGTCCCAGTCTCAGGTCTTTTGCAGACTCCATCAGGTTTTCTTCCAGAATGGTCCTGTATTTGGCTCCATCCATCTTCCCATCAATTTGAACCATCTTCCCTGTCTCTGCTGAAGAAAAGCAGGCCCAAACCATGATGCTGTCACCACCATGTTTGACAGTGGGGATGGTGTGTCTGATGGTCTGATACTCCTTCGCAAGGCGGAGGAATACACCATGAATACAGCCCGGTTGGAACTCATCCCCAAGGCGGAGGAATACACCATGAATACAGTCCGGTTGGAACTCATACCCAAGGCGGAGGAATACACCATAATTACAGCCCGGTTGGAACTCATCCGCAAGGCGGAGGAATACACCATGAATACAGCCCGGTTGGAACTCATACCCAAGGCGGAGGAATACACCATGAATACAGCCCGGTTGGAACTCATCCCCAAGGCGGAGGAATACACCATGAATACAGCCCGGTTGGAACTCATCCGCAAGGCGGAGGAATACACCATGAATACAGCCCGGTTGGAACTCATCCCCGAGGCGGAGGAATAGACCATGAATACAGCCCGGTTGGAACTCATCCGCAAGGCGGAGGAATACACCATGAATACAGCCCGGTTGGAACTCATACCAAAGGCGGAGGAATACACCATGAATACAGCCCGGTTGGAACTCATCCCCGAGGCGGAGGAATACACCATGAATACAGCCCGGTTGGAACTCATCCCCAAGGCGGAGCAATACACCATGAATACAGCCCGGTTGGAACTCATCCGCAAGGCGGAGGAATACACCATGAATACAGCCCGGTTGGAACTCATCCGCAAGGCGGAGGAATACACCATGAATACAGCCCGGTTGGAACTCATCCGCAAGGCGGAGGAATACACCATGAATACAGCCCGGTTGGAACTCATCCGCAAGGCGGAGGAATACACCATGAATACAGCCCGGTTGGAACTCATACCCAAGGCGGAGGAATACACCATGAATACAGCCCGGTTGGAACTCATCCCCAAGGCGGAGGAATACACCATGAATACAGCCCGGTTGGAACTCATCCGCAAGGCGGAGGAATACACCATGAATACAGCCCGGTTGGAACTCATACCAAAGGCGGAGGAATACACCATGAATATAGCCCGGTTGGAACTCATCCCCGAGGCGGAGGAATACACCATGAATACAGCCCGGTTGGAACTCATCCCCAAGGCGGAGGAATACACCATGAATACAGCCCGGTTGGAACTCATCCCCAAGGCGGAGCAATACACCATGAATACAGCCCGGTTGGAACTCATCCCCAAGGCGGAGGAATACACCATGAATACAGCCCGGTTGGAACTCATCCCCAAGGCGGAGGAATACACCATGAATACAGCCCGGTTGGAACTCATCCGCAAGGCGGAGGAATACACCATGAATACAGCCCGGTTGGAACTCATCCCCAAGGCGGAGGAATACACCATGAATACAGCCCGGTTGGAACTCATACCAAAGGCGGAGGAATACACCATGAATACAGCCCGGTTGGAACTCATCCCCGAGGCGGAGGAATACACCATGAATACAGCCCGGTTGGAACTCATCCCCGAGGCGGAGGAATAGACCATGAATACAGCCCGGTTGGAACTCATCCGCAAGGCGGAGGAATACACCATGAATACAGCCCGGTTGGAACTCATCCCCAAGGCGGAGGAATACACCATGAATACAGCCCGGTTGGAACTCATCCCCGAGGCGGAGGAATACACCATGAATACAGCCCGGTTGGAACTCATCCCCAAGGCGGAGCAATACACCATGAATACAGCCCGGTTGGAACTCATCCCCAAGGCGGAGGAATACACCATGAATACAGCCCGGTTGGAACTCATCCGCAAGGCGGAGGAATACACCATGAATACAGCCCGGTTGGAACTCATACCCAAGGCGGAGGAATACACCATGAATACAGCCCGGTTGGAACTCATCCCCAAGGCGGAGGAATACACCATGAATACAGCCCGGTTGGAACTCATCCGCAAGGCGGAGGAATACACCATGAATACAGCCCGGTTGGAACTCATCCCCAAGGCAGAGGAATACACCATGAATACAGCCCGGTTGGAACTCATGCCCAAGGCGGAGGAATACACCATGAATACAGCCCGGTTGGAACTCATCCCCAAGGCGGAGGAATACACCATGAATACAGCCCGGTTGGAACTCATCCGCAAGGCGGAGTAATACACCATGAATACAGCCCGGTTGGAACTCATACCAAAGGCGGAGGAATACACCATGAATACAGCCCGGTTGGAACTCATCCCCGAGGCGGAGGAATACACCATGAATACAGCCCGGTTGGAACTCATCCCCGAGGCGGAGGAATACACCATGAATACAGCCCGGTTGGAACTCATCCCCAAGGCGGAGCAATACACCATGAATACAGCCCGGTTGGAACTCATCCGCAAGGCGGAGGAATACACCATGAATACAGCCCGGTTGGAACTCATCCCCAAGGCGGAGGAATACACCATGAATACAGCCCGGTTGGAACTCATCCGCAAGGCGGAGGAATACACCATGAATACAGCCCGGTTGGAACTCATCCCCAAGGCGGAGGAATACACCATGAATACAGCCCGGTTGGAACTCATCCGCAAGGCGGAGGAATACACCATGAATACAGCCCGGTTGGAACTCATACCCAAGGCGGAGGAATACACCATGAATACAGCCCGATTGGAACTCATCCCCAAGGCGGAGGAATACACCATGAATACAACCCGGTTGGAACTCATCCGCAAGGCGGAGGAATACACCATGAATACAGCCCGGTTGGAACTCATACCAAAGGCGGAGGAATACACCATGAATACAGCCCGGTTGGATCTCATACCCAAGGCGGAGGAATACACCATGAATACAGCCCGGTTGGAACTCATGTTCTACAAGCTCAGAGAGGGACAGCCTGATGAAATCTGCACTGGAGAAGACCTGTGAGTAGGGTTACTAGGATATTTTCCAGGGGAATTGATGGGAATCTTTGGTTCCACTGTACCTACCCTGAGCTTACAGTTAAGGGTTGAACCAGGATGTTGACATGAAGCTAAGGTTAGGGTTAAGGTTAGAGCTAGGGTTAGGGTTAAGGTTAGAGCTAGGGTTAGGGTTAAGGTTAGAGCTAGGGTTAGGATTAAGGTTAGAGCTAGGGTTAGGGTTAAGGTTAGAGCTAGGGTTAGGGTTAAGGTTAGAGCTAGGGTTTAGGGTTAAGGTTAATGCTAGGGTTAGGGTTAATGCTGGGGTTAGGGTTAAGGTTGGAGCTAGAGCTAGGGTTAAGGTTAGAGCTAGGGTTAGGGTTAAGGTTAGAGCTAGGGTTCATGCTGTCAGTACAGTGTTCCCAATGAGCAGTGGCGGACTGGCCGTCGGGAGCACTGACCCGAGGGTCGTTTTGGCCTGCCATGAATAGTCAACTTGACCAGCGATAATATAGCAAGCAGGAATGAGTTGACAGAGAATCCACAAATCACTCTCTCGCTGCAGTGTCCCCGCGCCAAAAAGGACATCAGGTCTCTCCGTGACGCACATAGCAACCGTCTACCTGCTTCTCTACCTTTTAGACAAGCTGCATGGCGAAATGGACGGTCAGAAAAGCAAAGGTGGAGCAGAGAGGGAGAGAATAAAAAAGAGAAAGGCCCTTGCCACAGACACAGCTAAATGCTGCAAAATAAGCGACATGTTCACCAGTAAGGGACCAGGTCAGTCAAAAACACACACACTGATACACACACACAACACCCAGCATGGCTAGCTAAGTAGCCTAGCTAATAATAGTGACACAGCGGCCGGAAGGCTAAACAGTTTGCACATCTTACGTCTTCAGGAATTACATCATAGCAATGAGTGCAACATAGCGATCAAAATATGACATCGAAGGCAATATGTTTACACTAATAGTAAACCTAGACTATGGACTTGCTAGGACTCGATCATGACTCATGTCACATAAGCTGGAGAAAGTGCACATCCACTGTACAGCGAAACAGGCTACAGTAATGTAACCATAATACATCCATGAACGTAACACAGTAGCCTGTGTGACACAGCACAGGAAATGGCAAAGATCATTAACACCATTAGTACCAGCATTACAAGTTACTACAATAATTTACCGCTCTGGGAAAAATTAAGAGACCTGTCATGTACTGTCATGTTGTGTCTTGTTTCTGTCCTTTCCCTTCACCCTGTCTCCCTCTGCTGGTCGTTGTTAGGTTACCTTTTCTTCCCCTCTTTTCCCCAGCTGTGCCTTGTCTCCTCCTAACTACCTCGTCACCCCTTTTCCCACCTGTTCCCTTTTTCCCTCTGATTAGTCCTCTATATCTCTCTCTGTTTCTGCTCCTGTCTTTGTCGGATTCTTGTTTGTGTTGTTCATGCCTGAACCAGACTATCGTCATGTTTGCTGCAACCTTGTCCTGTCCTGTCGGAACCTGCCGGTCCATCTGAGCCTACGTTTTGTTTTGTTATTAAAGAAGCTCTGTTTACGTTAATTCGCTTTTGGGTCCTCATTCACGCACCGTAACAGAAGAATCCGACCAAGAATGGACCCAGCGACTTCGGATCCTCTCCACTCAGCCGTCGAGATCCAGGGAGCGATGCTAGGCAGACACAAGCAGGAATTGTCTGCTGCTCGGCATGCCGTTGAGACCCTGGCCACCCAAGTCTCCAACCTCACAGAACAGGTTCACCATCTCCGCCTCGATCCACCGGCCACTTCCAGGGCTTTCGAATCTCCGGAGCCCAGAATCAATAACCCGCCGTGTTACTCTGGGGAGCCCACTGAATGCCGCTCATTCCTCACCCAGTGTGATATTGTGTTTTCTCTCCAGCCCAACACTTACTCCAGGAGCACTGCTCGTGTCGCCTACGTCATATCTCTCCTTACTGGACGGGCTTGTGAGTGGGGCACGGCAATCTGGGAGGCAAGGGCTGAGTGTACTAACCAGTATCAGGACTTTAAGGAGGAGATGATACGGGTTTTTGATCGATCTGTTTTTGGGGAGGAGGCTTCCAGGGCCCTGTCTTCCCTATGTCAGGGTAATCGATCCATAACAGACTACTCTATTGAGTTTCGCACTCTTGCTGCCTCCAGTGGCTGGAACGAGCCGGCTTTGCTCGCTCGTTTTCTGGAGGGTCTCCGCGCAGAGGTAAAGGATGAGATTCTCTCCCGGGAGGTTCCTTCCAGCGTGGATTCCTTGATTGAACTCGCTATTCGCATTGAGCGACGGGTTGATCTTCGTCACCGAGCTCGTGGAAAGGAGCTCGCGTTCTCCGTTGCCCCCCTCTCCGCATCACTACCATCTTCCTCTGCCGGCTCGGGTGCTGAGCCTATGCAGCTGGGAGGTATCCGCATCTCGACTAAGGAGAGGGAACGGAGAATCACCAACCGCCTCTGTCTCTATTGCGGTTCTGCTGGTCATTTTGTCACTTCATGTCCAGTAAAAGCCAGAGCTCATCAGTAAGCGGAGGGCTACTGGTGAGCGCTACTACTCCTGTCTCTCCTTCAAGATCCTGCACTACCTTGTCGGTCCAGGTTCGTCAGCTTCCTGCAGTGCCTTAATAGACTCTGGGGCGGAGGGCTGTTTTATGGACGAGACCTGGGCTCGGGAACATGACATTCCTCTCAGACAGTTAAGGGAGTCCACGGCCTTGTTCGCCCTGGATGGTAGTCCTCTCCCCAGGATTCAGCGTGAGACGCTACCTTTAACCCTCACTGTTTCTGGTAATCATAGCGAAACCATTTCTTTTTAAATTTTTCGTTCACCTTTTACACCTGTTGTTTTGGGCCATCCCTGGCTAGTTTGTCATAATCCTTCCATTAATTGGTCTAGTAATTCTATCCTCTCCTGGAACGTCTCTTGTCATGTGAAATGTTTAATGTCTGCTATCCCTCCTGTTTCCTCTGTCTCTTCTTCACAGGAGGAGCCTGGTGATTTGACAGGGGTGCCGGAGGAATATCACGATCTGCGCACGGTGTTCAGTCGGTCCAGGGCCACCTCTCTTCCTCCACACCGGTCGTATGATTGTAGTATTGATCTCCTTCCGGGAACCACTCCCCCCCGGGGTAGACTATACTCTCTGTCGGCTCCCGAACGTAAGGCTCTCGAAGATTATTTGTCTGTAGCTCTTGCCGCCGGTACCATAGTCCCCTCCTCCTCTCCCGCCGGAGCGGGGGTTTTTTTTGTTAAGAAGAAGGACGGGTCCCTGCGCCCCTGCATAGATTATCGAGGGCTGAATGACATAACAGTGAAAAATCGTTATCCGCTTCCTCTTATGTCTTCAGCCTTCGAGATCCTGCAGGGAGCCAGGTTTTTCACTAAGTTGGACCTTCGTAACGCTTACCATCTCGTGCGCATCAGGGAGGGGGACGAGTGGAAGACGGCGTTTAACACTCCGTTAGGGCACTTTGAATACCGGGTTCTTCCTTTTGGCCTCGCTAACGCTCCAGCTGTCTTTCAGGCATTAGTCAATGATGTCCTGAGAGACATGCTGAACATCTTTGTTTTTGTTTACCTTGACGATATCCTGATTTTTTCACCGTCACTCCAGATTCATGTTCAGCACGTTCGACGTGTCCTCCAGCGCCTTTTAGAGAATTGTCTTTTTGTGAAGGCTGAGAAGTGCTCTTTTCATGCCTCCTCCGTCACATTTCTCGGTTCTGTTATTTCCGCTGAAGGCATTAAGATGGATCCCGCTAAGGTCCAAGCTGTCATTGATTGGCCCGTCCCTAAGTCACGCGTCGAGTTGCAGCGCTTTCTCGGCTTCGCGAACTTCTATCGTCGTTTCATCCGTAATTTCGGTCAGGTGGCAGCCCCTCTCACAGCCCTTACTTCTGTCAAGACGTGCTTTAAGTGGTCCGTTTCCGCCCAGGGAGCTTTTGATCTCCTCAAGAATCGTTTTACATCCGCACCTATCCTTGTTACACCTGACGTCTCTAGACAGTTCATTGTCGAGGTTGACGCGTCAGAGGTGGGCGTGGGAGCCATTCTTTCTCAGCGCTCCTTCTCTGACGACAAGGTCCACCCTTGCGCGTATTTTTCTCATCGCCTGTCGCCGTCGGAACGTAACTATGATGTGGGAAACCGCGAACTGCTCGCCATCCGCTTAGCCCTAGGCAAATGGCGACAGTGGTTGGAGGGGGCGACCATTCCTTTTGTCGTTTGGACTGACCATAGGAACCTTGAGTACATCCGTTCTGCCAAACGACTTAATGCGCGTCAGGCGCGCTGGGCGCTGTTTTTCGCTCGTTTCGAGTTCGTGATTTCTTATCGTCCGGGCTCTAAGAACACCAAGCCTGATGCTTTATCTCGTCTCTTCAGTTCTTCAGTAGCCTCCACTGACCCCGAGGGGATTCTCCCTGAGGGGCGTGTTGTCGGGTTGACTGTCTGGGGAATTGAGAGGCAGGTAAAGCAAGCACTCACTCAAACTCCGTCGCCGCGCGCTTGTCCCAGGAACCTTCTTTTCGTTCCCGTTCCTACTCGTCTGGCCGTTCTTCAGTGGGCTCACTCTGCCAAGTTAGCCGGCCACCCTGGCGTTCGGGGTACGCTTGCTTCCATTCGCCAGCGCTTTTGGTGGCCCACCCGGGAGCATGACACGCGTCGCTTCGTGGCTGCTTGTTCGGTCTGCGCGCAGACTAAGTCCGGTAACTCTCCTCCTGCCGGCCGTCTCAGGCCGCTTCCCATTCCCTCTCGACCGTGGTCTCACATCGCCTTAGATTTTGTCACCGGACTGCCTTCGTCAGCGGGGATGACTGTTATTCTTACGGTTGTCGACAGGTTCTCTAAGGCGGCTCATTTTATTCCCCTTGCTAAGCTTCCTTCTGCTAAAGAGACGGCACAAATCATCATCGAGAATGTTTTCAGAATTCATGGCCTTCCGTCAGACGTCGTTTCGGACAGAGGTCCGCAATTCACGTCTCAATTTTGGAGGGAGTTTTGCCGTTTGATTGGGGCTTCCGTCAGTCTCTCTTCCGGCTTTCACCCCCAGTCTAACGGTCAAGCAGAACGGGCCAATCAGACTATTGGTCGCATCTTACGCAGTCTTTCTTTTCGCAACCCTGCGTCTTGGTCAGAACAGCTCCCCTGGGCAGAATACGCCCACAACTCGCTTCCTTCGTCTGCGACCGGGCTATCTCCTTTTCAGAGTAGCCTCGGGTACCAGCCTCCGCTGTTCTCATCTCAGTTCGCCGAGTCCAGCGTTCCCTCCGCTCAGGCTTTTGTCCAACGTTGCGAGCGCACCTGGAAGAGGGTCAGGTCTGCACTTTGCCGTTATAGGGCGCAGACTGTGAGGGCTGCTAATAAGCGTAGAACTAAGAGTCCTAGATATTGTCGCGGTCAGAGAGTTTGGCTCTCCACTCAGAACCTTCCCCTTAAGACCACTTCTCGCAAGTTGACCCCGCGGTTCATTGGTCCGTTCCGTATTTCTCAGGTCATTAATCCTGTCGCAGTTCGACTTCTTCTTCCGCGATACCTTCGTCGCGTCCACCCGGTCTTCCATGTCTCCTGTATCAAGCCCGTTCTTCGCGCCCCCGCTCGTCTTCCCCCCCCCCCCCCCCCCATCCTTGTCGAGGGCGCACCCATCTACAGGGTCCGTAGGATTTTGGACATGCGTCCTCGGGGCCGTGGTCATCAGTACCTAGTAGATTGGGAGGGGTACGGTCCTGAGGAGAGGAGTTGGGTTCCCTCTCGGGACGTGCTGGACCGTGCGCTGATCGATGATTTCCTCCGTTGCCGCCAGGTTTCCTCCTCGAGTGCGCCAGGAGGCGCTCGGTGAGTGGGGGGGGTACTGTCATGTACTGTCATGTTGTGTCTTGTTTCTGTCCTTTCCCTTCACCCTGTCTCCCTCTGCTGGTCGTTGTTAGGTTACCTTTTTCCCAGCTGTGCCTTGTCTCCTCCTAACTACCTCGTCACCCCTTTTCCCACCTGTTCCCTTTTTCCCTCTGATTAGTCCTCTATATCTCTCTCTGTTTCTGCTCCTGTCTTTGTCGGATTCTTGTTTGTGTTGTTCATGCCTGAACCAGACTATCGTCATGTTTGCTGCAACCTTGTCCTGTCCTGTCGGAACCTGCCGGTCCATCTGAGCCTACGTTTTGTTTTGTTATTAAAGAAGCTCTGTTTACGTTAATTCGCTTTTGGGTCCTCATTCACGCACCGTAACAAGACCACTCCAAATTAAGAGACCCCCCCCCCCCCCCTTTTTACAAAGCCGTATTAATGTAGCCTACTGATACACTAATGAAAGGTGGAGAAGGAAGCAGCAGCAGCACTAGAGTTTCAGGTGCTCCTGCAGAACTGGAGGTGGCCAGTTCAGAGTCAGACTCAGAGCAGGAACCTTCAGGTACAACTTAAGAGCACAAACCTAAACATGTAGGCTATTCTTTTAGAATAAAAAGTGTTTTATTTATGAGATTATCAGGGGGACTGTAAATCGGGGGGGGGGGGGGGGGGGGGGCAGACAATCGATGACCGCACAAGTAATACAAGTTTAAGTTTAGGTTATTTACCATGTTAATCTCGTTCAGAGCCCAGTACAGGGAAAATAGAAAGGCACAGCGAAAGCACTGAAAATCCATTTGATTATTTTGCCCGTCCTCAGTCCAAGGATTTTGACTTATTTTTTCAGTACCACCCAAAACAAACCCCTCAGAGTCACTCCCAATGTATTCCACTCCAAAGATGTGAGGACAGGAGACACAGGCGGCTTGATGTAATTGGTGAAACATGCTGGTGGGCCAAAGACGAGGCCTTGAGGAAAGTATTTGGAAGCTTTGCAAAGCCTGACCGTTCACTTTACGCGGATGTGGTCATCACTATGGAAATAATTGAGCAGGATGTGACCATAAAACCTGCCATCCGAAGCAAGGCCCAAGGGTACAAGGATGCTCTCCTAAAGTTTGAAACCATACCTACAGCTGAGGTTTTTCTCATGATTTTTGAGCAGAAGTCCCCATCTCTCTAAATACTTGCAAACAAGTGGCATGGATATCGTAACAGCACAACACTCGGTGACGAGAACAGAGGATAACCTGAGAAAGTGTGCCCGAGACATTGAGGGTGTGAAGAGGGCAGCAGACGACTTTGTTGAGTGGGCCAATGGCATTCTGGAGGAGCAGCAGGACTGTGATGCCGAAGCTCAGACTGCTCTCTCAGAGAAGAGAACAACAACAGGAAAAAGAAGAGAAAACCAGGTGAGTTGGCAGAAGACGAGCCCATTGCTTAATGCAGACATGGGATTACAAAATCAAGATCCACAATGTGGTACTGGACACTGTTGTTGAATGTATTCACCGCCGTTATGCAGCAAATGCAGCGCTGTGTGCAGATGTCTCCTGCATGAATCCCAATCCATTTCCTGAGATCAGAGAATGGCACTTGACAAAGATGACAAGATGGCAGAGAGTAGTGAGTTGCTGCGCTGCCTACTGGTTTACTAGTGGTAATTACTTAATGGTTACTCGCAGCTATGCTATGACTCTTCCTTAACAGGCTGACAAAGTTGAAATAAAATTAGCTGTGAGTTAAAGATTTTGTACTAAGGCATGTTTTTTGGACTTTCGTATTATACTTGCAGTTATGTAGCCAATGTTCAATTTCATTGACTCAGTGTAGAGATGTGTTTTTTTGTGTGTTGTTTGCTTTATGGACATCAGTTAGTGAACATTGTAATCTAATTATACTTACTTACATTGTGGTAGCTTATGTTCAAGTTCAGTGAATGTGTGATGTTTTTTGATACTTTTGATATGCTTGATGCTTGAATATGAAGATAATCATTTGAGCTAACTCTGTATATCTCTTTTTAAAAAGTGTAGGCTAATAGTTTTGTGTGTATAGCCTTGTACATTTGTATGTGCTATGATTGGTATATTCCTAGTGAGTGTTTGAGGGTGCACCCATAGCCATAGCATACCTTGAGAACTCAGTATTCAGAGAGGCTACATGTTGGTCAGTCCCACATGTTTGTATTTTGTCATGTGAATACTTTTCTTCCCAGATGAACACAGTGGCCAAATGTATAACTAGTTTTGTTTCAGTCCGCCCCTGACAATGAGTATCTACAATACTTGTTGCACTGTACTGACAGGAATAATTACACATTAATAAGGACAGTGTAATGTAAAATGTTACAACATTTTCCATTTTAGCAGCAAGAAAATTGGAAAAATATGTATCGGTTGCTTCCTTATCACTATAGCTTTCTGTTTGACATTTGACCCTAGATATCGGTCTGGAGGGGGGTACGACCCAAGAATTGGGGGCCAGCCTGGCCTAGGCTTCACTGGAGGTGCGCCAGAGTTTGGCATCCTACAAACATACCGCTGAGAGTGCCCAGCAACAAAATTACTTAGAGAGTGTGAGTCTCCCCAAAGTGTTGCACCCACCTGGGTGATGCACGGCTACTATTTTGTGCCAGAAGATGTGGTTCCTGGTTGGACAGGTGCTTCATCACCATGGCGCTGTCGTTCCTCATGGGTACCATTGGAAGTGCCTTCCTCCTTTAGGGAATAACATCACCAATCCCTCTAGGAATGAAACTGGAGCAAATCTACTGGGGTAACACTATATGAAAGGGCATGACATATCCATAAACAAGGTGGCATGTAATGAATGGGGTTTAGCACCGGTTTTTGTGGCTAGAGAATGCTTTGAAAGATCTATGGTTATGTATGCACTGGGGGTCTGAGACTGAAACTAAACCATGTGGGTCTGTCACAGGTTTTTGCAGTCTATGAGTTTGCTCATTCACTGAGATGAGAAGGGTTTTGGCAGTAGATACCCGTGCTGTGTACAGAGGGCTTGACCATAGGCACTGATGCCTTATATGCTAGAAGCATGATATGTGTGATTCAAAACAATGGTTGAAGGTGTTTTTTTAAACAGAGATATTACCACGGAGTAATATGCAACATTTTTATCACACTGTTAACAATTCCAAGATGGCGCAGCAGTTGGACATGTGTTTGTCTTGTCCCATGTAAATAGTCTGTTTCTTCTGGGGTTTTTTCCATATATATCTTAATCTCACTTTCCATCTACGAACTAAATATACTTTCCTGTAACCCGCCTCACCCAATGTGGTACTGATCTGCTATTTTTATACTTTATTACCGGAACCTCCATCAGCAGCTAGCCAGCTAACTAGCTACTAGCTATTAGTCATTGTTAGCCACTGCTAGCGGTCTTCACCTTTAGCTCGGACACCAGCCAGCCTTAGTTTGGGTCAATTCCTGCCAGTTTGCACAGCGCGATATCAACCCAGGGCATATCGGACTGCTTTTCTCTACCACATCGCCGGATTCCTGCCACAAGCTCTGGACCATTACACTGGATCATCGCAGCTAGCTAGCTGCAACCGAGTGGCTAATGCCTCTGTCCCGAAGCAAGCACCAGTTAGCCTTGAGCTAGCCTCGAGCTTGGCCCATCTCCCCGCTAGCCGACAAAGTATACCAGCTAATTCTTGGGCTACAATACCTCTTTTGCCAATTGGCCAGGACCCTTTACTGTCGACATGGAGCCCCGCCGACCCATCACGACTCGTCTGCTGACGTAATCGTCATATGTGGTTTCAACAGGCTTTTCCATTGCGATGTCGCCGAAGACCCATCTGCTAGCCCCGGCCCGCTAGCTTTCTGAACGCCGTGTCTCCCGCTCGCCTAGCATAGTTGCGACTACCGAACGGCTCCCTGACTCACCCATTGCTGATCATTGGACCCTATGATCCCTCAGCTACACAGCTGATGCCTGCTGGACTGTTCACTAACAAGGTACCTCATTTTGTTTATCTGTCGAACCTCGAATTCAGGTCCTGTGTGTAGCTAACTGACCCTCTGCCCATTCATCGCCATTTACCCGTTGTTGTCTTAGCTCTCCTGATCAACTCCTGTGATTGCTTTATTCCCCTCGCTAATGTCAATATGCCTTGTCTACTGATGGTTCAGTTAGTTCTTAATGTTTTATCTCAGTGTAAAGCACTGCTTTGCTTTATCTTGGCCAGGTCGAGTTGTAAATGAGAACTTGTTCTCAACTGGCCTACCTCGTTAAATAAAGGTGAAATAAAAATAAATATGTACTTACTTTAAGGCAACCATCATTCTTCATGTTTTTTGTAAAATGGTTGACTTAATGATTTTTATTTTACTTGAAATCTAGTGTGTTGAACATACAGTGTGTTTTGTTCAAATATTAACTTTTTCTTATTAATTAAAGGTCATGGTATAACAACTTTTTGTTCACACATTCAACATAATTTCTAGAAATCAGCCAAACCTCCATGTAAGGATCAATGCCATTCATCATAACCAAATGCCAACCAATCACATTTGGGTTGTATAAATTCCGGAGGCATGGAGAGAGATGGGGGGTGTCTCCCTATACGCCCTCTCTCACACAGCCATCCCCCGATTCTCTCCTGCCCCCCTCACCCCCACCACCCACCCCCTCTCCCAGAAGCAGGATCTCAATTACATGGGTGAGTGGTGCCTTTCTGGCCCAACAAAAGAAAAATCCGGCTGGTTGGGATGGAAACTGGACGGGGCGAGACAGAGTCAGAGAGACCAGTGGGTCTCCCCCCCCCCCCCCCCCCTCCATAACACTCCTCGCAAACACACACACATACACACACCCACACACACTAGAATGTTAGATAGAAGCCTACTTCACCCATCCCTTTTTCAAAAACCCAGATGCTTGCCTGCTAGACACTTATTTCAATCAAGAGATACCAGGGAGTGGACCTTAGACGGTAAGAGCTTGACAAATGGCAACATTTGTTTAAAAAACATACTTACTTCCATCTATATTCATTGTTAACCACCAACACTGTACATACTTTGCTGTTATGTAACTTATCATGAAAATAATGTTGTGGAGGATTTTGTATTTATTTTTTACCATATGAGGAGAAAGACATACATAGAGAGGTTGATCTCACTCCATTGAACAGCGTTGAACACTTGTTGCTTCTGGAGCGGAATACACAGGGCTTTCAAACAGAGTGTCACCACGACTGTTAACGGAACAACTGGGCAATGTGCTACACTTTGCTGTGAGTCCATGGAGTCAGACTATGTGCAGTAGGTTTCAGACATGGGTTAGATACATGCTAAATGGCTCTAATACCTCTGTAGTTACACTAATTACTCAAGTAGCAACAGAAGCAATACCTTAATAAAATGTCGTTACTAGAGTAACTACGGTGTAACTAAATAGGTTTGAGAAACACGAAGTGTAAAGAGCAACTTAAAGTGTCACCAAATACGAATCGACAGTGGTATATTACCATAGAGTTGAGTGTCTGAACCAGAGGTATTGTAGATTGTGACAGGTTTTCAATAGGAGATGGATGTAGTGGTTTCAGTGATGCTGTGACGTGAATATGAAATAGCCAGGAGCTGGCCACCGTGTTGCTTCCCCATTCCGTCTTCAGAGAGGTGAGATTGTCCTAGTGCCAGGGATGTGTTGGCTGTGGAGGCAGACACATGTTTAGAGACATTTGTTTTTTTGGTAATTTTGGGGTCTAATCCTTTGGATTGTTCTGATCTAATTTGCAGATTATTGGGGTCAATATTGTGATGATATTGGGATAAAGTGAGTGATGGAATTGTCTATCTCAATTCCAGTCAATTCTGAAAGTAAACCCAATTCCAATATTTCCTCATTGAAGAGCATTGATGACAATTGGAATTTCAGTGTACTTCCTGAATTGAGAATAGACTGGGATTCAAATGTAATTGACCCATAGAGAATGATAGAGGACTCTTTTTTACTTTGTATCTGTCCCATTTTGGTGTCTGTGTGCGCAGA
The DNA here is from genome assembly GCF_013265735.2 of Oncorhynchus mykiss. Lineage (NCBI taxonomy): Eukaryota > Metazoa > Chordata > Actinopteri > Salmoniformes > Salmonidae > Oncorhynchus > Oncorhynchus mykiss. The sequence continues at coordinate 3,434,452 of NC_048592.1, forward strand.
GTCCTCTATTTATATATATATATAAATTATCCCCAACCTTGAACAGTACTTCCTGTCATTACTTCCTGCATCCTGTCCCAGACTATGTCAGCAGTGACCACCCAGCCCCTTCCCTTCGGCCGTCTGGAGAGAGAGAAGCACATCGAGAGGCTCTTCAGAGCCTTCCACAGTCAAAGGAGGCTCTCCACCAATCCCCAGGGTTTGCCTGGCTCCATACCCCACCACGGGGCACCTGACCTGGGCTCAGAGGACCAGCAGCTGGGCCTTGGCCCTGGAGGTCCGGGGGGTAAAGGGGAGAATGGCCACATGAGGCCCAGGGCTTCTGGAGGGCCAGAGATGGCAGGGGACCAGTGGTTGAATGGTGTGGGTGGACATGAGGGTCTGGCTCTCCTGGACGCAGTCAGCCAACTACGTATCATAGCCAGGCCAGAGCTGCAAGGTTAGTGCAACTTCATGTGTGAAATATACAGTTACATCAGATTAAATAATGATTTTCTGCTAACAATTTGCCTATGGATTATATTAGTGATAGTCCCTCTGACCTGGTCATGTCATGCTGCTGTGTTCCAGGTCCACAATGTGTGTCCCGCAGGACCTACAGCATTGCCACCGGGGACAGCAGTGAGCAGCTCTTTGTGGCTGTAGAAGGTACAATACTAACAGTAACATACAGCCATTACACGTATAGATCCTGAATGTGTCTGCAGACAGACAGAGCTGTGGCCATAGAATAGTATCTATAGAATATAATTTTATTGCCCACCTGGGATGGACATTTTTCTAGTTACCATTTCATTATTCAAACTGGGCCCTCTGTGTTTCTCCTTCTCAGAGAGTTCCTGTATGTGTCTGCAGTGCTGCGGTCCGGCCCGGTCCTGCTCCCTACAAGGTTTTGACCGCCAGGCCCGCCAGGTCTTCCTGTTTGAAAGACCCCTCAGGGTGGACGCGTGCTGCCTTGGCTGCTGCTTGATGGAAATGAGGGTCTACACCCCCCAACGGCAGCTCATAGGGAGCGTACGACAGCGGTAGGTCTATTCTGAAATCAACCTCTAACCTCTACCACTCTCCCAGAATATTTCTCACATTTATCCCTACCCCCACTCACTCCAGAATCAAAACGCTGTGCAACGGACAACGAAAAGAGTGTTTGTTAATGTTCAGATAGTCCCTCCATTTCAGACTGTTTCCTCTTTTTGGGGCTTAATGAATACGACCCAGGACTGTAAATAGAATGGGTGGTGCTCCTCTCTCCCGCCCAGTCTCCAGGGAGGCTAAACTGGGGGGAGTTAGCACATAGCACAGCTGTCTGGATGGATAACCTGGGTTGCTGGTGTCCTGGGTGGGAAGGAATGTGGCTTCATTCTGTCACGACTCCCGCCGAAGTCAGTCCCTCTCCTTGTTCCGTCGGTGATCGACGTCACCGGCCATCTCCATTTCATTTTCCATTTGTTTTGTCTTGTTTTCCAGCACACCTGGTTTACATCGCCTCATTACTATACGTGTATATTATCCTCTGTTCCCCCCATATCTGTGTGTGGTTTTGTTTGTTCGTTATGTGTGTGACGCTACAGGCTGGTTTTGCGCCGGGTATTGTTAAGCCGTGGTTTTGTTATTTTCTACCATGTTGTGTGATTTTGTGCGCTACCGCTTTTTCCTTGGGCCAGAGTTGTGACGCAGTTGCGTCCGGCTGTTTTCCTCTGCCTGATTAAAGTGTTCACTCATCTCTGCTCTCCTGCACCTGACTTCCTTCGACCAGTTGCGCCCACTCTGACACATTCCTACTCGGAAAAACAGCAGCTGCGCCTCTTGTTTTCCCTCATTACATCACCGTTTCCACACCACTCAATCAAAATGGTGGCTAATTTAGTGGAAAAAATGGAAAAGACTGTAGGCCTAGTTATTTTTGACCAAATGCCCACCCCCTCTCAATCGTTTCCTCTATTTCTCTCTCTCTCTCTGAAATGCCCAAACTCTCTATTGCGTTCCATCTCTCTTTCCCTCGCTCTCTCTGAAATGCCCAACCCCTCTCTCTCCCAAGTATTTCTCTAGGGTTAGAAGAGGTCTCCTTTGTGTGTTCATTTAGTAGAGCTTGCAGACAAGGCCACCAGAATCACTGTATCTAATTAACAGAGCTCAGAGCAAAGTAGAAGTTTAAATTAGATCTGTGTTGTATCTCTATTCTACAGTATGGAGGGGTCACCCCGGTAGACCTCTTATGACACCAAGTGGAAAATGGTCTCAGTGGTGCAATGCAATAGAAAACTGACCAGCTGAAACCTTAATCATCCAACCGACCATGCAACCAATCAACCCACGCTAGGAAATACAAAACAACAAGAACAATCACCACCCAGGATTGGTCTCTTATCAGCGTCTGTGAGTGGGTGCAGGAGGGGTTGTGTGTATGGAGGGAGGTGTGTGTGTTCACCAGTTCTACCTGTTAACAGATGGAGTATGTTCACCCCTCTCCTGGAAGTGTGTGACTCCGATGGAACCTCCACTATAAGAATCCAGGGATCGTGCTGCCCCTACCGATGCCTCTCTAACCAAGAATTCCAGGTCATTATCATTTCAGGTCATTACCAGCCATTATCTGATTGACTTTGATTGGTCTGATATTTGGTTGATTATCATATTTCATTCATTTTAGAATAATTATTTCATTAGGTAATTTATGCCATATTCAAATATCTTTTTCACCACTTTCGTTCTACTGTATGCATTTTTATCTCTTTGTCAAACGTCAGGTGGTCTCAGCCATTGGTGAGAAAATTGGCTCCATATGGAAGAAATGGCCTGGGTTTAACGAAGAGTGCAACATGGATCATGAATACTTTGGGTTAGAGGGTGAGTTATCCTTCGTTTACACCCGAAGCCATATAGTTAAACCTTGGCTTAATAGCTTTACCTTCAAAACAAATAGAAGTATCTACTGTTCAAGAACACTGCAAAACCCCCTCTCCTCCTAAAATGTCTCATTCCTGCAGTTCCACAGGATATGACATCACAGACCAAACTTATTCTGCTGGCGGCCTCGTTCCTACTGGTAAGCACGAAGAAAAACTCTCCCAGAAAAAAAACCCCCAGATAAAATACTGTGGGAATCAATGAATACAACGTGAACCTGACAAACTCTGTACTCCCTACATTGACCCTTCCATCTCTCTCTCTCATTCTCTCCCTCTCTCTTTAGAATTATATGTTCTTTGAGATGAGCTGAACCGGCACCAGACAATCAGAGATGAGAAAATGTAGGTAATCAAAAGTGGACCATGAGAACTGCAGAAGCCAAATGACCATCGGCGAGATTCACAGCTTCGTCCGATGCCACGCCGCAGCACCATCAGAGATTGAACACATGGACAGTTGTTTGGGGGAGGGGTGCAAATGTTAGCGACACCAAAGATGTACTAGCCTGCATGGCATGGCCTCCTTTCCTTTATTTAGTCCTCATTTAGTTGTCCTAGTAGAAGAGATACATCCAATAAATCTTAATAGTTACCTTGCATTGGCTTATGCTCCCATCACAACAATTTGACTGACTGACAATCAGTTCAAACTATCTTTGTTTGGAAAGATACATTTTCCTCATCCAACATACGCCACCGGTGACATCACAGAATAGAACACTGAAGCCATTGGTTAGCAGCAGATGCATAATCAACATTTATTGCTATAATCCATCAGGTGTATATCCATCAGACAGTACTTTCCTCGATTTGACAAGACACCCTTTTTCCAGCACCACCCACCAATCCTGGGCAGTATTTCATCAGGGGGGAGAAGATAGAAGGAGGCCCAAGCTCTGGCCTGGGACCAGTTTCTGTTCTGTGGCACTAAATGGTGAGGGGGTCAGATGAGCTGATTCCAGGTCAGTGTTCAGGGACTCCTTCTACCCGGGGGAAATATCACAGCAGGGCCACCATTCTAGCCTGGTCCCAGATCTGTTGGTGATTTTGACTAACTCCATGATCATTGTCAAGCCAAACTGTTTTGCATGAGGAGTTGGCAAGAGAGCAGAAACAGACTGACACCCAGGCTACCACCATTCCACACTGGAGAGATGATGTTGTCACGGATAACATTGTTACAACATTGTTACAACATTGTTACATTGTTGTTACAGTTGTATTGTTATGTCCGTCTTCACGGTGGGATCTTGAAAGGCATTTTGAATGTTTCATCTGGGTTGGGTCCGTCTCGAGGCCAGGCACAGTGATATAGGCAGCTAGGCAGTCCATTCTAAAGAGACCGGTTCACGTTACCCACGGTCCCCCTTTAGGATGGGCCCCATCCTTTGGGTTGAAAACTTTCTGGTTAAGTAAATAGATTTTCTCAAAAGGACATAGCTTTTTCTAGAAATATATTTTTGTACGCCATAATATTTCTAGTTTAAATGACTAGAGGCATTGTAGTTAAAATACTGCACTATAATAAAATAACTTCCACCTGCAACCCTGTTAAGTTTCAGAGTTTAAAAAAAACAGATACATTTTCTCTGCTGTACATTTAAAACTCTACCAGAGGGAACTGTGATTGTGCTACACAATGATGAATATACTGCCTATACCTATTTATGGGAAGGGTTTGGTTTAATATTCTGTTAGAAGAAGATTCCGTCAACAGTCATTGGCCAAATCACCAAATGCTTGTCGCACAGTCTCCCTCTGTTGGCAGATCAGGGACAGTGTCACTTGAAAAAATACATCCACTGAGGTTTCATTAATCTCTGACTGACAGGCAGATAAAAAGCTCCAACCAACCAACAGCTTGGTTCCGTGTTCCGTACAGTAGATTCCATGAGCCATAGAAAGGAAGGCCACTGTCCCCCCTCTCTTTATCTCCCTATCTCTCCCTCGCTGTCGCCATGTAAAACAGTACTGATCCTTAAAGGTATTATTCCTCCGGATTTCATCCAAAAGACACTACACACAAATCTAGAGATATGAGAGAGAGACAAACATGAACAGAGACAGTTAGGTTATTGAAACACTCAGTTCCTATAATTGACTACTAGCGTACTAATGCAGTAGTACTAATAATAGTACTGACCATGACTAGTGTCATGATTTCCATGCACAGAGGCACAACAGAAGTAAGAACATGAGGCAAGCCAGTGTGTGCATGTAGGAATATGAATTAAGAATTAGCCGCTCCTACCCTTGGCAGAAACTCACAGCTTTAGAGACTAGCGACCACCAACAGCGTTCACCAGACCATGGAAGTCCTCCCAGGCCCTGAGAACAAACAGAACCCCCCAGGTATCACAGACGGTGTTAGCCTACTGAGCTAAAGCCTAGTAGCTCAGGCATTAGCTCTGTGTTTGTGTGTGTGTGTTTTTACTTGATGCTGTCGGTGTGTGTCTTGTACTCCATAATGGTGTTGGGGGGTAGGTTGAGGACCCTACGTAGAGTGTCTCTGATCCGGGTAATGGTGGCCTGGTCACTGGCTGTCTTGTTCCAGATGGAGATGATGTCCTCCTGGAGGAAAGACATGAGGGAAGCATGGTGTTGGCAACAATAGACACTGGAACGGTGAATGTGTGTGTGCGTGTCTGTGTGTTTGCACGTCTGGCTCTATGTATGTGTGTACCTGGAAGCGTACAGACACCACAGCGCCACAGATCTCCCCCCCCACCATGAACTGTTCCCCCAGCATGGCCAGAATCAGATTCTCCCAGCAACGAGACGCCAGGCCCTTCCTCAGCCGGATGATCCATTTCCCACCTAGCTTATTAGCATCGTCCTAGAGAGACACAGAGAGAAGATAGACAAGGCCATTAGGCAGGAAACAAATGTGTCATATTCTTTAGGGCACACCGAAACAAAATGTTCTACAATTGAAAAGGAAAATGAGCATTCCTTATTAGTTTAGGCAGTCCCTTCCTGATCCCGTCTGTTTTCTTCTATTTGCTTCCTAATGAATACAACCCTGGTAATGGTATAACAGTATCAACAGGTGAAGACTGATCTAAGATCAGCTGAGTGAGCTCATAAAGGTAAGGATAGATCAAAAGAATACAGGAAGTGAGACATCCCACTCCCCCAATGAAAAGTAGGCAAGACCCAGCTGCTATCGCATTGGTGTCTATGGGAGAGCCACCCATTTAAGTAGACAGAAACTGAAAGATGTTCAATGGTGAACTATCTCCATTTATCCACCATCTTTGCTACCCACCTCCCACATGGGTTTGATACCTTCCTTGAAAAGGTGGAAGTCGCTGTGGCCCGTCAGGTCGCCCGGGCGGATCATGTGACTGTAGAAACGCCAGAACTGCTCCACCTGGTGGACCGGAGGACAAATTTAGTCTAGAACCCAAGAAATATACTAAACTAGATCAGCTGAGTCTAGAAACTGCAAAGGTGAAAGGCAAAGAACAATGGTTCCCAATAGGGACTGACCGAGGCGAAGCTGCCGATCTGTTTGATGTTGGACTCGTAGCTCTGGGTGCTGGCGGGCCGGCCGGGGGTGCGTCTGGAGTACCAGAAGGAGTAGTTATACTGGAGGGGGTGCTCCCCTACCCCTGGAACTGCAATCTGAACAACAGAGCAGAGACAGACAAGATATGGTCATTTAGCAGGCACTTTTATCCTAAAGTAATTTATCCTTTATTTAACTAGGCAAGTCAGTTAAGAACAAATTCTTATTTACAATGAAGGCCTACCACCACCAAACCTGGACGACCCTGGGACAATTGTGCACCGCTCTATGGGACTCCCAATCACAGCCGGATGTGATACAGCCTGGATTCGAACCATGGACTGTAGAGACGCCTCTTGCACTGAGATGCTGAGCCTTAGACCACTGTGCCACTTATTCACACTTACAGCCTTCAGAAAGTATTCACCCCTTAACTTTTTCTATTTTGTTGTGTTAGAGCCTGAATTTAGAATGGCATTAGTCATATACACACACAGTGGGGCAAAAAAGTATTTAGTCAGCCACCAATTGTGCAAGTTATCCCACTTAAAAAGATGAGAGAGGCCTGTAATTGTCATCACATGTACACTTCAACTATGACAGACAAAATTAGAAAAAAAAATCCAGAAAATCACATTGTAGGATTTTTAATGAATTTATTTGCAAATTATGGTGGAAAATAAGTATTTGGTCACCTACAAACAAGCAAGATTTCTGGCTCTCGCAGACCTGTAACTTCTTTAAGAGGCTCCTCTGTCCTCCACTCGTTACCTGTATTAATGGCACCTGTTTGAACTTGTTATCAGTATAAAATACACCTGTCCACAACCTCAAACAGTCACACTCCAAACTCCACTATGGCCAAGACCAAAGAGCTGTCAAAGGACACAAGAAACAAAATTGTAGACCTGCACCAGGCTGGGAATACTGAATCTGCAATAGGTAAGCAGCTTGGTTTGAAGAAATCAACTGTGGGAGCAATTATTAGGAAATGGAAGACATACAAGACCACTGATAATCTCCCTCGATCTGGGGCTCCACGCAAGATCTCACCCCGTGGGGTCAAAATGATCACAAGAACGGTGAGCAAAAATCCCAGAACCACACGGGGGGACCTAGTGAATGACCTGCAGAGAGCTGGGACCAAAGTAACAAAGCCTACCATCAGTAACACACTATGCCGCCAGGGACTCAAATCCTGCAGTGTCAGACGTGTCCCCCTGCTTAAGCCAGTACATGTCCAGGCCCGTCTGAAGTTTGCTAGAGAGCATTTGGATGATCCAGAAGAAGATTGGGAGAATGTCATATGGTCAGATGAAACCAAAATATAACTTTTTGGTAAAAACTCAACTCGTCGTGTTTGGAGGACAAAGAATGCTGAGTTGCATCCAAATAACACCATACCTACTGTGAAGCATGGGGGTGGAAACATCATGCTTTGGGGCTGTTTTTCTGCAAAGGGACCAGGACGACTGATGTGTGTAAAGGAAAGAATGAATGGGGCCATGTATCGTGAGATTTTGAGTGAAAACCTCCTTCCATCAGCAAGGGCATTGAAGATGAAAGGTGGCTGAGTCTTTCAGCATGACAATGATCCCAAACACACCGCCCGGGCAACGAAGAAGTGGCTTCGTAAGAAGCATTTCAAGGTCCTGGAGTGGCCTAGCCAGTCTCCAGATCTCAACCCCATAGAAAATCTTTGGAGGGAGTTGAAAGTCCGTGTTGCCCAGCAACAGCCCCAAAACATCACTGCTCTAGAGGAGATCTGCATGGAGGAATGGGCCAAAATACCAGCAACAGTGTGTGAAAACCTTGTAAAGACTTACAGAAAACGTTTGACCTCTGTATTGAGAAAAACTTTTGTTATTGACCAAATACTTATTTTCCACCATAATTTGCAAATAAATTCATTAAAAATCCTACAATGTGATTTTCTGGATTTTTTTCTTCTCATTTTGTCTGTCATAGTTGAAGTGTACCTATGATTAAAATTACAGTATCTCATCTTTTTAAGTGGGAGAACTTGCACAATTGGTGGCTGACTAAATACTTTTTTGCCCCACTGTATATATATAGATATATATATATACAGGTAACGAGTGGAGGTTTTCCAATGCCTCGCAAAGAAGGGCACCTATTGGTAGATGGAGAAAATAATGAACAGACATTGAATATCCCTTGCACATGGCGCATGGTGAAGTTATTAATTGCACTTTGGATGATGTATCAGTACATCCAGTCACTAAAAAGATACTGGCGTCCTTCCTAACTCAGTTGCTGGAGAGGAAGGAAACCGCTCAGAGATTTCACCATGAGGCCAATGGTGACTTTAGATAGGAGAAAGCTGAGACTGGATCAACAACATTTTAGTTACTCTACAATACTAACCTACTTGGCAGAGTGAAAAGAAGAAAGCATGTAAATGTAACAGAATAGCTTCCGTCCCTCTCCTCGCCCCAACCTGGGTTCCTCTGCACACATCAACCACAGTCACTCACGACGCATCGTTACCCATCGCGCCACAAAATCAGCGGGGAACAACTACTTCTAGGTCTCAGAGTGAGTGACGTCACCGACTGAAACACTATTAGCGCCCACACCACTAACTAGCTAGCCATTTCACATCGGCCACAAAGAAAAAACATATTCCAAAACATGCATCTTGTTTGCAACAAGGCACTAAAGGAATCCTGCAAAAAAAAATGGGGCAAATTCAATACAACACATTACTGAGTACCACTCTCCATATTTTCAAGAATAGTGGTGGCTGCATCATGTTATGGGTATGGTTGGAGTAAAAAAAGAAACGGAATGGAGCTAAGCACAGGCAAAATCCTAGAGTAAAACAAGTTCAGTCTGCTTTCCACCAGAAACTGAGAGATGAATTCATCTTTCAGCAGGAAAATAACCTAAAGCACAAGGCCAAATCTACACTTGAGTTTTGCTTACCAAGAAGACAGTGAATGTTTCTAAATGGCCGAGTTACAGTTTTGTCTTAAATCAACTTGAAAATCTTTGGCAAGACCGGAAAATTGTTGTCTAGCAATGATCAACAACCATTTTAACAGAGCTTGAAGAATTTAAAAAAGAATAAAGGGCAATTGTTGCACAATCCAGGTGTGGAATGCTCTTATAGACTTACCCAGAAAGACTCACAACTGTAATCACTGCCCAAGGTGATTCTACAAAGTACTGACTCAAGGGTGTGAATACTTATGTAAATTCAATATTCATGTAGTTATTTTCAATACATTTGCAAAAATGTATAAAAACATGTTTTCACTTTGTCATTATCGGGTATTGTGTGCAGATAGGTGAGAAAAAACATTTTTTAATAGATTTTGAATTCAGGCTGTAACACAACAAAATGTGGAATAAGTCAAGGAGAATGAGTACTTTCTGAAGGCATGGTAACTCCTTTATTCAGTACACCATATGAGGCAGGAGTTGTACTCATACAGCTTGAAGTTCCGATATCAATATTGTGCTCGTTTCGAGGGCCGGATTACCGAAAGGACACGTGCCCTGGGTCCAACAACCTCCAGGGTCATAAGCAATGGCGAAATGTGTTGAATTGCAGGAAATTTGCTTTGAAACTGTAACATTTTCTCTCAGCCTCATGGCAAAATTAGTAAAATAGCAGGAAATTTGCTTTACATTTTTTAGAAAAATAGCATGAGAATATCTATAAAACAGCAAACGTTTCAATCTGCCCCATGGCAAAATGTGTAGAATTGCAGTAAATGTGTTTTAAAATGTAATATTTTCTGTCAGCCTCATGACAAAATATGTAGAATAGCATTATAAAATTGCACATTTTCAATTTATTTACCTTTATTTTACTAGGCAAGTCAGTTAAGAACAAATTCTTATTTTCAATGACAGCCTAGGAACAGTGGGTTAACTGCCTGTTCAGGAGCAGAACGACAGATTTTGTACCTTGTCAGCTGGGGGATTTGAACTTGCAACCTTTCGGTTACTAGTCCAATGCTCTAACCACTAGGCTACCCTGCCGCCCCAAAAAAAATAAAAATAATAATCATATGTGACTTGTTTCAGGAAAGCAAAATTGTTTTTGTGGCAGACATTCCTTCTGGAACATGTAAACTTTCATGTGCCTTAATAAAATGTGTATGCCATCTGTAAACATGAATACAATTGTAAAATTACGAGCCTAGTTGGTTTAGCCACAGAAAAAGTCAGGAACCTTCCAGCTAGACATGATTGGCTGAGATAATGGATAGGCTGTACATGCCGAGAGATGAGTTCGGATTGGTCTGCCATGTAGCACGTTTCTGTCTATAACATGAGCTGCTCAGCGTTTTAAAAATCTATCACGAAGAACTGCATAAGTGTTGCTAATGCTCTCCACTTTCTGCAGGACCGAGTTTTGAAATCAGTGGAATACCCGGTGGAAGCAGAGTATGATAGCTAAGGAGATGGAGAAAATTCAGGCGTTTGATTGCAAATAACAGAGGGATTCGAAAATAGAAAAGAAGAATGCTGTTGTATTGCATCTTCAAACTAAGGGCAACCATGGAATCCGTGACAGAGAGGGAGAAGCGTTCATCCATGTAACACAAACTCACTCACTTATGTACATCGCCTTGGTCCGTTCAATTGACCTTATTTTAGCGCCCAAAAAACGTAATACTTCCAGATCAACTTTAATGTCAATACCATTGTAAAGCACAATTTATCCCCTTTCCAACAAAATGAATGACCCTAAACACTGCCCGTTTCTGCATAATTCAAGCAGGCAATGAGCTCCGTCGGGTCTTTTTAAAAATGGTATCCCCCCCTTACCGTCCATTTCTTGTTTTTAAACGATGAGAGAAGTGGTAAACCTGGTGGAGAGAGATTGTAAGACAGAAATAGTTGCTTTATGCGTGCTGTACGTTACGGCATGACACGTCATAATGTAACGGAGGGTCCGTTTTTTCAACCTTTCTCCAATACTACAGAGCCGTTACCATGTCGATCCACGCTTGAATAGAAACGTAGTTCACACCCCAGATTTTGAAGTCAACACAGTCGCTACAGTCCCATTAGTTTTCTTTGTAGCCTCGTTTGAATGTCGCGTTTGTGCACATTTGTATGGAATGGGGTGAGTTTACGTTATACAGGTATGCGAGTATAGCTAGCTATATTTTCAGATATTATACGTTACAATTTTTTTCAGAAAGTTGTTTTCCTTGAAGTTAAAGCGTACTGTTAGCTAGCTAGCTAGCTAATGGTAGTTGGCTGTCTCGCTAGCTAACGTTACGTGTATGATCTGTGTAGTAATATTATTTGTATCTCAGAGCCATTTGCATTGCTAGTTATAGCCTAATGTTAGCTAGCTAACAATGAACCTGGTTGGTTGGTTAGCTTTAGCTACCAGCGGATTCATGCAGGGTAGTAACATTATGAGTTGGGATTATAGTTCATTGTTTAGCTTGCTAGCTATCTACATGTCTAAACAAGACTCCACTATGCAAGTACTGTCGACTCACCCCATTCCGTACAAATTTGCGCAACCGTGGCATTCAAACGAGGATGCAAAGAAAACTAATGGGACTGTAGTGACTGTGTTGACTTCAAAACCGGGGAGGTGAACTGTGTTTCTATTCAAGCATTGATCGACATGGTAATGAATCTATATATATATCTATATATATGAATCTATATATATGAATCTATAGTATTGGAGAAAAGACGAGACGTGTCATGTCGTAACGTACAGCACGCATAAAGCTACTATTTCTGTCGTACAATCTCTCTCCACCAGGTTTAGCACTTCTCTCATCGTTTAAAAACAAGAAATGGACAGTGACAGGGTAAGGGGGGATACCTAGTCAATTGTACAACTGAATGCATTCATTTTTTGCATCATTACTGCAAGCCGTCATGACTCTCAAAATCTGCAATAGCCGCTGTTTACTTCTGAAGATAACTTTAGCTCAGCCCTAAAAACCTGATTCAAATTTGACACAAACCTTCAAATCGTGTTTTATTTACATTTTAAAGGTGATAGGTTGGACAGATCGGGTGAAAAAAAAACATTTCCCCACACGGCTTATCACCCCCTAACACTATCACGCAGTAGGTTTCGCTTCCCCACCTGCCATTTTTAAAAAGACCCGACGGAGCTCATTTCCTTGTTGAATCATGCAGAGCCGGGCAGCAAAAAAGAGGAGAAATTGTGCTTTACAATGGTATTCATATTACAGTTGACCTGGAAGTATTATGTTTTTGGGGAGCTAAAATAAGGTCAATTGTACGTTACAGCGCGATGTACAGAAGTGCATTAGCTTACAGTAACCATTTCATTGTATTGTTTACACCTACTGTATCCTGTGCATGTTACAAATAAACGTTGATTTTATTTGATATAATGTGTGTTTTCCAGAGACGGAATGTGAAGAACAACATGAATGCTTATATTTCGTCACACTCACAACCGTAAACTATTTTCTGTAATTCGCTCGCCATTAACGTGTAAATAATGATCTTGTTGAGAGATTATTTTCCTGTAATAATGAATACAAATTAGCTAAAGCTAAGACGTCAGCTATATGATGTGGTTAATGTTAGCTAGCTAACAAGCTAGAAACAAAACAATACATTGTTCAGAAAGTTTATTTTAGTTGCCTGGTTTGCTAGATTGACATATACTGAATTCATTTTTAAACAGATGAGTTTATTGGTGTTAAAATACACCAGTTATGCTATTTTGGACCTCCATGCAGCCTGTCATTTGTTTGTGTTTATACTTATTCATAACGACAAGTTTGATGTCCGACGACTATAGAACATTCATGAGGTCACCGTGACAACTGTCTACAGACATGTCGATAGACGTAGTTTAAACCAGCCTTTAGTATTGAAATCTTTGGTTGTTTAGTACACTACCTTACTCACTCTGTATAGCACATGGCATCACATGATTCCTTAAAGAGATGGGTGGGGCTAAGGTTTAAGAGGGTGTGAACGATGCTGTCTGGGTGTAGACAAAGAAGACCTCTCCAGTAGGTGTACCAAAATGTACCAAGAGACATTTTCTCAAAAGTGGGGTTTTCAAGCTTATCAACTTTCAAAGCAGAATTACTTTTCATTGTTCCTCAACTGTAGTGTATGATATACAATTGTTTTGCTCGGAGTTTATACTTTTATCCAATGTTAAAAACACCATTTCAATTTGTGCTACATAAGACTGAATCGAGCCAGTCGGTCACATAGAGGTCGACCGATTATGATTTTCAACACTGATTCCGATTATTGGAGGACCAAAAAAAAGCTGATTAATTGGCCGATTTTTATTAATTTATTTGTAATAATGACAATTACAACAATACTGAATGAACACTTATTTTAACTTAATATAATACATAAATAAAAATTAATTTAGCCTCAAATAAATAATGAAACATGTTCAATTTGGTTTAAAAAATATCAAAAACAAAGTGTTGGAGAAGTAAAAGTGCAATATGTGACATGTAAAAAAGCTAACATTTGAGTTCCTTGCTCAGAACATGAGAACATATGAAAGTTGGTGGTTCCTTTTAACGTTACCTAACGCAAGACACGCTAGATAAACTAGTAATATCATCAACCGTGTGTAACTAACTTAGTGATTATGATTGATTGATTGTTTTTTATAAGATAAGTTTAATGCTAGTTAGCAACTTACCTTGGCTTCTACTGCATTCACGTAACAGGCAGGCTCCTCGTGGAGTGCAATGAGAGGCAGGTGGTTAGAGCGTTGGATTAGTTAACTGTAAGGTTGCAAGATTGGATCCACCGAGCTGACAAGGTGGAAATCTGTCGTTCTGCCCCAGAACAAGGCAGTTAACCCACCGTTCCTAGGCCGTCATTGAAAATAAGAATGTGTTCTTAACTGACTTGCCGAGTTAAATAAAGGTATACAATTTTTCTTTTTTAAATATGCAAAATTGGCACCCAAAAATACAGATTTCCGATTGTTATGAAAACTTGAAATCGGCCCTAATTAAACGGCCATTCCGATTGATCGGTCGATCTCTAGTCACATATATATATATATATATATATATATATATATATATATATATATATATATATATATATATATATATATATATATATATATATATATATATATATATATATATATATATATATATATTATTTTTTGGGTTGTGGGGTGGTGCCCCGTGGCCCCAAATGCAGTAGTCCGACCTTGGCTCTAACAAACTGAGCCATCACATCTATAATGTATCTAATTTAGAAAGGATAACAAACAATACATACTGTAGCATTATATTTGGGCGACACACACACCTTCTTCTTGGCAGTGTTCTGATCATTGTCCTCATCATTGTCATTTTTTTCCTTCTCACAGTCTTTCTGTGAGCCTTGATCCTGGTCGTGGTCCCCACTGTCATCATCTTTCAGACTGAACACACAGAATTAAATCAGAATTGCCTTTATTCGCCAGGTGCACTTACATATACCAGGAATTTGACCTTGTGAGATAATAAACTGAATGCAGACAAAATATATGGAGGATAAACAGTACACAGACAGAATATATGGAGGATAAACAGTACACAGACAGAATATATGGAGGATAAACAGGATAGATAGAATATATGGAGGATAAACAGTACACAGACAGAACATATGGAGGATAAGCAGGATAGATAGAATATATGGAGGATAAACAGTACACAGACAGAATATATGGAGAATAAACAGTACACAGACAGAATATATGGAGGATAAACAGGATAGATAGAATATATGGAGGATAAACAGTACACAGACAGAACATATGGAGGATAAGCAGGATAGATAGAATATATGGAGGATAAACAGTACACAGACAGAATATATGGAGGATAAACAGTACACAGACAGAATATATGGAGGATAAACAGTACACAGACAGAATATATGGAGAATAAACAGTACACAGACAGAATATATGGAGGATAAACAGGATAGATAGAATATATGGAGGATAAACAGTACACAGACAGAACATATGGAGGATAAGCAGGATAGATAGAATATATGGAGGATAAACAGTACACAGACAGAATATCTGGAGGATAAACAGGATAGATAGAATATATGGAGGATAAACAGTACACAGACAGAATTTATGGAGGATAAACAGTACACAGACAGAATATATGGAGGATAAACAGTATAGATAGAACATATGGAGGATAAACAGTACACAGACAGAATATATGGAGGATAAACAGGATAGATAGAACATATGGAGGATAAACAGGATATATAGAATATATGGAGGATAAACAGTACACAGACAGAACATATGGAGGATAAACAGTACACAGACAGAATATATGGAGGATAAACAGGATAGATAGAACATATGGAGGATAAACAGTACACAGAATATATGGAGGATAAACAGGATAGATAGAATATATGGAGGATAAACAGTACAAAGACAGAATATATGGAGGACAAACAGGATAGATAGAATATATGGAGGATAAACAGTACACAGACAGAATATATGGAGGTAAACAGTACACAGACAGAATATATGGAGGATAAACAGTACACAGACATAATATATGGAGTATAAACAGTACACAGACAGAATATATGGAGGATAAACAGGATAGATAGAATATATGGAGGATAAACATGATAGATAGAATATATGGAGGATAAACAGTACACAGACAGAATATATGGAGGATAAACAGGACAGATAGAATATATGGAGGATAAACAGTACACAGACAGAACATATGGAGGATAAGCAGGATAGATAGAATATATGGAGGATAAACAGTACACAGACAGAATATATGGAGGATAAACAGTACACAGACAGAATATATGGAGGATAAACAGTACACAGACAGAATATATGGAGAATAAACAGTACACAGACAGAATATATGGAGGATAAACAGGATAGATAGAATATATGGAGGATAAACAGTACACAGACAGAACATATGGAGGATAAGCAGGATAGATAGAATATATGGAGGATAAACAGTACACAGACAGAATATCTGGAGGATAAACAGGATAGATAGAATATATGGAGGATAAACAGTACACAGACAGAATTTATGGAGGATAAACAGTACACAGACAGAATATATGGAGGATAAACAGTATAGATAGAACATATGGAGGATAAACAGTACACAGATAGAATATATGGAGGATAAACAGGATAGATAGAACATATGGAGGATAAACAGGATATATAGAATATATGGAGGATAAACAGTACACAGACAGAACATATGGAGGATAAACAGTACACAGACAGAATATATGGAGGATAAACAGGATAGATAGAACATATGGAGGATAAACAGTACACAGAATATATGGAGGATAAACAGGATAGATAGAATATATGGAGGATAAACAGTACAAAGACAGAATATATGGAGGACAAACAGGATAGATAGAATATATGGAGGATAAACAGTACACAGACAGAATATATGGAGGATAAACAGTACACAGACAGAATATATGGAGGATAAACAGTACACAGACATAATATATGGAGTATAAACAGTACACAGACAGAATATATGGAGGATAAACAGGATAGATAGAATATATGGAGGATAAACATGATAGATAGAATATATGGAGGATAAACAGTACACAGACATAATATATGGAGGATAAACAGGACAGATAGAACATATGGAGGATAAACAGGATAGATAGAATATATGGAGGATAAACAGGATAGATATAATATATGGAGGATAAACAGTACACAGACAGAATATATGGAGGACAAACAGGATAGATAGAATATATGGAGGATAAACATGATAGATAGAATATATGGAAGATAAACAGGATAGATAGAACATATGGAGGATAAACAGTACACAGACAGAATATATGGAGGATAAACAGTACACAGACAGAATATATGGAGGATAAACAGGATAGATAGAATATATGGAGGATAAACAGTACACAGACAGAACATATGGAGGATAAACAGTACACAGACAGAACATATGGAGGATAAACAGTACACAGACAGAATATATGGAGTATAAACAGGATAGATAGAATATATGGAGGATAAACAGTACACAGACAGAACATATGGAGGATAAACAGTACACAGACAGAATATATGGAGTATAAACAGGATAGATAGAATATATGGAGGATAAACAGTACACAGTCAGAACATATGGAGGATAAACAGGATAGATATAATATATGGAGGATAAACAGTACACAGACAGAACATATGGAGGATAAACAGGATAGATAGAATATATGGAGGATAAACAGTACACAGACAGAACACATGGAGGATAAACAGGATAGCTAGAACATATGGAAGATAAACAGGATATATAGAATATATGGAGGATAAACAGTACACAGACAGAACATATGGAGGATAAACAGGATAGATAGAATATATGGAGGATAAACAGTACACAGACAGAACACATGGAGGATAAACAGGATAGATAGAATATATGGAGGATAAACAGTACACAGACAGAACATATGGAGGATAAACAGTACACAGACAGAATATATGGAGTATAAACAGGATAGATAGAATATATGGAGGATAAACAGTACACAGTCAGAACATATGGAGGATAAACAGGATAGATAGAATATATGGAGGATAAACAGTACACAGACAGAACATATGGAGGATAAACAGTACACAGACAGAATATATGGAGTATAAACAGGATAGATAGAATATATGGAGGATAAACAGTACACAGTCAGAACATATGGAGGATAAACAGGATAGATAGAATATATGGAGGATAAACAGTACACAGACAGAACATATGGAGGATAAACAGGATAGATAGAATATATGGAGGATAAACAGTACACAGACAGAACACATGGAGGATAAACAGGATAGCTAGAACATATGGAAGATAAACAGGATATATAGAATATATGGAGGATAAACAGGATATATAGAATATATGGAGGATAAACAGTACACAGACAGAATATATGGAGGATAAACAGGATAGATAGAATATATGGAGGATAAACAGTACACAGACAGAACATATGGAGGATAAACAGTACACAGACAGAACATATGGAGGATAAACAGTACACAGCCAGAATATATGGAGTATAAACAGGATAGATAGAATATATGGAGGATAAACAGTACACAGACAGAACATATGGAGGATAAACAGGATAGATAGAATATATGGAGGATAAACAGTACACAGACAGAATATATGGAGGATAAACAGTACACAGACAGAATATATGGAGGATAAACAGTACACAGACAGAATATATGGAGGATAAACAGTATAGATAGGACATATGGAGGATAAACAGTACATAGACAGAATATATGGAGGATAAACAGTACACAGACAGAATATATGGAGGATAAACAGGATAGATAGCATATATGGGGGATAAACAGTACACAGACAGAATATATGGAGGATAAACAGTACACAGACAGAATATATGGAGGATAAACAGGATAGATAGAATATATGGAGGATAAACAGGATAGATAGGACATATGGAGGATAAACAGTACATAGACAGAATATATGGAGGATAAACAGTACACAGACAGAATATATGGAGGATAAACAGGATAGATAGCATATATGGGGGATAAACAGTACACAGACAGAATATATGGAGGATAAACAGTACACAGACAGATTATATGGAGGATAAACAGGATAGATAGAATATATGGAGGATAAACAGGATAGATAGACAATATGGAGGATAAACAGTACACAGACAGAATATATGGAGGATAAACAGTACACAGACATAATATATGGAGGATAAACAGTATAGATAGAACATATGGAGGATAAACAGGATAGATAGAACATATGGAGGATAAACAGGATATATAGAATATATGGAGGATAGAGTACACAGACAGAATATATGGAGGATAAACAGGATAGATAGAATATATGGAGGATAAACAGGATAGATAGAATATATGGAGGATAAACAGGATAGATAGAATATATGGAGGATAAACAGTACACAGACAGAACATATGGAGGATAAACAGTACACAGACAGAATATATGGGGTATAAACAGTACACAGACAGAATATATGGAGGATAAACAGGATAGATAGAATATATGGAGGATAAACAGGATAGATAGAACATATGGAGGATAAACAGGATAGATAGAATATATGGAGGATAAACAGGATAGATAGAATATATGGAGGATAAACATGATAGATAGAATAAATGGAGAATAAACATGATAGATAGAATATATGGAGGATAAACAGTACACAGACAGAACATATGGAGGATAAACAGGATAGATAGAATATATGGAGGATAAACAGTACACAGACAGAATATATGGAGGATAAACAGTACACAGACAGAATATATGGAGGATAAACAGTACACAGACAGAATATATGGAGGATAAACAGTATAGATAGGACATATGGAGGATAAACAGTACATAGACAGAATATATGGAGGATAAACAGTACACAGACAGAATATATGGAGGATAAACAGTACACAGACAGAATATATGGAGGATAAACAGGATAGATAGCATATATGGGGGATAAACAGTACACAGACAGAATATATGGAGGATAAACAGTACACAGACAGAATATATGGAGGATAAACAGGATAGATAGAATATATGGAGGATAAACAGTACACAGACAGAATATATGGAGGATAAACAGGATAGATAGAACATATGGAGGATAAACAGTACACAGAATATATGGAGGATAAACAGGATAGATAGAATATATGGAGGATAAACAGGATAGATAGAATATATGGAGGATAAACAGTACACAGACAGAATTTATGGAGGATAAACAGTACACAGACAGAATATATGGAGGATAAACAGGATAGATAGAACATATGGAGGATAAACAGTACACAGAATATATGGAGGATAAACAGGATAGATAGAATATATGGAGGATAAACAGTACAAAGACAGAATATATGGAGGACAAACAGGATAGATAGAATATATGGAGGATAAACAGTACACAGACAGAATATATGGAGGATAAACAGTACACAGACAGAATATATGGAGGATAAACAGTACACAGACATAATATATGGAGTATAAACAGTACACAGACAGAATATATGGAGGATAAACAGGATAGATAGAATATATGGAGGATAAACATGATAGATAGAATATATGGAGGATAAACAGTACACAGACATAATATATGGAGGATAAACAGGACAGATAGAACATATGGAGGATAAACAGGATAGATAGAATATATGGAGGATAAACAGGATAGATATAATATATGGAGGATAAACAGTACACAGACAGAATATATGGAGGACAAACAGGATAGATAGAATATATGGAGGATAAACATGATAGATAGAATATATGGAGGATAAACAGGATAGATAGAACATATGGAGGATAAACAGTACACAGACAGAATATATGGAGGATAAACAGTACACAGACAGAATATATGGAGGATAAACAGGATAGATAGAATATATGGAGGATAAACAGTACACAGACAGAATATATGGAGGATAAACAGTACACAGACAGAATATATGGAGGATAAACAGGATAGATAGAATATATGGAGGATAAACAGTACACAGACAGAACATATGGAGGATAAACAGTACACAGACAGAACATATGGAGGATAAACAGTACACAGACAGAATATATGGAGTATAAACAGGATAGATAGAATATATGGAGGATAAACAGTACACAGTCAGAACATATGGAGGATAAACAGGATAGATAGAATATATGGAGGATAAACAGTACACAGACAGAACATATGGAGGATAAACAGGATAGATAGAATATATGGAGGATAAACAGTACACAGACAGAACACATGGAGGAAAAACAGGATAGCTAGAACATATGGAAGATAAACAGGATATATAGAATATATGGAGGATAAACAGTACACAGACAGAACATATGGAGGATAAACAGGATAGATAGAATATATGGAGGATAAACAGTACACAGACAGAACACATGGAGGATAAACAGGATAGATAGAATATATGGAGGATAAACAGTACACAGACAGAACATATGGAGGATAAACAGTACACAGACAGAATATATGGAGTATAAACAGGATAGATAGAATATATGGAGGATAAACAGTACACAGTCAGAACATATGGAGGATAAACAGGATAGATAGAATATATGGAGGATAAACAGTACACAGACAGAATATATGGAGGATAAACAGGATAGATAGCATATATGGGGGATAAACAGTACACAGACAGAATATATGGAGGATAAACAGTACACAGACAGAATATATGGAGGATAAACAGTACATAGACAGAATATATGGAGGATAAACAGTACACAGACAGAATATATGGAGGATAAACAGTACACAGACAGAATATATGGAGGATAAACAGGATAGATAGAATATATGGAGGATAAACAGGATAGATAGGACATATGGAGGATAAACAGTACATAGACAGAATATATGGAGGATAAACAGTACACAGACAGAATATATGGAGGATAAACAGGATAGATAGCATATATGGGGGATAAACAGTACACAGACAGAATATATGGAGGATAAACAGTACACAGACAGAATATATGGAGGATAAACAGGATAGATAGAATATATGGAGGATAAACAGGATAGATAGACAATATGGAGGATAAACAGTACACAGACATAATATATGGAGGATAAACAGTATAGATAGAACATATGGAGGATAAACAGGATAGATAGAACATATGGAGGATAAACAGGATATATAGAATATATGGAGGATAGAGTACACAGACAGAATATATGGAGGATAAACAGGATAGATAGAATATATGGAGGATAAACAGGATAGATAGAATATCTGGAGGATAAACATGATAGATAGAATATATGGAGGATAAACAGGATAGATAGAATATCTGGAGGATAAACATGATAGATAGAATATATGGAGGATAAAGAGGATAGATAGAATATATGGAGGATAAACAGGACAGATAGAATATATGGAGGATAAACAGTACACAGACAGAACATATGGAGGATAAACAGTACACAGACAGAATATATGGAGTATAAACAGTACACAGACAGAATATATGGAGGATAAACAGGATAGATAGAATATCTGGAGGATAAACATGATAGATAGAATATATGGAGGATAAACAGGATAGATAGAATATCTGGAGGATAAACATGATAGATAGAATATATGGAGGATAAACAGGATAGATAGAATATATGGAGGATAAACAGGACAGATAGAATATATGGAGGATAAACAGGATAGATAGAATATTTGGAGGATAAACATGATAGATAGAATATATGGAGGATAAACAGGATAGATAGAATATATGGAGGATAAACAGGACAGATAGAATATATGGAGGATAAACAGTACACAGACAGAACATATGGAGGATAAACAGTACACAGACAGAATATATGGAGTATAAACAGTACACAGACAGAATATATGGAGGATAAACAGGATAGATAGAATATCTGGAGGATAAACATGATAGATAGAATATATGGAGGATAAACAGGATAGATAGAATATCTGGAGGATAAACATGATAGATAGAATATATGGAGGATAAACAGGATAGATAGAATATATGGAGGATAAACAGGACAGATAGAATATATGGAGGATAAACAGGATAGATAGAATATCTGGAGGATAAACATGATAGATAGAATATATGGAGGATAAACAGGATAGATAGAATATATGGAGGATAAACAGGACAGATAGAATATATGGAGGATAAACAGTACACAGACAGAACATATGGAGGATAAACAGTACACAGACAGAATATATGGAGGATAAACAGGATAGATAGAATATATGGAGGATAAACAGTACACAGACAGAACATATGGAGGATAAACAGTACACAGACAGAATATATGGAGGATAAACAGGATAGATAGAATATATGGAGGATAAACAGGATAGATAGAACATATGGAGGATAAACAGGATAGATAGAATATATGGAGGATAAACAGGATAGATAGAATATATGGAGGATAAACATGATAGATAGAATATATGGAGGATAAACATGATAGATAGAATATATGGAGAATAAACATGATAGATAGAATATATGGAGGACAAACAGGAGAGATAGAATATATGGAGGATAAACAGGATAGATAGAATATATGGAGGATAAACAGTACACAGACAGAATATATGGAGGACAAACAGGATAGATAGAATATATGGAGGATAAACATGATAGATAGAACATTTGGAGGATAAACAGGATAGATAGAATATATGAAGGATAAACAGGATAGATAGAACATATGAAGGATAAACAGGATAGACAGAACATATGGAGGATAAACAGGATAGATAGAATATATGGAGGATAAACAGGATAGATAGAATATATGAAGGATAAACAGGATAGATAGAACATATGGAGGATAAACAGGATAGATAGAATATATGGAGGATAAACAGGATAGATAGAATATATGGAGGATAAACAGGATAGATAGAATATATGGAGGATAAACAGTACACAGAGAGAATATATGGAGGATAAACAGGATAGATAGAATATATGGAGGATAAACAGTACACAGACAGAACATATGGAGGATAAACAGTACACAGACAGAATATATGGAGGATAAACAGTACACAGACATAATATATGGAGGATAAACAGTACACAGACAGAATATATGGAGGATAAACAGTACACAGACAGAACATATGGAGGATAAACAGTACACAGACAGAATATATGGAGTATAAACAGTACACAGACAGAATATATGGAGGATAAACAGGATAGATAGAATATCTGGAGGATAAACATGATAGATAGAATATATGGAGGATAAACAGGATAGATAGAATATCTGGAGGATAAACATGATAGATAGAATATATGGAGGATAAACAGGATAGATAGAATATATGGAGGATAAACAGGACAGATAGAATATATGGAGGATAAACAGGATAGATAGAATATTTGGAGGATAAACATGATAGATAGAATATATGGAGGATAAACAGGATAGATAGAATATATGGAGGATAAACAGGACAGATAGAATATATGGAGGATAAACAGTACACAGACAGAACATATGGAGGATAAACAGTACACAGACAGAATATATGGAGTATAAACAGTACACAGACAGAATATATGGAGGATAAACAGGATAGATAGAATATCTGGAGGATAAACATGATAGATAGAATATATGGAGGATAAACAGGATAGATAGAATATCTGGAGGATAAACATGATAGATAGAATATATGGAGGATAAACAGGATAGATAGAATATATGGAGGATAAACAGGACAGATAGAATATATGGAGGATAAACAGGATAGATAGAATATCTGGAGGATAAACATGATAGATAGAATATATGGAGGATAAACAGGATAGATAGAATATATGGAGGATAAACAGGACAGATAGAATATATGGAGGATAAACAGTACACAGACAGAACATATGGAGGATAAACAGTACACAGACAGAATATATGGAGGATAAACAGGATAGATAGAATATATGGAGGATAAACAGTACACAGACAGAACATATGGAGGATAAACAGTACACAGACAGAATATATGGAGGATAAACAGGATAGATAGAATATATGGAGGATAAACAGGATAGATAGAACATATGGAGGATAAACAGGATAGATAGAATATATGGAGGATAAACATGATAGATAGAATATATGGAGGATAAACAGTACACAGACAGAATATATGGAGGACAAACATGATAGATAGAACATTTGGAGGATAAACAGGATAGATAGAATATATGAAGGATAAACAGGATAGATAGAACATATGAAGGATAAACAGGATAGATAGAACATATGGAGGATAAACAGGATAGATAGAATATATGGAGGATAAACAGGATAGATAGAATATATGAAGGATAAACAGGATAGATAGAACATATGGAGGATAAACAGGATAGATAGAATATATGGAGGATAAACAGGATAGATAGAATATATGGAGGATAAACAGGATAGATAGAATATATGGAGGATAAACAGTACACAGAGAGAATATATGGAGGATAAACAGGATAGATAGAATATATGGAGGATAAACAGTACACAGACAGAACATATGGAGGATAAACAGTACACAGACAGAATATATGGAGGATAAACAGTACACAGACATAATATATGGAGGATAAACAGTACACAGACAGAATATATGGAGGATAAACAGTACACAGACAGAATATCTGGAGGATAAACAGGATAGATAGAATATATGGAGGATAAACAGTACACAGACAGAATATATGGAGGACAAACAGGATAGATAGAACATATGGAGGATAAACAGGATAGATAGAATATATGGAGGATAAACAGGATAGATAGAATATATGGAGGATAAACATGATAGATAGAATATATGGAGAATAAACATGATAGATAGAATATATGGAGGATAAACAGGAGAGATAGAATATATGGAGGATAAACAGGAGAGATAGAATATATGGAGGATAAACAGGATAGATAGAATATATGGAGGATAAACAGTACACAGACAGAATATATGGAGGATAAACAGTACACAGACAGAATATATGGAGGACAAACAGGATAGATAGAATATATGGAGGATAAACAGTACACAGACTGAACATATGGAGGATAAACAGTACACAGACAGAATATATGGAGGACAAACAGGATAGATAGAATATATGGAGGATAAACAGGATAGATAGAATATATGGAGGATAAACAGTACACAGACAGAATATATGGAGGATAAACAGTACACAGACAGAATATATGGAGGACAAACAGGATAGATAGAATATATGGAGGATAAACAGTACACAGACTGAACATATGGAGGATAAACAGTACACAGACAGAATATATGGAGGATAAACAGTACACAGACATAATATATGGAGGATAAACAGTACACAGACAGAACATATGGAGGATAAACAGTACACAGACAGAATATATGGAGGATAAGCAGTACACAGACAGAATATATGGAGGATAAACAGGATAGATAGAATATATGGAGGATAAACAGGATAGATAGAATATATGGAGGATAAACAGTACACAGACAGAATATATGGAGGATAAACAGTACACAGACAGAATATATGGAGGATAAACAGGATAGATAGAATATATGGAGGATAAACAGTACACAGACAGAATATATGGAGGATAAACAGGATAGATATAATATATGGAGGATAAACAGGATAGATAGAACATATGGAGGATAAACAGGATAGATAGAACATATGGAGGATAAACAGGATAGATAGAATATACAGTGCCTTGCGAAAGTATTCGGCCCCCTTGAACTTTGCGACCTTTTGCCACATTTCAGGCTTCAAACATAAAGATATAAAACAGTTTTTTTTGTGAAGAATCAACAACAAGTGGGACACAATCATGAAGTGGAACGACATTTATTGGATATTTCAAACTTTTTTAACAAATCAAAAACTGAAAAATTGGGCGTGCAAAATTATTCAGCCCCTTTACTTTCAGTGCAGCAAACTCTCTCCAGAAGTTCAGTGAGGATCTCTGAATGATCCAATGTTGACCTAAATGACTAATGATGATAAATACAATCCACCTGTGTGTAATCAAGTCTCCGTATGAATGCATCTGCACTGTGATAGTCTCAGAGGTCCGTTAAAAGCGCAGAGAGCATCATGAAAAACAAGGAACACACCAGGCAGGTCCGAGATACTGTTGTGAAGAAGTTTAAAGCCGGATTTGGATACAAAAAGATTTCCCAAGCTTTAAACATCCCAAGGAGCACTGTGCAAGCAATAATATTGAAATGGAAGGAGTATCAGACCACTGCAAATCTACCAAGACCTGGCCGTCCCTCTAAACTTTCAGCTCATACAAGGAGAAGACTGATCAGAGATGCAGCCAAGAGGCCCATGATCACTCTGGATGAACTGCAGAGATCTACAGCTGAGGTGGGAGACTCTGTCCATAGGACAACAATCAGTCGTATATTGCACAAATCTGGCCTTTATGGAAGAGTGGCAAGAAGAAAGCCATTTCTTAAAGATATCCATAAAAAGTGTTGTTTAAAGTTTGTCACAAGCCACCTGGGAGACACACCAAACATGTGGAAGAAGGTGCTCTGGTCAGATGAAACCAAAATTGAACTTTTTGGCAACAATGCAAAACGTTATGTTTGGCGTAAAAGCAACACAGCTGAACACACCATCCCCACTGTCAAACATGGTGGTGGAAGCATCATGGTTTGGGCCTGCTTTTCTTCAGCAGGGACAGGGAAGATGGTTAAAATTGATGGGAAGATGGATGGAGCCAAATACAGGACCATTCTGGAAGAAAACCTGATGGAGTCTGAGACTGGGACGGAGATTTGTCTTCCAACAAGACAATGATCCAAAACATAAAGCAAAATCTACAATGGAATGGTTCAAAAATAAACATATCCAGGTGTTAGAATGGCCAAGTCAAAGTCCAGACCTGAATCCAATCGAGAATCTGTGGAAAGAACTGAAAACTGCTGTTCACAAATGCTCTCCATCCAACCTCACTGAGCTCGAGCTGTTTTACAAGGAGGAATGGGAAAAATTTTCAGTCTCTCGATATGCAAAACTGATAGAGACATACCCCAAGCGACTTACAGCTGTAATCGCAGCAAAAGGTGGCGCTACAAATTATTAACTTAAGGGGGCTGAATAATTTTGCACGCCCAATTTTTCAGTTTTTGATTTGTTAAAAAAGTTTGAAATATCCAATAAATGTCGTTCCACTTCATGATTGTGTCCCACTTGTTGTTGATTCTTCACAAAAAAATACAGTTTTATATCTTAATGTTTGAAGCCTGAAATGTGGCAAAAGGTCGCAAAGTTCAAGGGGGCCGAATACTTTCGCAAGGCACTGTATGGAGGATAAACAGTACACAGACAGAATATATGGAGGATAAACAGTACACAGGCAGAATATATGGAGGATAAACAGTACACAGACAGAATATATGGAGGATAAACCGTACACAGGCAGAATATATGGAGGATAAACAGTACGTACACAGACAGAATATATGGAGGATAAACAGTACACAGACAGAATATCTGGAGGATAAACAGGATATATAGAATATATGGAGGATAAACAGTACACAGACAGAATATATGGAGGATAAACAGGATAGATAGAATATATGGAGGATAAACAGTACACAGACAGAATATATGGAGGATAAACAGGATAGATAGAATATATAGAGGAGAGGAAATGGGATATCTAGTCAGTGAGGAGAACAAGACCACAAGATACTGTACAGAACCTTATCAAAAATACAATGGGACATCATGACAAGACTAATCCATCCATCCACACAAATTCTGTACTCATTCACATAAGCAAAGCATGATATTGAACTGTAATTACTTACAACAATGAAGGTCCTTGTTGAGTACACACTTTGAATAGTCTTATCTAACTAGGTTATTGTAAAATATTAGTTACTACATTGAACAAAAATATAAACGCAACATGTAAAGTTTTGGTCCCATGTTTCATGAGCTGAAATAAAAGACACCAGACATTTTCAATACACATAAAAAGCTTTTGTCTCTAAAATGTTTGTTTACACATTTGTTTACATTCCTGTTAGTGAGCATTTCTCCTTTTCCAAGATAATCCATCCACCTGACAGGTGTGGCATATCAAGAACCTCATTAAACAGTATGATCATTACACTGATGCACCTTGTGCTGGGGACAATATAAGGCCACTCTAAAATGTGCAGTTTTGTGACGCAATACAATGCCACAGATGTCTCAAGTTTTGAGGGAGCGTACAATTGGCATGCTGACTGCAGGAATGTCCACCAGAGCTGTTGCCAGAGAATTTAAGGTCAATTACTCTACGATAATTACTCAACTCTACGGTTGTTGTAGAAAATGTTGCAGTACGTTCAACCGGCCTCACAACTGCAAACCACGTGTAACCACGCCAGCCCAGGACCTCCACATCCGGCTTCTTCAACTGCGAGCCACCTGGACAGCTGATGAAACTGTGGGTTTGCACAACTGAAAAAGATTCTGCATAAACTGTCAGAAACCGTCTCAGGGAAGCTCATCTTAGTGCTCATCGTCCTCACCAGGTTCTTGACCTGACTGCAGTTCGGCATCATAACCGACTTCAGTGGGCAAATGCTCACCTTTGATGGCCACTGGCATGCTGAAGAAGTGTGCTCTTCATGGATGAATCCCGGTGTCAACTTTACCGGACAGATGGCAGACATGTACTGTATGGTGTCGTGTGGGCGAGCGGTTTAATGATGTCAACGTGTGCCCCATGGCAGAGGTGTGGTTATGCTATGAATAGGCTTAAGCTACGTACAACGAACACAATTGCATTTTATCGATGGCAATTTGAATGCATAGATCCTGAGGCCCATTGTCGTGCCGTTCATCTGCAGCCATCACCTTATGTCGCAAGGATCTGTACACAATTCCTAGAGGCTGAAAATGTCCCAGTCCGTCTACGGCCTGCATACTCACCTGACATGTCATCCATTGAGCATGTTTGGGGTGCAACGTGTACAACAGTGTGTTCCAGTTCCTGAAAATATCCAGCAACTTCTAACAGTCATTGAAAAGGAGCGGGACAACATTCCACAGGCCACAACCAACAGCCTGATCAACTCTATGCGAAGGAGAGGTGTAGCGCTGCATGAGGCAAATGGTGGTCACACCAGATACTGACTGGTTTTCTGATTTCACGCCCCTAAAAAATGTTTAAGGTATCTGTGACCAACATATTCATTCCCAAATCCATAGACTAGGGCCCAATTAATTTATTTAAATTGACTGATTTC
Source organism: Oncorhynchus mykiss (assembly GCF_013265735.2). Lineage (NCBI taxonomy): Eukaryota > Metazoa > Chordata > Actinopteri > Salmoniformes > Salmonidae > Oncorhynchus > Oncorhynchus mykiss. The sequence continues at coordinate 3,464,864 of NC_048592.1, forward strand.
CTTATATCAACTATAACTCAGTAAAATCGTTGACATTGTTGCATGTTGCATTTATATTTTTGTTCAGTGTACATGTACTAATTTATTACATTGTAATAATCACTATATAAATGTGAATACTATAGGTCACAGCTGAAAGTGATTGGCTTTTCATTGCTTCGTATTTGTGTATAGTAACAGGGTCTTGTCAACATCTCTCACTAGCAATGTGGTCGAATGTGCAGTGCTGACATTTATAAGCATGTGCAACATTGTAGCACTGGTGAGTGGTTCCACAGTGGTTCCAATATACACATAACACACGGCTGCTTGTCGCTGTCAACGTTTCCAAGCGGAATAGCGTATTAACATTTGCTAAATAAAAACCTTTCCCCATCTGTCCCTCCTAAAATAACTAAATGTGATCAGGGACATGGGGGATAGTTTTAGCCGACTCTGCGCACACCTGCCCCTGACTTTCAACCACTTGCAAGCCGAGGATTCATCCACGGCCCGCGGGGCCTCAACGCTAAAAGGGCTATCGCAAGAAGGGGAAAGCATTCCCTATTAAACGATTTATTCGTTGTCACCATGAATCTTGTTATGTGAAATGCGTAACTACGATGAGACATGACAAGCACTCGCGTGTCCCCCAGTCCCTGCAAGGCATGCAGACCAGACCGGACACACCTCTTTCTCTCCAAGCAACCCACGAGCAAGGCATAGGCCTAATTGCTCAACGAATTTGCATTCACAGCGGGGCGCCCATTGTCCACCAAATATTCAAAATAGCTTTGATTACTCACGCATCAAATTTGTTGTTCATTATTCTCTAGGTGGGGTGGGAGTCTTCAGAGTCCGACCACAGCTCCCTGAATTCCGCAGGAACGGCGGCGCGCACGACCGAAGCGGGGCACGCGCGCGTAGGCTACAGTATCGTGCGATGTTGACGTGCCCCAGTGAGCATATTGCCTACAGATTAATGAGTAGATTAACTGCATTCTGCTACTGTGGGGCTGTCTGTTGCAGAAAACGTACTGTCCCTCATCTGTGGACACTAAAAATCATCATTAGATAACACAAATAGTGCAATCATGATGGTCACAGCTGAAGTGTGGTTTGCAGGATACAACTTTATTATAGTTCAATCAGCACCTGCATCTTCTGTATATTTAAACACACAAACACACTGACAACAAAAGTACAATAACACAGTAATACTCTCAGATAATAAAACCATTGTAATCAGTCAACAGTTGGAGTGGCAGTGGTACCCAAGTTAGTTACCACACCAGCAACACACAAACACAAACACACACACACCCTGCCTTTTCAGCCACTGCGTGCAGAGCCAAAACACTGGCGGCTTCTTCCAAAGAATCTGTTGCCTTAAGTAGTGCCGCTTCGCCCCATATCGCCCCCTGTACTGTTCATCATGCAGCCACTTCAAACAGCAGTCCAGGTCCAGTTCTATGGGTGTGAGGGTGATAGGGACGGGGGGGCTGCAGCAGAGTCTCAGGTGTGGGGGTTGTGGGGTGAGGGGGCTACTCTGTTTGTGGTCGGAGGACAAGGGCTTGATGTTAAAGCTGTCCTTAGCCAAATATTTATAATCACATTCACCACACCCTTAATCCTAAACTCAAACATTAAGGGGATGACAAAATATCAATGGTTAGGGGAAACTTCTATCTACTCTGGGGGCATGGATGAAGGCAAAGTTCAGTCACAGGCAGCCCTGGGGTTTGGGTCTGAGGCTGGGTGGGTGCACTGCAGTGTGGTGAGGTCCGACCCCTTGCTTCTGCCCTCTCTGCCCCAGCAAGGAGCTCCATGAGTGGGCCCTTTGTCCCAGGCCGACGGGCCAGCGAGTGAGCATAGTGAGCGGGCCTCTTCAATGGCGGCTGTTTGTTTACACCGGCCAGCCCCGTCAGCTCCCATTAGCGCCTGGCCCAACGACAACCTGTGATGTGCTAATCGCAGCCGGGAGAGAGAGAGAAAGGGAGAGAGAGAGACAGAAAGAAAGAAGAGATGCCGATCGGCTCCCTGAGCCTCGCCAGGCTGGGGATAAAGGCCCTGAGCCCAGGCCGTGCGTGCGCACACAAACACACACAGTGTTCGGCATGGGGAAGAGGGGGGGAGACCCGCTCCTTTCATGTGTGGCCAAGGGCCGAAGTGATGTGAGCCCACGTCAGCAGAGCGGCAGCACAGCTCCCAGAGCTAACTACGCATCACAGATATGTGAGAGACCTGTCGCCAGAGAGAGAGAGAGAGAGAGAGAGAGAGAGAGAGAGAGAGGGAGACCTTATAAAATCCATAAATGTATCATTCTTGTGCAATATATATCTACAGGCTACATTGAGGTTTTTCTTTAATTATTTGAGGTCATCTGGTATTAGTATGTTATAATAAGCTGCACACCCGCAAAAACGTCAAGGGAACAATAGTCTACTGTTCAGATGGGTTAAATGGAAACTGACTGGACACTGACTGTAGGCCTGTAACCTCTCACATAGCCTTAATATTAACTCCTGCAGAATTAACCATTTCTTGCAACAAAATCTTGACTGGGGAACAGGAGTGGAGAAATATGGTTACTTTCTTTCAGCATCTTGAGAGAATGCGAATGCGCAGTTGCCACCTCTACAGATGATATCTATCTTTATCTGCATCATAAAATAGCATTTCAACCACATAAAATATGCACCCAACTCAAACTGAAATCTCATCAGAAACATGTTGGGTTGTTTTCACAGATTTCTATTTCCCCACAACAGCTCAAACTGATGTCATTTGGACATTTTGCTCTGCGAAAGAAGCAGAGACTTTAGATTCTATAAATTATTCTGGTGACCAAGGGTTTATTTAGTCTTCTAGGGCAACATATAATTGCAGAAGAGAAGCTGCATGTATCTAATTATAACAAATAGCCTACCAAAATGTAGTATATTAAAAACACAAACATTCAACATTCAAATCAGGCAAAATAAATCCTGCACCCCCTGTCAAAACATCGTTCTGCCGTCTCTGAATGTAGCCTACAGCGCATTTCCTATATTAGCGGGTTAGGGGCGGGTGCGGGCCTCAGATGTTCACCTTATCATATAGTCGGGCGGTTGCGGATGGGTTATTAGCAATTGCGGACGGGTGCGGGGAACACATAACTGACCCACACACCGCTAACAGACAGTGATTAAATACTGCCATTCAACACAGTTGAAAAGTGTTTGTGCACTATGGTACACTAAATTGGTTTAGGAAGTGTGTTTGTTGCAAAGTATAGGTCTTGTACACATAGCCCAACACTCACTCACCTCTTGAATGGCTCTCCCCAGTCTTTCCTGACTCTTCACCACTCTCCTGAAACACAAGTACAACACACCATCATATTATTCCATAAAATTAAATTAAAAATGAACACAATCACAAGGGCATAGGGGCTAGGAGAAGGTACAGTGACTTGCGAAAGTATTCGGCCCCCTTGAACTTTGCGACCTTTTGCCACATTTCAGGCTTCAAACATAAAGATATAAAACTGTATTTTTTTGTGAAGAATCAACAACAACTGGGACACAATCATGAAGTGGAAAGACATTTATTGGATATTTCAAACTTTTTTAACAAATCAAAAACTGAAAAATTGGGCGTGCAAAATTATTCAGCCCCCTTAAGTTAATACTTTGTAGCGCCACCTTTTACTGCGATTACAGCTGTAAGTCTCTATCAGTTTTGCACATCGAGAGACTGACATTTTTTCACATTCCTCCTTGCAAAACAGCTCGAGCTCAGTGAGGTTGGATGGAGAGTATTTGTGAACAGCAGTTTTCAGTTCTTTCCACAGCTTCTCGATTGGATTCAGGTCTGGACTTTGACTTGGCCATTCAACACCTGAATATGTTTATTTTTGAACCATTCCATTGTAGATTTTGCTTTATGTTTTGGATCATTGTCTTGTTGGAAGACAAATCTCTGTCCCAGTCTCAGGTCTTTTGCAGACTCCATCAGGTTTTCTTCCAGAATGGTCCTGTATTTGGCTCCATCCATCTTCCCATCAATTTTAACCATCTTCCCTTGTCCCTGCTGAAGAAAAGCAGGCCCAAACCATGATGCTGCCACCACCATGTTTGACAGTGGGGATGGTGTGTTCAGCTGTGTTGCTTTTACGCCAAACATAACGTTTTGCATTGTTGCCAAAAAGTTCAATTTTGGTTTCATCTGACCAGAGCACCTTCTTCCACATGTTTGGTGTGTCTCCCAGGTGGCTTCTGGCAAACTTTAAACAACACTTTTTATGGATATCTTTAAGAAATGGCTTTCTTCTTGCCACTCTTCCATAAAGGCCAGATTTGTGCAATATACGACTGATTGTTGTCCTATGGACAGAGTCTCCCACCTCAGCTGTAGATCTCTGCAGTTCATCCAGAGTGATCATGGGCCTCTTGGCTGCATCTCTGATCAGTCTTCTCCTTGTATGAGCTGAAAGTTTAGAGGGACGGCCAGGTCTTGGTAGATTTGCAGTGGTCTGATACTCCTTCCATTTCAATATTATCGCTTGCACAGTGCTCCTTGGGATGTTTAAAGCTTGGGAAATATTTTTGTATCCAAATCCGGCTTTAAACTTCTTCACAACAGTATCTCGGACCTGCCTGGTTTGTTCCTTGTTCTTCATGATGCTCTCTGCGCTTTTAACGGACCTCTGAGACTATCACAGTGCAGGTGCATTTATACGGAGACTTGATTACACACAGGTGGATTGTATTTATCCTCATTAGTCATTTAGGCCAACATTCGATCATTCAGAGATCCTCACTGAACTTCTGGAGAGAGTTTGCTGCACTGAAAGTAAAGGGGCTGAATAATTTTGCACGCCCAATTTTTCAGTTTTTGATTTGTTAAAAAAGTTTGAAATATCCAATAAATGTCGTTCCACTTCATGATTGTGTCCCACTTGTTGTTGATTCTTCACAAAAAAATACAGTTTTATATCTTTATGTTTGAAGCCTGAAATGTGGCAAAAGGTCGCAAAGTTCAAGGGGGCCGGATACTTTCGCAAGGCACTGTATTAAGGGGGTAGGGAGTGGAATAGAACCAGGTCTACCTGTGTATTTTGCGAGCCACAGTGAGTGTGAACTGGCCTGGGGAGTCAGGCTGGTAGGTGGAGGGCACTATGACATAGGCCCCTGGAGGAAGGCAGCAGGCCAGACTGACAGCCTGGGTGTAGCAGTGAGGAATGCAGCTGGCCACCGGTTCCTCCTCCCTGGGTACTGTCGACTCGGCCTGCTCCTGTCCCTCTGGAGTCTGGATACACAGAGGTTCACATGTAACTTGTCACAACAGAATCATCTTCATATAGACAGATTTTAAAGGAGGATTAAAACAACATATCAACAGGCTAAACCATAGATTCTACATTAAGGACATATTTTAGATAGTCTAACCACATACTGTTAATAAACCAGGGTCATATTTTATTAGGAACAAGCAGAAGAAAATGGACTAAGACAAAGAGGGACTACTTGGACTTCAATAATAAACTCATTTAGTGTTTTTCATTGCAAAACGTTTTGCTAGAGTATTCCCTAATGAATACAACTCAGCTCACCTTGTACAGGTGAAAGCCGATGGCCTGGAGGTCAGTGTCAGGGCAGTTCTGGTGGAGGGTGACCCTAACATTGACCCCTGTTGACCCCGCTATGTTGTCACCCATGGTGACCGGGAACCTTGGGTTCTGCCAGTGAGACAGGAAGTTCCTGCTCCCCCCGGCCGATGACCCTGTGACCCATGCGCCCCGTAAGTAGTTTGTCTCCCACTCCCCCTCTGTTACCAATGGCAAAGAGGGCCCCGGGGTCTTCACAGCACTGCAGGAGGATGGGGGAACATATAGATCCAGTTTCCTAGACTTGTAAGACAACATGATCTACAAAACAAATGGAATGATATATAAACCACTTTTGATGTATGAAAAGCAAAACTTCTGATACATTTTGATTCAGTATTTGGTCCTGGCTCCCTATTCGACCCATCTCTTTATGGTCACAGTCTTCTGCTAAATGAAGTGTACATGTTAGTCCCACTGACCTGAGTGAGGTGGGGGAAGAGGAGAAGACCCTGAGCAGGAAGCTCCCCTCACCCCCCTGGAGGAAGGTACTGGGGATGAGCAGGTGGCAGCCAGGGTCCAGGTGTGTGTGTAGTACCACCTCACGCTCGTAGGCGTGGCAGTGTGTGGAGGCACAGGGAGGGCTGTTCAGAGTCCCAGACAGGTTCAAACACTTCTTCTCTACCTGGGGATTGACAGACAGACAGATGTACGTATTGCACACACACACACACACACACACACACAGGGAGATAAATATGAAATAATTAAAAGCCACACACACACATTCTTATTTTAACATCTATCAGCTACAAGGTTACAGTGCAGTACCAACCTTCCACATGTGCAAAGCGATGGCCTGGTAGTGCTGGTGTTGTGTGGTGCTGCTGCCCTCTTCTGGTGACTGTGTGTAGTGGTGTCCTGTGTTCCTGCTATACCTTCTGTGTTGTAGCAGAGACACCAGCACCTCTCCCCTCTCAAACACCCGAAGCCAGAACTGAGGGTTGCTGCCAAAGCTACTGTTGTTACGGCAACCACCTGCTGAGTGACCTTTGACCCAGCGATCGCTGGTTTGGTGGCTATGAGTCAGCAGCTTTCCTATTGGACAGATTGTGTGATTCACAGCCCCTTTCACAACAACACTGGCTTTGCTTTTATGAAGGGATAGTTCACCCCCAAACCAAATATCGTCAGACGTTCTCATACATTCAAAACTATTCAACTTTGTCTCATGCTTGTATAATGAGGAAGTATTGAGTGAGTATACCAGAATAGATGCTCTGCAGGTGTCCCTCCTCATTGATAGGATACCCCACTGTGACATCATCAAACTGCAACAGGAATTCAGTCTCGTCCACCCAGAACTCTGCCTCCTGGGCCCGGCCCAGCAAGTTCAGAGTACAGGCCGGGTCCAGAGAGTTCCAGCCTTCTCCACTGCCAGGTGAGAGTGGCCAGTTTATTACTGAGACAGGGGTTCTTAAGAAAATAATTATAGATGGATTCAGGCTCAAAATGACACAAAAGAACACACACACGCGCGAGCCCTGCACGGGCATGAATTTTAAGCCCTACCCATGCCCGCAGTGTTCAGGCCCTGGGCCTTAAATTCTGACAAATTTAAGGCCCAGCCCTGCCCAAATGTAATTATATGTAGTGAGTTTTTTCAGACCCTTCCAGCGACTTTAAATCGTTAAAGGATTCTAGCTACACATTTCCCACTAAATTCTGCTGCAAACGAGAGTGGGAGAAGCTGTCTGTGCAACAGAAGTCACAGAAATGGCGAACACACAGGCAGAAAAGCAGAAGGGGGGGGGGGGGGGGGTCTAGTGGGAGAGGGGGGAACATTACCCCTGGGACCGCAGCTGTGCGGGCTCGGGTAGTACAGCTCTAACACAAACACCCTACCTCTCTCTCCATGCTCCCTCCCAGCAGCGTCTGCCCCAGGGGTTTCTGATCCTGATTAGACGTACTCCTCCCCGTTCCACCGTCCTCACGTCCACCCACTCCATCACACTCAGGGCATGGAACTGCCCCAACTCACTGGCACCTAGGGTATAAGGGGGCAGTTGGGGTAAATATAGCCCTAAACAATATTTTAGCTACTTGCCTATTAGCAGACTTGGGGGTGTGCCAGTCCCTTACTTTGAAAGGTCAGTCACAAGATTTCAATAGAAGGCTTTCAGTAAGATTCTTAGAAAACTGCATTCCTTCTCCATTGGAGAACAATGGTCTGCACAGCCCAGAGCTATTTTTGTGTTTAAAATGTGAAAACAGCAGAATATTCCCAGACCAGTCATTTTTCCTCCTTACCTCCGGGGGCGCTGTGTACAGAGCAGCTGACTGAACAGCCCTCTCTGACCGCATGCAGCAGGTCCAGATCCAGCCTCCTCCTCCTGACCCAGTCACTGTCAGATGACCCCCGACCCTGGTCCTCCTCTGTCCCACAATCCCCCAGGCTCCAGCGCTCCGCCAGCCCCCCTGTCAGGTCTACCAGGGCCTCAGAGACCTGCCCCGCCCATAGGCGCTCATATGACCCCTGCAGCCTGGGGGAGGAGTAGGGACAGGAGACAACATGGGTGTATCAGAGAATGTCACAAAACCTAACTGAGTATTGTATGGTATGTAATGGTATGTGATTGGAACAGTATAGAATATTTGGAGACCCAATATTAATGACTAGATGCAGAAACGCTGTTAGTAATTTTTTTGAGGTCAATTTCAACCTTCCACCTGTCACTCACTTGGCGTAGGCCTTCTCCAGCAGAGCAACCCAAAAAGCAGTGGGGGATTGGCAGCGCGAGAAGCAGAGCTTTCCGTTGAGGCAGGGCAGCCGGTCATCAACGGTTACCTCTGTCCAGCAGCCATGCTGCCAGAGACGGAAGAGGAAGGAGCCCCGGTACCCCCTCTCCCCCCACTGGGGCTGGGCAGGGGGCACCACCTGGGGGACAGAAAGGGTACAGAGCACTGTGTTTATCACAGTATTTTGGTGGTATTGATAAAAGTCACCAAGTACTTAACGGACTAGGTCAGTGGCAGAAGCATGGCGTATTTGCTGTAAGACTTGAATTTGTGGTATGCAATAACATATGTGACTCGTTTCAGGAAACTACTTCACAGGAACACCATTTTTCTTTTACATTTTTGATCAAAATGTGTTTTTTGGCAGAAATGCCTTCTGAAACGTGAACTTTCATGGGTCTTAATAACAAACTTGTATGCAATCTGTAAATACAAAAAAAATGTTATGTTACAAGCCTAGTTGGTTTAGCCATGGAAAGAGACAGGAACCTTCCCGCTAGCCATGATTGACTGAGATAATGAGTGGGCTGGACATGCCAAGAGATGCGTTGGATTTGGTCTGCCATGTAGCATGCTTCTGTCTACAACATGAGCTGGTCAGTATGTGTAGGTAATCCTTTCTAATGCGGCTTTTTATAAAGATGCTCTCAACTTTCTGGAGGACCGAGTTTGGATTGGTCTGCCATGTAGCATGCTTCTGTTTATAATATGAGCTGGTCAATATGTGTAGGTAATCCTTTCTAATGCAGCTTTTTTGGAAGATATAACGTAGTAGAACTGCATAAGTGTTGCTCTCCACTTTCTAGGGGACATAGTTTTGAAAGCATTGCAATTAGAGTGTGATAGCTAAGGAGATGGAGAAAATTCTGGCGTTTGATTGCAAATAAGCAGACGGAGTCAAAAAGAGAACACAGAAGGCTCCGGATTACATCTTCAAGCTAAGGGCAATCATGGCATCCGTGACAGAGAGGGAGAATTGTCCATCCATGTATGGGTATGAGAGTCTAGCTAGCTACATTTTCAGATATTACACGTTTCAAATTGTCAGAAAGTCGTTTTCATTTCAAGTTAAAGTGTACTGTTAGCTAGCTAGCTAATGTTACAGTGCCTTGCGAAAGTATTCGGCCCCCTTGAACTTTGCGACCTTTTGCCACATTTCAGGCTTCAAACATAAAGATATAAAACTGTATTTTTTTGTGAAGAATCAACAACAAGTGGGACACAATCATGAAGTGGAACAACATTTATTGGATATTTCAAACTTTTTTAACAAATCAAAAACTGAAAAATTGGGCGTGCAAAATTATTCAGCCCCCTTAAGTTAATACTTTGTAGCGCCACCTTTTGCTGCGATTACAGCTGTAAGTCGCTTGGGGTATGTCTCTATCAGTTTTGCACATCGAGAGACTAACAATTTTTCCCATTCCTCCTTGCAAAACAGCTCGAGCTCAGTGAGGTTGGATGGAGAGCATTTGTGAACAGCAGTTTTCAGTTCTTTCCACAGATTCTCGATTGGATTCAGGTCTGGACTTTGACTTGGCCATTCTAACACCTGGATATGTTTATTTTTGAACCATTCCATTGTAGATTTTGCTTTATGTTTTGGATCATTGTCTTGTTGGAAGACAAATCTCCGTCCCAGTCTCAGGTCTTTTGCAGACTCCATCAGGTTTTCTTCCAGAATGGTCCTGTATTTGGCTCCATCCATCTTCCCTGTCCCTGCTGAAGAAAAGCAGGCCCAAACCATGATGCTGCCACCACCATGTTTGACAGTGGGGATGGTGTGTTCAGCTGTGTTGCTTTTACGCCAAACATAACGTTTTGCATTGTTGCCAAAATGTTCAATTTTGGTTTCATCTGACCAGAGCACCTTCTTCCACATGTTTGGTGTGTCTCCCAGGTGGCTTGTGGCAAACTTTAAACAACACTTTTTATGGATATCTTTAAGAAATGGCTTTCTTCTTGCCACTCTTCCATAAAGGCCAGATTTGTGCAATATACGACTGATTGTTGTCCTTTGGACAGAGTCTCCCACCTCAGCTGTAGATCTCTGCAGTTCATCCAGAGTGATCATGGGCCTCTTGGCTGCATCTCTGATCAGTCTTCTCCTTGTATGAGCTGAAAGTTTAGAGGGACGGCCAGGTCTTGGTAGATTTGCAGTGGTCTGATACTCCTTCCATTTCAATATTATCGCTTGCACAGTGCTCCTTGGGATGTTTAAAGCTTGGGAAATATTTTTGTATCCAAATCCGGCTTTAAACTTCTTCACAACAGTATCTCGGACCTGCCTGGTGTGTTCCTTGTTCTTCATGATGCTCTCTGCGCTTTTAAAGGAACCTCTGAGACTATCACAGTGCAGGTGCATTTATACGGAGACTTGATTACACACAGGTGGATTGTATTTATCATCATTAGTCATTTAGGTCAACATTGGATCATTCAGAGATGCTCACTGAACTTCTGGAGAGAGTTTGCTGCACTGAAAGTAGGGGCTGAATAATTTTGCACGCCCAATTTTTCAGTTTTTGATTTGTTAAAAAAGTTTGAAATATCCAATAAATGTCGTTCCACTTCATGATTGTGTCCCACTTGTTGTTGATTCTTCACAAAAAAATACAGTTTTATATCTTTATGTTTGAAGCCTGAAATGTGGCAAAAGGTCGCAAAGTTCAAGGGGGCCGAATACTTTCGCAAGGCACTGTAGCTGGCTGCCTAGTTAGCTAACTTACGTGTATGATCTGTGTAGTAATGTTATTTGTATCTCAAAGCCATTTGCATTGCTAGATATAGCCTAATGTTAGCTAGCTAACATTGAACCTGGTTAGCTACCTGAAGATTCATGCAAAGAAGTAACCTTATGACTTGGGATTATGGTTAATTGTTTAGCTAGCTAGCTACATGTCTAAACAAAAGACTCCGCTATGCAAGTAACTATTCCAATAGAATTTGTATGACGTCACTGCAACAACCGTCGATAGACGTAGCTGGGAAATTTGCTCTGGCTATCTAGTCCGATATCAGAGTACCCTCGTCTGAGTGTGCCAGAGCGCAGAATAACTGACGAATTTACGAACGCTCAACACCCGTTGAATATGGCCGGTGTCAGTAAACGTTGGCAAAAAAAGCGTAATTAAATTGTTGCCAGCAGCACAGTTGCAGTCATCAACACTCTGGATAACATAAAAACAGCCAGAGTAAAATGGTCAGAGTGAGCTGTTCTCTCATTTGTGTCTGGAAGTAGCTAGCAAGCTAGCCAATGTTAGCCAGTTAGCTTGGGTGCTTGACTGCTGTTGTTAGGACAGAACGTTCGGGTCAACCCTACTTTTTGGCCAGAAAGTCCAGCGTACACTTTGAGAGCGAAACACTCTGAATTTACGAGCGAATCTTACAACGCTCTGAGATTACGAACGCCAGAGAACACTCTGGCACCACTCCAGATAAAATGTACGAACACACCCGTAGTATAAACCAGCCTTTAGTATTGACATCTTTGGTTGTTTAGTACATAGCCTCACATGTGGGGCTAAAGCTCAAAAGGGTGTGAACGATGCTGTCCAGTAGGTACCAAAACATTCAAGGGCCATTTTCTCAAACGTGTTTGTTAAAAACCATTTCAAATGTTGCTACATAAGACGGAATCGAGCTGATCGGTCACATATACGTTACAAATTTGTGGAGCTTTACCTTGTTCATCAAATGCTGGTACTTCAGTAAGATTGTGCAGGCACAGAGGAACCAGCAGTCTCCCAGGAGGCCTTGCTTTGCATGGCCGTCATTGGTGTTGTCAGGGAAGAGTGCAGGAGACGGGCAGATCTCCTGTAAGGACAGACAGAGAAATATGTCACCATTAACAGACACACAGAATCATTGTGAGCAGATTGGACATGCTTGTTTCCATTATGTGATCAAGTGTTCACACGGTGTTGAGGAAAAAATAACATGAATGGAAGGAACACAGAATATAAATCGCATATACAGTGCATTCGGGAAAGTATTCAGAACCCTTTTTACTAACGACAAAGTGAAAAAACTTTTTTTAGAAATTATAGCAAATTTACAAATAAAAAACAGAAATACCTTATTTACATAAGTATTCTGCCCCTATGCTATGAGACTGAAAATTGAGCTCAGGTGCATCCTGCTTCCATTGACCATCCTTGAGATGTTTCTACAACTTTATTGGAGTCCACCTGCGGTAAATTCAATTGATTGGACATGTTTTGGAAAGGCACACACCTGTCTATATAAAGGTCCCACAGTTGACAGTGCATGTCAGAGCAAAAACCAAGTCATGAGGTCAAAATAATTGTTCGTAGAGCTCCGAGACAGGATTGTGTTGAGGCACAGATCTGGGGAAGTGTACTAAAAAATGTCTGTAGCATTGAATGTCCCAAAGAACACAGTGGCCTCAATCATTCTTAAATAGAAGAAGTTTGGAACCACCAAGACTCTTCCTAGAGCTGGCCACCCAGCCAAACTGAGCAATCAGGGGAGAATGGCCTTGGTCAGGGAGGTGACCAAGAATGTGATGGTCCCTCTGACACAGCTCTAGAGAGCTCTCGTCCTCTGTGGAGATGGGAGAAACTTCCAGAAGGACAACAATCTCTGCAGCACTCCATCAATCTGGCCTTTATGTTACAGTGGCCAGACGGAAGCCCCTCCTCAGTAAAAGGCACATGACAGCATGCTTGGAGTTTGCCAAAAGGCACCTAAAGACTCTCAGACCAAGAGAAACAAGATTCTCTGGTCTGATGAAACCAAGATTGAACGCTTTGGCATGAATGCCAAGTGTCAGGTCTGGAGGAAACCTGGCACCATCCCTACGGTGAAGCATGGTGGTGGCAGCATCATGCTGTGGGGATGTTTTTCAGCGGCAGGGACTGGGAGACTAGTCAGGATGGAGACAAAGATGAACGGAGCAAAGTACAGAGAGATCCTTGCTCCAGAGCACTCAGGAACTCAGACTGGGGGCGAAGGTTCGCCTTCGAACAGGACAACGACCCTAAGCACACAGCCAAGACAACGCAGGAATGGCTTCGGGACAAGTCTCTGAATGTCCTTGAGTGGCACAGCCAGAGTCTAGAATTGAACCCGATCGAACATCTCTGGAGAGACCTGAAAATAGCTGTGCAGCAGCCAACCTGACAGAGCAGGAGAGGATCTGCAGAAAAGAATGGGAGAAACTCCCCAAATACAGGTGTGCCAAGCTTGTTGTGTCATACCCAAGAAGAGTTGATGCTGTAATCCTTGCCAAAGGCGCTTCAACAAAGAACTGAGTAAAGTGTCAGAATACTTATGTAAATGTCATTCAATTTTTTATTTTTTATAAATCAGTAAATTATGGGGTATTGTGTATATATAAACTATTTAATCATTTTCAGAATAATGCTGTAAAGTAGCAAAATAAATGTTAAAGTCAAAGGGTCTGAATACTTTCAGAAGGCACTGTATATTTTGACATGCCGAAGGCCAATTCTGATTGGATAAGTTGTAGGCCCGGGTCTCACCTGTGGCCGGAGCCATGTGATGTCATCCTGGAACCTGGCGATAGGGGTGGAGTAGTCTGAGAACAGGGAGTCCTCACAGATGAAGGCAGGGTCCTCAAACAGACCCTTGAATTCTACAGCTAAAACAGTGATGGAGGAGCATGTTATCAACACTAGAAGGGATATTCAATTCTATTTTATAAAATGTAATTTCCTGCAACATATACAGTTGAAGTCGGAAGTTTACATACACTTAGGTTTGAGCCATTAAAAGTCATTTTTCAACCACTCCACAAATTTCTTGTTAACAAACTATAGTTTTGGCAAGTCGGTTAGGACATCTACTTCGTGCATGACACAAGTAATTTTTCCAACAATTGTTTACAGACAGATTATTTCACTGTATCACAATTCCAGTGGGTCAGAAGTTTACAAACACTAAATTGACTGTGCCTTTAAACGGCATGGAAAATTCCAGAAAATTATGTCATGGCTTCTGACATCATTTGAGTCAATTGGAAGTGTACCTGTGGATGTATTTCAAGGCCTACCATCAAACTCAGTGCCTCTTTGCTTGACATCATGGGAAAATCAACAGAAATCAGCCAAGACCTCAGAAGAAAAGTCTGGTTCATCCTTGGGAGCAATTTCCAAACGCCAGAAGGTAAAATGTTCATCTGTACAAACAGTAGTACGCAAGTATAAACACTATGGGACTATGTAGCCGTCATACTGCTCAGGAAGGAGATGCATTCCGTCTCCTCGAGATGAACGTACTTTGGTGCGAAAATTGCAAATCAATCCCAGAACACAAGGACCTTGTGAAGATGCTGGAGGAAACAGGTACAAAAGTATCTATATCCACAGTAAAACGAGTCCTATATTGACATAACCTGAAAGGCCGCTCAGCAAGGAAGAAGTCACTGCTCCAAAACCGCCATAAAAAAGCCAGACTATGGATTGCAACTGCACATTGGGACAATGATTGTACTTTTTGGAGAAATGTCCTCTGGTCCAATGAAACAAAAATAGAACTGTTTGGCCATAATGACCACTGTTATGTTTGGAGGAAAAAGGGTGAGGCTTGCAAGCCGAAGAACCCCATCCCAACCGTGAAGCACGGGGGTGGCAGCATCATGTTGTGGGGGGTGCTATGCAGCAGGAGAGACTGGTGCACTTCACAAAATAGATGGCATCATGAGGATGGAAAATTATGTGGATATATTGAAGCAACATCAAGACTAGAGGTCAACCGATTATGAGTCTCCAATATTCCCAGGTAAGAAGTTTTAGGTTGTAGTTATTATAGGAATCTCTCTCTATACCATTTGTATTTCATATACCTTTGACTATTGGATGATCTTATAGGCACTAGTATTGCCAGTGTAACAGTATAGCTTCCGTCCCTCTCCTCGCTCCTACCTGGGCTCGAACCAGGAACACGTCGACAACAGCCACCCTCGAAGCAGCTTTACCCATGCAGAGCAAGGGGAACAACTACTCCAAGTCTCAGAGCGAGTGACGTTTGAAACGCTATTAGCGCGCACCCCGCTAACTAGCTAGCCATTTCACACCACATCGTTACAACAGCCTAATCTCGGGAGTTGATAGGCTTGAAGTCATAAACAGCAGAGCTTCTGGCAAAACGCACGAAAGTGCTGTTTGAATGAATGCTTATGAGCCTGCTGGTGCCCATCATCGCTCAGTCAGACTGCTCTATCAAATCGTAGACTTAGTTATAACATGACGACACACAGAAAAACAAGCCTTAGGTCATTAATATGGTCGAATCCGGAAACTATCATCTCGAAAACAAAACATTTATTCTTTCAATGAAATATGGAACCGTTCCGTATTTTATCTAACGGGTGGCATCCATCAGTCTAAATATTCCTGTTACATTGCACAACCTTCAATGTTATGTCATAATTACATAAAATTCTGGCAAATTAATGCGCAATGAGCCAGGCTGCCCAAACTGCTGCATATACCCTGACTCTGCGTGCAATGAACGCAAGAGAAGTGACACAATTTCACCTGGTTAATTATTGCCTGCTAACCTGTATTTCTTTTAGCTAAATATGCAGGTTTAAAAATATATACTTATGTGTATTGATTTTAAGAAAGGCATTGATGTTTATGGTTAGGTCCACGTTGGAGCAACGACATTCCTTTTTCGCAAATGCGCACTGCATCGATTATATGCAACGCAGGACACGCTAGATAAACTAGTAATATCATCAACCATGTGTAGTTATAACTAGTGGTTATGATTGAATAAGTTTAATGCTAACTAGCAACTTACCTTGGCTTCTTACTGCATTCGCGTAACAAGCGGGCTCCTCGTGAGGCAGGTGGTTAGAGCGTTGGACTAGTTAACCGTAAGGTTGCAAGATTGAATCCCTGAACTGACAAGGTAAAAATCTGTCGTTCTGCCCCTGAACAAGGCAGTTAACTCACCGTTCGTAGGCCGTCATTGAAAATAAGAATGTGTTCTTAAAGTACTTGCCTAGTTAAATAAAGGATAAATAAAGGTGGGAAAAATAGAGAGAAAAATAAAATAAAACTTTTTTTTTTTTTTTTTTTTATCTGCAAAATCGACGTCCAAAATTACCGATTTCCGATCGTTCTGAAAACTTTAAAATTGCCCATTCTGATTAATCAGTCGACCTCTCATCAAGACATCATCACTCAGGAAGTTAAAGCTTGGTCGCAAATGGGTCTTTCAAATGGACAATGACCACAAGCATACTTCCAAAGTTGTGGCAAAATGGCTTAAGGACAACAAAGTCAAGGTATTGGAGTGACCATCACAAAGCCCTGACCTCAATCCTATAGAACATTTGTGGGCAGAAGTGAAAAAGTGTGTGAGAGCAAGGAGGCCTACAATCCTGACTCAGTTACACCAGCTCTGTCAGGAGGAATTGTCCAAAATTCACCCAACTTATTGTGGGAAGCTTGTGGAAGGCTACCCAAAACATTTGACCCAAGTTAAACCATTTGAAGGCTATGCTACCAAATACGAATTGAGTGTATGTAAGCTTCTGACCCACTGGGAATGTGATGAAATAAATAAAAGCTGAAATACAGTGCCTTGCGAAAGTATTCGGCCCCCTTGAACTTTGCGACCTTTTGCCACATTTCAGGCTTCAAACATAAAGATATAAAACTGTATTTTTTTTGTGAAGAATCAACAACAAGTGGGACACAATCATGAAGTGGAACGACATTTATTGGATATTTCAAACTTTTTTAACAAATCAAAAACTGAAAAATTGGGCGTGCAAAATTATTCAGCCCCTTTACTTTCAGTGCAGCAAACTCTCTCCAGAAGTTCAGTGAGGATCTCTGAATGATCCAATGTTGACCTAAATGACTTATGATGATAAATACAATCCACCTGTGTGTAATCAAGTCTCCGTATAAATGCACCTGCACTGTGATAGTCTCAGAGGTCCGTTAAAAGCGCAGAGAGCATCATGAAGAACAAGGAACACACCAGGCAGGTCCGAGATACTGTTGTGAAGAAGTTTAAAGCCGGATTTGGATGCAAAAAGATTTCCCAAGCTTTAAACATCCCAAGGAGCACTGTGCAAGCGATAACATTGAAATGGAAGGAGTATCAGACCACTGCAAATCTACCAAGACCTGGCCGTCCCTCTAAACTTTCAGCTCATACAAGGAGAAGACTGATCAGAGATGCAGCCAAGAGGCCCATGATCACTCTGGATGAACTGCAGAGATCTACAGCTGAGGTGGGAGACTCTGTCCATAGGACAACAATCAGTCGTATATTGCCACAAGCCACCTGGGAGACACACCAAACATGTGGAAGAAGGTGCTCTGGTCAGATGAAACCAAAATTGAACTTTTTGGCAACAATGCAAAACGTTATGTTTGGCATAAAAGCAACACAGCTGAACACACCATCCCCACTGTCAAACATGGTGGTGGCAGCATCATGGTTTGGGCCTGCTTTTCTTCAGCAGGGACAGGGAAGATGGTTCAAATTGATGGGAAGATGGATGGAGCCAAATACAGGACCATTCTGGAAGAAAACCTGATGGAGTCTGCAAAAGACCTGAGACTGGGACGGAGATTTGTCTTCCAACAAGACAATGATCCAAAACATAAAGCAAAATTTACAATGGAATGGTTCAAAAATAAACATATCCAGGTGTTAGAATGGCCAAGTCAAAGTCCAGACCTGAATCCAATCGAGAATCTGTGGAAAGAACTGAAAACTGCTGTTCACAAATGCTCTCCATCCAACCTCACTGAGCTCGAGCTGTTTTGCAAGGAGGAATGGGAAAAAATGTCAGTCTCTCGATGTGAAAAACTGATAGAGACATACCCCAAGCGACTTACAGCTGTAATCGCAGAAAAAGGTGGCGCTACAAAGTATTAACTTAAGGGGGCTGAATAATTTTGCACGCCCAATTTTTCAGTTTTTGATTTGTTAAAAAAGTTTGAAATATCCAATAAATGTCGTTCCACTTCATGATTGTGTCCCACTTGTTGTTGATTCTTCACAAAAAAATACAGTTTTATATCTTTATGTTTGAAGCCTGAAATGTGGCAAAAGGTCGCAAAGTTCAAGGGGGCCGAATACTTTCGCAAGGCACTGTAAATCACTCTCCACTATTATTCTGACATTTCACATTCTTAAAATAAAGTGGTGATCTTAACTGACCTAAGACAGGAATTTCTTACCAGGATTAAATGTCAGGAATTGTGAAAAACTGAGCTTAAACGTATTTGGCTAAGGTGTATGTAAACTTCCGACTTCAACTGTAATTGATCGTTCAACATAACAGTAAAGCGAAATAAATTCATAGGCTAATAACAGCAGTACACAGGTATAGGGGCAACGTAATGTCAAGTTACCAACAGTTGTTTACTAAAAAGAGACTGTCACCCTCAAACTTACCCCGCTCATCTTCCTCCATCGCCTCCCTGTCTTGTCTGTGAATCACCCACGATGCACTACTTCTCCTCTACTCCACAACCAAGGAGCTGGGTTTTTCATGACCCCACCATTCTTGAAGATACAGCATTATGTTTTCTTCAAAATAATCAGAACAGACTGTAATGACAAGATAAATTGGTAGCCAGCATTTTCATATCAAAACAAACAGCCAGATGAACAGATGAGCTTTGATGCAAATATAGACTACAGTTGTGGCAAAAAGTTTTGAGAATGACACAAATATTAATTTTCACAAAGTCTGCTGCCTCAGTTTGTATGATGGCAATTTGCATATACTCCAGAATGTTATGAAGAGTGATCAGATGAATTGCAATTAATTGCCAAGTCCCTCTTTGCTATGCAAATGAACTGAATCCTAAAAAAAAAACATTTCCACTGCATTTCAGCCCTGCCACAAAAGGACCAGCTAACATCATGCCAGTGATTCTTTCGTTAACACAGGTGTGAGTGTTGAAGAGGACAAGGCATTTTTTTTTATATACCTTTATTTAACTAGGCAAGTCAGTTAAGACCAAATTCTTATTTTCAATGACGGCCTAGTGGGTTAACTGCCTTGTTCAGGGGCAGAACAACAGATTTGTACCTTGTCAGCTCAGGGGTTTGAACTTGCAACCGCTACTAGTCCAACACTCTAACCACTAGGCTACCCTGCCGCATGATCACTCTGTCATGCTGATTGAGTTCGAATAACAGACTGGAAGCTTCAAAAGGAGGGTGGTGCTTGGAATCATTGTTCTTCCTCTGTCAACCATGGTTACCTGCAAGGAAACATGCGCCGTCATCATTGCCTTGCACAAAAAGGGCTTCACAGGCAAGGATATTGCTGCCAGTAAGATTGCACCTAAACCAACCATTTATCGGATCGTCAAGAACTTCAAGGAGAGCGGTTCAATTGTTGTGAAGAAGGCTTCAGGGCGCCCAAGAAAGTCCAGCAAGCGCCAGCAAGCGCCAGGCCCGTCTCCTAAAGTTGATTCAGCTGCAGGATCGGGGCACCACCAGTACAGAGCTTGCTCAGGAATGGCAGCAGGCAGGTGTGCGTGCATCTGCACGCACAATGAGGCGAAGACTTTTGGAGGATGGCCTGGTGTCAAGAAGGGCAGCAAAGAATCCACTTCTCTCCAGGAAAAACATCAGGGGCAGACTGATATTCTGCAAAAAGGTACAGGGATTGGACTGTTGAGGACTGGGGTAAAGTCATTTTCTCTGATTAATCCCCTTTCCGGTTGTTTGGACATCTGGAAAAAAGCTTGTCCGGGGAAGACAAGGTGAACGCTACCATCAGTCCTGTGTCATGCCAACAGTAAAGCATCCTGAGACCATTCATGTGTGGGGTTGCTTCTCAGCCAAGGGAGTGGGCTCACTCACAATTTTTCCTAAGAACACAGCCATGAATAAAGAATGGTACCAACACATCCTCAGAGAGAAACTTCTCCCAACCATCCAGGAACAGTTTGGTGATGGACAATGCCTTTTCCAGCATGATGGAGCACCTTGCCATAAGGCAAAATTGATAACTAAGTGGCTCGGGGAACAAAACATCAATATTTTGGGTCCATGGCCAGGAAACTACCCAGACCTTAATCCCATATAGAACTTGTGGTCAATCCTCAAGGCCCGGGTGGACAAACAAAAACCCACAAATTCTGACAAACTCCAAGCATTGATTATGCAAGAATCGGCTGCCATCAGTCAGGATGTGGCCCAAAAGTTAATTGAAAGCATGCCAGGGCGGATTGCAGAGGTCTTGAAAAAGAAGGGTCAACACTGCAAATATGGACTCTTTGCATCAACTTCATGTAATTGTCAATAAAAGCCTTTGACACTTATGAAATGCTTGTAATTATACTTCAGTATTCAATAGTAACATCTGACAAAAATATCTAAAGACACTAAGGCAGCAGTGTGAGCAAGACAAAGAAGCTGATTGTGGTCTACAGGAAAGAGAGGGCCGAACAGGCCCCCATTAACAACAACAGGGCTGTAGTGGAGCGGGTCGAGAGTTTCAAGTTCCTTGGTGTCCACATCACCAACAAACTATCTTGGTCCAAACATACCAAGATAGTCGTGAAGAGGGCACGACAAAAACCTTTTCCCTCTCAGGAGATTTGGATCCGTATTCGGTATTGTGTGTAGATTACTGAGGATTTTATTTAATTAAAACCATTTTAGAATAAGGCTGTAACATAACAAAATGTGGGGGAAAAAAATCTATGGGTCTGAATACTTTGCGAAGGCACTGTATATGGCCAATATACTGCGGCTAAGGGCTGTGTCCAGACACTCCGGTGTTGCGCCGTTCATAAGAACAGCCTTAGCCGTTATATATTGGCCATATACCACACCCCCTCTGGCCTTATTGCTTAAATAACCTAGACTACACTTTTACATGTAGACTAATTATTTACGTATATTTATGCACAATATATGTAAATATTTTGTTGGCCATTTTAGAGGCAATTGTATGTGAATTTCTGGCTCAGTTGACAGTTGCATGCATTTCTTTTATTAGTAGGCTCTTCTTATTAGTCGTTTAAATCCCTATGAATGAATTACCTATATGTTCTAAAGTAGACCCATGTTGGCATATCAAAAAACATCAACACGCATTTGAATTTGGGAAGTTCATGTTCAGTTTGGGACAATTTAAATTGCACTTCAGGACAATTCTGGGACAGTGATGAAAAAAGTTAGTATTGAGCCCTGTATGTAGCAAGCTAGCTAGCTAACATTGGCTAGAAAGTTGAAGACAGAGGAGAGAGAGAGCAGCGTGCAGCAGTGCGGAGCACAGCGGCGGTGAGGACAGAGAGGAGCCAATTAACTTAATTACTGACTAAGTAGTCAGCGGTGACAGGTAGCTTAGTGGTTAGAGCGTTGGACTAGTAATCGCGAGGTTGCAAGATCGAATCCCCGAGCTGACAAGGTAAAAATCTGTCGTTCTGCCCCTGTTCCTAGGCCGTCATTGAAAGTAAGAATTTGTTTTTAACTGACTTGCGGTAAAGGTAAAATAAAAACGATAATAGTTGTGATTGATTAATAGTAGAATACAACTCTTGATGTGATGGATCTCCTTTCGCTCTTTTCTTTCCATTTAGCTCCAGAGGGATGGATAACTGGTACGTCAAGCTGCCTGCAGCCACACCTTAATTTAAAAAAATGTATTCAATAAAAGACAAATAGCAAAATGTTGGGGCTTTTCGGGTTTTCCCTTCTATAGTTCATATTAAATAATTTGGTGTAAACCAATAACAAAGGGAGATATGAAGAGAACAATTTAAAGTTAGAGCAATTTTACCAGTTGTATTTACATAGATTGTCATTATAGAGACACCTTTTGGAAACATGTGCCAACTCCACATGCTGCGTAAAAAATGTGGGTGCTAGTTTAAGCTTTGTGGGCGGGTTGAGTTGTCATTGCGTCATAAAGTATTGCTCGACTTGGCAACCCTGCTGCTACTCCAAAAATCACACGTAGATCAACGGAGTGGAGTTTGTCTCTGGAGAACAGTAGTAACACTGATAGAACAAAGAGACAGATATTTCGCCGGATGTATTAAATGTGAAGCATTCCGTTTGCGTTTCCACTCAATAACAAATACGGGGACGAGAGGAAGCCCAGTGGCCACACAGTTTTACATTACCAAAACTATAATGTGTAACATGCAGGGTGGACTGCGATTTGTAGACTTTACCCCTTTCCAAAGTTTCAAAAAATGGCGTTGTTTAGGAGTGCAAGCACAGAGGGGGTAACCGGGGCACGTCACATGGGGCTATAAAGATGAAGCATCGTTCAGAAGGTTTTCTAACCACCGAATGTGGTAGTGAGGTGAAGTCCAGTCGAGGGTATTGGAAGAGGATAGAACTAGGTGAAACTGCCCGACATTCTGCAAATTTTCTCATCGATGAAACATCTTCTCAAAATAAATTCGGTTCACAAAACTACAAATATATTACCAACACATTGCACTACGTTTTTAGACTTGGCACTTTGCCAAAGTGTAGTTATATTTTTAATTGCGTTGTTTAGGAGTGCAAGGTCGAATTAAGTGTGTGCACACACGCATTTCACAAGTGAGGCGTTCTCTAACGGATACATGCAAATCAATGATAGAATGCGCCAATAGTAGCTCACGCTTGGCTCTGCCCACCTCCTTGTTTGTTCTGCCCACTACTATGATTAATCTGCTCCCATGGGAAACGACAGGCTCTGGTCTATCTTGGGTTGGTTATAAACATCTTTGGTAGTAGGCTAGCTATAAAGGTAATCCCAAATAGAGAAGAAACACAATGCATATCAGACTAGTCATTAAAGAACCCTGGGTTACAGCCTCAGAGTGAGAGGTCTAGCTAGCTCCTTGCCAAAGTCGTGCATCGTTGACTGCAGTCAGCGTTTTTTAAATAATGTGGATGATGGCTAGCTGGCTAACGTTAGTTATTTAGCGTTAGCCAGCTAGCTAGCTAACGTTAGTAAACTAGGCATGTTAGCTAACTACGTTTTACATCGCTATTAGACAATGATAAAAACTACTTGAAACGCTGAAATCACATTTTTACCATAAGAGTGCATAAATACAATTGAGAAAACTCTGAAAAGAAACGTAGCAGGCAAATACCTGAATATAGTCCAGCCAAATCTCTCCCGGAAGGACAGTGACAGCAAGCGGCCCATTCATTATGCGAATCCTTCCAGTTTTTGGTATTATGGTCCCACCCCGTGGCTATACATTGCATTACACAAGGTTTATCTGGAATGGACAGGCATCACATCACATGACATAGCAACATTCGCTTGCTTGGATGGACGTTTGGATATAAGAAAACAGGTTGAGGTTAAGAGGGTTACTGCTGTAGGCTACTTCGAATAATATTTAGCCAACGTTTAGCAGACGCTCTTATCCAAACCGAATTACAGGAGCAATCACGGTTAAGTGCTTAATCATCTTGAGATCAATGCCCTCTTCTGTTTCTTAATATGTGTTTGCACACAATCCAGCTACTGCCCTACACAGGATATTTAATTCTGATTTGTATTCTGAATCTGATTTGGACTTGTCCTTTTGTTTTTGTGTTTTCACCGAAGGAACCTGTCTAAGTGCCCTAGACAAGACATGCTCAACAGAGACCAACGACTGCTTGCTCACACCAAAGGAAATTACTCTAACACCCTTTACCAGAGACCAGAACAAAGAAAACATGGGTCAATCAAAGAGTACAGAATAAAAGATAAAGGAAGAAAGGCAAATGATATCAGATGAACTCAATAATCAGATGAGCTCAAAATACTTTCCCGGTGTGGGCATAGACAAAGCTCTGCTGCAATTCTCAGGTCCTAGGTCCTTGGATAAGCTGCTCAAACACTACAAACAAAGAGAGATGGAACCGAATGAAAATGCTGCAGCATGAATACGTCCCTGGTTATCTCTACAGTAATAGACAGATCTGTAGCTGCCATAGAGCCCCCAGAGGATAGCACAGATTATCTGCTGCGTTGTATCTTTGCAGAGGCCTCCGCTGTGAGAGACCAAATGAATGAGTACCTCAAGAGACACCTCATGCACATACGCAACAAGGCAGAGTTTAAGAGTGACATCCAGCACGTGGAGCGTAACCTGAGCTTTGCCCTGACTCAGTTGAAGAACTCCTTGCTGCTGGACGGACAGATGAGCTTGTGGGCTCTGAGGATGTGGGTCAACGGAGCGTCCCTCCATGTCCAGATGCTGATTCACCTGGGCAGACTGGATGGGGCCAAAGTGGCCCAGTGCGATCAGTCATCACTACCTACCAGAGCAATCTTGAAAATCTGGATACAAGGAATTAGTCAAACAGCATCCTTCACAGTGCCACAGTGGTTCCTATGAGACAGTCTCAGTAAAGTTCTGGTTTTGCTAGAGCTCTGAGATGACTAAATGATATCCAGAATATAGTGTTTTTTTAGACATTACCCTATGGTGTGTGTTGAGGTTGGTTATAACCCTGTAGATCCATTTTGATCCCAAGGTGTACTGTCTATGTTCTGTATCATTGTTTGTGTGTCCATCATAAAACAAGTAATGGTCAATTGCAACCAACAGGCAGAACTTTTAGCGCTGTATTTCTTGAAACGTTACTAATGGGAGATGACATGCACCTGCGTGTTAAAACAGACTTGAAACGTTATTAATGGGAGATGACATGCACCTGCGTGTTAAAACAGACTTGAAACGTTACTAATGGGAGATTACATGCACCTGCGTGTTAAAACAGACTTGAAACGTTACTAATGGGAGATTACATGCACCTGCGTGTTAAAACAGACTTGAAACGTTACTAATGGGAGATCACATGCACCTGCGTGTTAAAACAGACTTGCTTGCAACCAAAAACCCACAAGAATAAACCAGCAGATCAGTTGATCTCCCGTTGTCACTGTGTCAAACAAGTTTGATATCAGACAGCTGTGTCTAGGTTCTCTACTCCAGGCCCCAATGACATATGACCTACCAGGACCATTGAAAAAAGCAAGGCTAGTATTTAATTAAAACTATTTATTGTAAGACTATAGACCCCGTGAATTGTAAGAAACTATAGTACAGTACAATTTAGTACAGTATAGTTCAGTATAGCTCCGTTCTTGTGTATTTTATTGTATTCCTCATGTTACTATTTTATTTTTAAACTGCATTGTTGGGAAGGGCTCGTAAGCAAGCATTTCACAGTAAAGTCTACACCGGTTGTATTCGGCACATGTAACAAAATACATTTTATTTGATTTTACAGGAAAGTAGAGTATAGTTAAGTACAGTACAGTTTAAATCGTATAGAAAAGTAGAGTACCGTACTGTACTGAACTATACTGTACTGATCTGTACTGTACTTTCCTGTACTGTACTGCACTGAACTATACTTGAGTTTACTGTAAAGTACAATACAGTACATTATAGACATCTATGTTTGGGCCACATTAGAATATACTAATTTGTCATTTGACATACCTTGATTAGATTATAATTGAATGAAAACAGATTTGCCAGTATTAGTTCAATCATAATTGTCTTCAATAAGTTACCAATTTTAGATGTAGACAATACAGGAATACTTTATTCTTCCCTTTTGATAAGAAATGACCATACTGTATTAAGGTTTTATTCATGGGTTAAATTATTTGAAAATTACAAGTAAGTATACCAACATAAGCTTTACATTAATAAAATGTGTAGAGTACATTGTCACAGTAGATTCTCTCTGGTAAATGAGGAAATACCTCATTTCACTTGTATGAAATTATGTGAAATAGTTCAATTTGGACTTAGTCTGCTCAAATATTAGGTTTCATTTATACCGAACATATTACCCACCAGAGGCATAAATAGTCTTGAAAAATGTTGGCAGCAACCAGGACTTCAAGTTAAACACTGACATCAACTGCAGGGAGCGATAATATGGCGGCCAATGATGGCTGCAATCGAGATCAGCACAGGGACGAGATATTACCTTGTGTTGAGCTGGTGCTCTGTGTTGGTTTCAATTGACCTGTAGTGTTCAGTGAACCACACCATGATTCAAAAAAATATAGCTACATTATAACTTCCTGTGCTGAACATTTACATCTTGACATTGAAGTACTTTTTTTCCAGGCATAACTACACATTCAATGTTGTTCTTAACAGTGGACAGACAGACACCGTAACTGGGAAAGAGACGTGTGTCATGTCTGTCATCACCCAACAGATTATGTTTGTGTAGATGCCATCACGTTCAGGCTGCAGTTCTTCTGGTCCTTGGGAAGAAAAAAAGAGTGTTTGGTCATTTACAACATCATATACAATTCAAAAATTTTTGTGTTACTGTTTAATAAAATGGAAAAGTGTTGCTACTGTGATCAATAAAATAAAAAACAAAGTTAATCTTACTTATGCGCTAAATGTCGTCCTGTACCCACTTGCTGTCGGGGTCAGCACAGACATGTCTGTCCTTCACAGTGGTAGACCTTTATAAAAGAGAGGAGGGGTGGATTTAGAAACGTTACATCAGATTCAACAATCAATCCAATGATGTCACTTAAACATAAAAAAAAATTAAAAACTCTATGTACTGAAACTGTTTAAAGACAAATAATATAGCTTACATCACAGCATTGATGTCGCAGATCCCAGTCTCATTCTGCACTCTTTCAGCTTTTGTCACAGGGATAGCTTTCTCTGTGTATTCTGACAGACAGCATCACAGATATTTAGACGTATTAGTAGAAAAGACAACGTAAAAATAGATTGTCATTTTCAAAGTAAAAAGAAAAAATAAAGCATAGCTCAAAACAGAAGCAATGCACAACCTTTTCTCTACTAAAATATGACTAAACCCACAATAAATGACCGTTCATGTCCTACTTACTACTTTCACACAGAGTCATCAGTGCCACCAGCAGCACATGCAGAGTAGAGAGAGTCACCAGAAGCTTTGCCATCTTGTCAGGTTCAGAGTTCTAGGCAGGCAGTAAAGTTGGATAGATACATGTAGTGTCTATAATAGTGAATAAGATACAAAGATAATCTGATACAATGATCTGGCATTGTAATGTAGTTTAAATACACAGTTGGAAATATGCTGCCTTTTCTGGACCGCAGACTCAGTGGTTGAAGAACAAGGTGGAAAATTCTCAGATGGGAAGAATGGCACAGGCCGCATTGTTGGTAACTTGATACAAAACCCCCTTCCACTCTGTCTGCATCAAGAATTAACAGCAACTATATGTTGATGCGTGTCAGATCAAATTTAAGGAAGAAGTTATTCTTGTACTAGATGATTACATAATGTTAGGATTGTGTTACATAATGTGATGTACAGTTACCTTAAAATGAGCTGGAGTGTTCAATTCATACAGAAAAAGTGTTGATCATTGTGATTAGTAAGCCTGTGTGAGTCACTTCTCCATGATGGGCAGTCCTATTTAAGCACCTGTCATTTTCATTTAGGGAGAGAAAGAAACAGAGACAAGTCAGCATGCTGCTGGATTTTGTTTGAAGGACGCTATTTGATCCAGTTAATTATTTTTGTAAATACTTGTACATTTCGCTGGCTATTATCTTCACCTTTGCTAATAAAAATCCCTCACCCTGGGCAGAAAGTCAGCTCTACCTTGTTGCCTTCTGCCTTCTCACTGTTAAAATCCAACCGAGTGATAAACCTCACACATGGATTACGGGCAACATCCGCACTGAGCTGAAGGCTAGAGCTGCCGCTTGCAAGGAGTGGGAAACTAATCCAGAAGTTTATAATAAATCCCACTACGCCGTTGACAAACCATCAAACAAGCAAAGGATCAATACAGGACCAAGATCGAATCCTACTACACGGGCTCTGTTGCTCGTCGGATGTGGCAGGGCTTGCAAACTATCATGGATTACAAAGGGAAACACAGCTGCGAGCTGTCTGGTAACGCAAGCCTACCAGACGAGCTACAGTGCCTTGCGAAAGTATTCGGCCCCCTTGAACTTTGCGACCTTTTGCCACATTTCAGGCTTCAAACATAAAGATATAAAACTGTATTTTTTTGTGAAGAATCAACAACAACTGGGACACAATCATGAAGTGGAACGACATTTATTGGATATTTCAAACTTTTTTAACAAATCAAAAACTGAAAAATTGGGCGTGCAAAATTATTCAGCCCCCTTAAGTTAATACTTTGTAGCGCCACCTTTTGCTGCGATTACAGCTGTAAGTCGCTTGGGGTATGTCTCTATCAGTTTTGCACATCGAGAGACTGAAATTTTTTCCCATTCCTCCTTGCAAAACAGCTCGAGCTCAGTGAGGTTGGATGGAGAGCATTTGTGAACAGCAGTTTTCAGTTCTTTCCACAGATTCTCGATTGGATTCAGGTCTGGACTTTGACTAGGCCATTCTAACACCTGGATATGTTTATTTTTGAACCATTCCATTGTAGATTTTGCTTTATGTTTTGGATCATTGTCTTGTTGGAAGACAAATCTCCGTCCCAGTCTCAGGTCTTTTGCAGACTCCATCAGGTTTTCTTCCAGAATGGTCCTGTATTTGGCTCCATCTATCTTCCCATCAATTTTAACCATCTTCCCTGTCCCTGCTGAAGAAAAGCAGGCCCAAACCATGATGCTGCCACCACCATGTTTGACAGTGGGGATGGTGTGTTCAGGGTGATGGTGTGTTGCTTTTACGCCAAACATAACATTTTGTATTGTTGCCAAAAAGTTACATTTTGGTTTCATCTGACCAGAGCACCTTCTTCCACATGTTTGGTGTCTCCCAGGTGGCTTGTGGCAAACCTTTAATGACACTTTTTATGGATATCCTTAAGAAATGGCTTTCTTCTTGCCACTCTTCCATAAAGGCCAGATTTGTGCAATATACGACTGATTGTTGTCCTATGGACAGAGTCTCCCACCTCAGCTGTAGATCTCTGCAGTTCATCCAGAGTGATCATGGGCCTCTTGGCTGCATCTCTGATCAGTCTTCTCCTTGTATGAGCTGAAAGTTTAGAGGGATGGCCAGGTCTTGGTAGATTTGCAGTGGTCTGATACTCCTTCCATTTCAATATTATCGCTTGAACAGTGCTCCTTGGGATGTTTAAAGCTTGGGAAATCTTTTTGTATCCAAATCCGGCTTTAAACTTCTTCACCACAGTATCTCGGACCTGCCTGGTGTGTTCCTTGTTCTTCATGATGCTCTCTGCGCTTTTAACGGACCTCTGAGACTATCATAGTGCAGGTGCATTTATACGGAGCCTTGATTACACACAGGTGGATTGTATTTATCATCATTAGTCATTTAGGTCAACATTGGATCATTCAGAGATCCTCACTGAACTTCTGGAGAGAGTTTGCTGCACTGAAAGTAAAGGGGCTGAATAATTTTGCACGCCCAATTTTTCAGTTTTTGATTTGTTAAAAAAGTTTGAAATATCCAATAAATGTCGTTCCACTTCATGATTGTGTCCCACTTGTTGTTGATTCTTCACAAAATAATACAGTTTTATATCTTTATGTTTGAAGCCTGAAATGTGGCAAAAGGTCGCAAAGTTCAAGGGGGCCGAATACTTTCGCAAGGCACTGTAAATACCTTTTCTATGATCGCTTTGAGACTAGCAACACTGAACCACGCATGAGAGCACCAGTTGTTTTAGACTGTGCGATCACACTCTCTGTAGCCGATGTGAGTAAGACCTTTAAACAGATAAACATTCCCAAGGCCAGAATTCCAGAGTCGCCTCTTCACTGTTGACATTGAGACTGGTGTTTTGTGGGTACTATTTAATGAAGCTACCAGTTGAGGACTTGTGAGGCATCTGTTTCTCAAACTAGACACTCTAATGTACTTGTCCTTTTGCTCAGTTGTGCACCGGGGCCTCCCACTCCTCTTTCTATTCTGGTTAGCGCCAGTTTGCGCTGTTCTGTGAAGGGAGTAGTACACAGCGTTGTAAGAGATCTTCAGTTTCTTGGTAATTTCTTGCATGGAATAGCCTTAATTTCTCAGAACAAGAATAGACTGATGATTTTCAGAAGAAAGTCCTTTGTTTCTAGCCATATTGAGCCTGTAATCGACCCACAAATGCTGATGCTCCAGATACTCAACTAATCAAAAAAAGGCCAGTTATATTGCTTCTTTAATCAGAACACTAGTTTTCAGCTGGGCTAGCAATTAGCCTTTTAAAATTATAAACTTGAATTAGCTAACACAACGTGCCATTGGAACACAGGAGTGATGGTTGCTGATAATGGGCCTCTGTACGCCTATGTAGATATTCCATTAAAAATCAGCCATTTCCAGCTACAGTAGTCATTTGCAACATTGAGATTGTCTACACTGTATTTCTGATCAATTTGATGTTATTTTAATGGATAAAAATGTGCTTTCATTTCAAAAACAAGGGACATTTATAAGTGACCCCAAACTTTTGAACGGTAGTGTAAGTAGCCTTCTATCTTAACCTTGTTTAAGGTTAAGTTGTATGTAACAACAGCTTAACTGCAGTTTTCACATTGTACCTACCATTGTAATAACCATGCAAATACATGTTTGCTAAAGCAACACCAACATTGGAACATTGGAAATGTTTCAGTATTCATATGAACATGATAAAATGTCCCAATTAAAGCATTGCGTGACATATGCATGGGTAAAAAGGTTGTGGTTGTCACAGGGACAGCTATGATGCAACAAATGAAGAAGAACTCAAAACCACTTCATAATGACCTATTTAGTTGTCACAGCATCACTTCTATGTGTTCCTCTGACCTAGAAAATAACCATATTATACCTCAAGACAACCTACATGCAACAGCCCACATCCATGCAAGTTACACACACACACACACACACAGACATGACTATTAGATTGAACAGATAAGATATTACTTTTCTTTGTCTTTCAGTGTATTGTATTTCAATGCTGTGTAGATTTACAGCACTACCCAAACAAAGTTACACATGACATTTTCCCTCATAACTCCCCAATCCTCCACAGGCTCTAGGAGGGATCCTATAGTGTGTACAATTATTGTTTTTTGTATTTGTTTATTTTTGTAAATGTTTTATCTCTTTTTCTCCCCAGTTTTGTGGCATCCAATTGGTAGTTACAGTCTTGTCCCATCGCTGCAACTCCCCTACGGACTCGGGAGAGGCGAAGGTCGAGAGCTGCGCAAAACACAACCCAGCCAACCTCACTGCTTCTTGACACAATGCCCGCTTAACCCGGAAGCCAGCCGCACCAATGTGTCGGAGGAAACACCATGCACCTGGCGACCGTGTCAGCGTGCATTGCGCCTGGCCCGGCACAGGGGTCGCTTGTGCACGATGGGACAAGAACATCCCTGCCGGCCAAACCCTCCCGTAACCCGGACGACGCTGGGACAATTGGACGCCGCCCCATGGGTGTCCCGGTCGCGGTCGACTGCAACAGAGACTGGACTCAAACCAGGATCTCTAGAAGCACAGCTAGCAGTGCGCCACTCGGGAGGCGGTAGTGTGGAATTTGGACCATACATCAGAACTCTGAGGTCATTATGTAATCTTGTCTATGTAAACAGTTCAATAGCTGTCATACCTTTTGTAAGCTTATAGTTTTTGATCATCTTCAGTGCAACACTCAACCTGAATTCCTAGTTTTCTTACGGGCTCTGTGGTGCTATTATGGTTTATTTGGTTTACCGCCTCAGACCATGACGGACCCTCCACCTCCAAATCAATTCCGCTCCAGAGTACAGGCCTAGGTGTAACGCTCATTCCTCCGACGATAAATGTGAATGTGACCATCGCCCCTAGTGAGACAAAACCACGACTCATCAGTGAAGAGCACTTTTTGCCAGTCCTGTCTGGTCCAGAGACGGTGGGTTTGTGCCCATAGGCGATGTAGTTGCTGGTGATGTCTGGTGAGGACCTGTTACAACAGGCCTACAAGCCCTCAGTCCAGCATCTCTCAGCTTATTGTGGACAGTCTGAGCACTGATGGAGGGATTGTGCCTCGTCTGGTGTAAGTCAGCCAGTTGTTGTTGCCATCCTGTACCTGTCCCGCAGGTGTTATGTTCTAATGTACCGATCCTGTGCAGGTGTTATTACACGTGGTCTGCCAGAGCGAGGATGATCAGCTGTCCGTCCTGTCTCCTTGTAGCGCTGCCTTTGGCGTCTCACAGTACGGAAATTGCAATTGCAGACCTCATGCCTCCTTGCAGCATGCATCTTTCTTTTGATGTTTTTCAGAGTCAGTTGAATGGCCTCTTTAGTGTCCTAAGTTTTCATAACTGTGACCTTAATTGCCTACCGTCTGTAAGCTGTTAGTGTCTTAACGAGGTGCATGTTCATTAATTGTTCATGGTTGATTGAACAAGCATGGGAATCAATGTTTAATAAACCCCTTACAATGAAGATCTGTGACGTTATTTAGATTTTTACGAATTATCTTTGAAAGACAGGGTCCTGAAAAAGAGACGTTTCTTTTTTTGCTAAGTTTATTTTCTGATCAATATCACAATCTCAAATTTGCCATTCACCACTTCATAGGCCACAAACAGCGGCAATCCCTTGGTATGACTGTATAGCCTTACAGAACACTTACTCACTGGGGTAGATGAACTGAAACATCTGATAAATGTGTATACACACATTTAGAAAACTTACTTACTCACTGGGGTAGATGAACTGAAACATCTGATAAATGTGTATACACACATTTAGAAAACTTACTTACTCACTGGGGTAGATGAACTGAAACATCTGATAAATGTGTATACACACATTTAGAAAACTTACTTACTCACTGGGGTAGATGAACTGAAACATCTGATAAATGTGTATACACACATTTAGAAAACTTACTTACTCACTGGGGTAGATGAACTGAAACATCTGATAAATGTGTATACACACATTTAGAAAACTTACTTACTCACTGGGGTAGATGAACTGAAACATCTGATAAATGTGTATACACACATTTAGAAAACTTACTTACTCACTGGGGTAGATGAACTGAAACATCTGATAAATGTGTATACACACATTTAGAAAACTTACTTACTCACTGGGGTAGATGAACTGAAACATCTGATAAATGTGTGTACACACATTTAGAAAAAATAAGGTGCTATCTATAACCTTAAATAGTTATTCGGCTGTCCCCATAGGAGATCCCTTTGAAGAAACCTTTTTGGTTCCAGAACACAAATCACTGCAAAGGTGTGAAGTTGAGACCAAAGTGTTGTTCTGTTTGAATATAGGCCTTGATTTGGTTATGAGGCCAAAAGTGCTGTGACACTTTTTTGTTGTTGTAAGACTTTGTAATTGTTTTTATGAACAATACAAACATACACATACAAACGACACCATCATACAAACATCAACTACATCACATCTGCCCAGACCCACTAGCACCCCATATCCAATGCTCACGTCACTTTACACCACATGGCCTCAAACTGCACCATTTTGTTTTTCACGGTAGCCCACGCACTTACATTTTTTAGATAATAAAGCATTTTACCTTACCATTGCGTTACTAATGGAGGATTGGTTAATTTCCTGTTTTTAAGTATACGTTTATTTAAGATGATTGACATGAGAAGTATGGTCCAAGCCATGAGGTATCTCACTGTTCCATCATATGCCATGTCTTGAAATATGCAGATAGACGGATTAAAAGTAAACTTTCTATCTGTCACGTCTGCACCCCCTCGTCTGGCGCTCATCATTACGCACACCTGTCACCATCGTTACACGCATCAGCGCTTCATGGGACTCACCTCGACTCAGCCGGGTCGTCCAGGTGGGACGCCGGGTGGCGCCCATTGGGTGGGTACTGTTGCGCCTGCTCCTGCTCCCCCTCTCTGGCATTCGAGGGCACCAGGCTGCCCATCATTACGCACACCTGTCACCATCGTTACACGTATCAGCCCTTCATGGGACTCACCTGGACTCTATTACTTTATTGATTACCTCCCCTATATCTGTCACTTCCTCAGTTTCTTCCCTGTGTCTGCATTGATGTCATTACGTTTTCCCCTGTCCAGACGCTGTCCTTGTTTGTCTATTGTCTGTTATCCATTAAATGTGCACTCCCTATACTTGCTTCTCGTCTCCCAGCATTGGTCCCTACACTAACTCCACCCATATCTTTTGGATTTTCTAACATTCCCAGAAGGCATGGATTATTGAGTCATTATTAGTTTTACACTTCAGACATGACTCTGCCGTTGTGCTGTAGAATTTGCGAATTGTGTCTTTTGTATAATAAATTCTATACATACATGTATGCTGTATTAAACATACATTTTCCTTAACTATAATCTCGTTAGTTATGTTCCAACATTCTCTCCATCTTGTGTCAATATTAGTTATTTTCAAGTCTTGAATCCAATTGTTTATATTTTTTTCTAAGAGTCAGTTGGATAAACTGAATGCATAAGTTTTGTATGGCTTACCTATCATATGAATATCCCTTTCTGACTCAAATAGAATTCCCTCAGGATCTTATGTCCAAAAACAATTCAAGTTGAAATTTGGGGATTTTTTCAAGTCAAAATGAGATTTAATTTGCATGTATTTGACAATATCTACAATGGCCAATCTGAAATTGCTTTTTAAAGCTGTCATGGAAATACATGTATTTCCATTTATGGTTTCTATGCCTATAGTTTTCCATGTGGCCCAATTTAACTGTGAATTCTGAAAATCTATTCAAGGATTATTCCATAAGGTTGTGTTTTTAGGGAGTGATATTGGTTCTTGTAAAATAAAAAAATGTCTCCACGTATTCTGAAAATAATTTTAGCAAAGGGGGCATTGAGTTTCCAATATTGGTCAGGTATATCAAAATAAGCTTATCTCTAAATAAGTTTAGTTTATATTCCCTTTTACCAATACTGATACTTTGGTTTGCGTGCTGTCTAATTCTTTCTGCAAGCGGTTCAATTGCCAGTGCAAACAGGAGGGGGGAGAGGGGACTTCCCTGTCTTGTGTCCCTTTCTAAAGCAATTTTATCAGATAATGTATTATTTGTGTATATTTTAGCTTTAGGACATGTATATCATATTTTAATAAAATTTATTATTTCAGCTGGAAAGTTGAAAGCTTCCAAAGTTATTTAAACTTTATTTAACTGTTCTTAAATCAGTTAAGAACAAATTATTATTTACAATGACGACCTACCCCGGCCAAACCCTAACGACGCTGGGCCAATTGTGCGCCGCCCTATGGGACTCCCAATTACAGGCAGTTGTGATACAGCCTGGACTCAAACCAGGGTCTGTAGTGATGCCTCTAGCACTGAGATGCAGTGCCTTAGACCGCTGCACCACTCAATAGTCTATACTGTAAAAAATAAAATTGACACTTGGAAATATGTTTGGCAAGCTCATAAAGGATCATGGGATAGAGTATCAACTCATTGTACTTTGTAGTATATTTTAACCATCTAAGGATAAATGTTTGAATAAACAAATAAAAGTTGTGTTAAAACATCCCTTGTTGTCCCTCTGTTGAGTAATGTTGTTCCTTTTTTTGATCAATGTGGGATAGTGATGGGGAAATTCTTTCGTGGGACGTTGCCATTAAGGGGTGGGTAAGAACGCCCATTTCACCTCTCAAAGCAGAAGTTTCCCCCTGCAGAAGGAGTATATATATATATAGAGAGTAGGACCTCACACAGCCACTGAAGCTTTCTCTTTGAAGACAAGACAGCATCTCAACTCAGCTCATCACTAACCACAGCATCACAGAAGAAGACATGGCCCAGATGAGAGCCCCTGTGATTGTACTGTTGGTGCTACTGGCTTTGGGACTCTTTGCTACGGAAACTTCTGCAGCTAAACGACGTAAATATTCTGCTGTGAAAGTTTAGTCTGTGTGTAATTACTGAAAAACAGAAATGAACAACTGGACAAATAGGGTAATATTTTGTGTTTCTCAACATTCCTCGTAAATCCTTTATTTGTTCCTTTTTGACAGCACGTCGTAGGAGAGGATGCTGTGAGAGTTATACTCTTCGTAAAACACCTTTCGCAGTTATCGAAGGCTATACCATACAGACCATATCAGAAACCTGCCGTATCTTTGCCATCATGTGAGTATCTTTGGAGTATCTGATTGCATTGTATGGCAAGTAATAAAGCCAGAAGAATGCCATTATAGCTACTATAAATAGCCTACTATACTGTAGTTTTAGCAATCAAACAATTATATAATGCTGTACGTGTAAAAACAAAGAGTTGAATATGAACTTTATGTCTCTTCCAGGTTCCACACTGAAAAGGGTAATGATGTGTGTGCAGACCCTGACCAGAACTGGGTGATAGAGCACGTCATCCGACTGGGGTATGAATCATTCTCATGAACAGAGAACTGTAAGACTAAAAGTGTGGTTGTAGACAATACAAATGAATGATATCCATTTGACATTTTAAATCTGTTTTAGGACCAAAGCGTCTCACATCAAGACCTCACAGGCCTAATCCAATGACGTCATCACAACTCAGGATATAAAGGAATAGTACGCAGTCAAAAACTGAACACCTACTGTTAATCTTTCCTCTCAGCACCAAGAACCAAATCAATGACAAGGGTGTCACAAGACCCTGTTTCTTCTTAGTTCTATATTTTCTGGGGTGATTTTATGTAAATATATTTTGTAAATATGAAGGATATTGTTATAATATAATACTTTTTTTTGTTGTTGATCTCATTGTAAGAGCATCAGAAAATTCAGACTTTGTATGTTTTTATTCATTAACTTTGGTTGCTTCTGTTAAATTTTTTCATCTATAATAAATGTCTTATATTTTACTAAGAATACTTCTGTTTTCATCTTGTGTCTGGTGGAAGGAAGAGGAAGCACAGTGACAGAGAACGACAGATAAAGCAGATAGAGAAGATATTGTGTCGTCCTAGTTACTGTGTGAAGTGCACTACACCATGAGAGTTCACCAGTGGATGGATCACTTATTGTGCTTCTCATAAAGATAGTCCTTGTATGTGAGAACAGAAAGACTCAAAACACCATGATGGTGTAGTGAAACCATGAAAAGTAGTGCGTCCTTACCTGAGATCTGGAGTTTGGAGGGTGTTTGAATGTAACCCCAGTGTAAGTGTTATAATACACTGAATGTATTTCGAAACAGAACAGAAGTACTCTGAAACACTGACAGCGGTCCATCAATCTGAACGTTGGTGTGTTCTTCAGTGTAAGTGTTATAATACACTGAATGTATTTCGAAACAAAATGGAAGTACTCTGAAACACTGACAGCGGTCCATCAATCTGAACGTTGGTGTGTTCTTGTTAGGACTGTGAAAACCGTTGTTGGTGTTTTAGTGCATGTAAAAGGCATCATCAAAATACAAAAAGTACGTTTCCGCAGTCTCTCATACAATCAAATGGTTATAAATTGCAAAGGATTTATAGCGTAAATATTGATTGACGATGATTTTTAAGAAAATATTTTAAGTAATTGTGGCGTACAGCAGGTCAGCCACCAGGGGAAGACTCATCGAGGCCTGGTGACAGACGGAGTCTACATCACGAGGCGATGGCTCCCTCTACTGGACATGCCAGGTCTCGATGGGCTCTCCGGCCTGGACTAATTTGGGCTGATTGAGGTTAGTGTGTAATCAAGGGGCTGATCGCTCACCAGCTGGACGAGTCCCATAAAGCTGCCGGTAGGGCAGCACACGGGAGAGGGGACTGGGGGAAGAGAGTTTACTCCTGTATAGTCGTGTGCAGTCCCAGGGATAACGGAAGGAGTTCAGTATTGTTCCCCACAGGATACAGCAAGACCCGGAGCCCAGAAGACGGTATCCCAGAGAAGGTCTCCTGGGGGAG
Source organism: Oncorhynchus mykiss (assembly GCF_013265735.2). Taxonomy (NCBI): domain Eukaryota; kingdom Metazoa; phylum Chordata; class Actinopteri; order Salmoniformes; family Salmonidae; genus Oncorhynchus; species Oncorhynchus mykiss. The sequence continues at coordinate 3,503,019 of NC_048592.1, forward strand.
ACCTATCTTTTCTTTTTGTTTGTTACTTAAATAAACACCACTGAAACCAAGCTAACCCAACTCTGTCTGTGTCTGATCTGTGTAAACGTCTTGACCAAACCCCCTGGTCTGCCTTAAGTGCATTTCCGCTCATTTCCGGTCACAACTTGCAGACTTGTTTACGTGTTGCTGTGCGTTTTGTTGCCAACCTTACTTTGCTACCTGACAACTTTATGTTTTTTTCTTTTTAATTACCGTTTATATTTGTAGTTTTTCCCCTCACTCAACTTTTTTTCATTCAACTTTTTCACTCCAGACGCTTTATCTGGACATGGTTCGTCAGGACCACCAACAGCCGAAGCTAAGTAGTAACATTAACATGATGCTTTATCTGGACATGGTTCGTCAGGACCACCAACAGCCGAAGCTAAGTAGTAACATTAACATGATGCCTTCTAATTGCAGTCGCTGTACTCATGATGTACAGGAGAATGATCGCCTTACGGCGAGGATAGCTGTGCTGCAAGCCCAGCTTCAGACGCAATCGTTAGGCAAGGGTAATTTCAGTGTAGGAAAGGATGAAACAGCTACAGATATTGAACCTTTCAACCGGTTTTCCCCCTGAAGCAACGAGTCGCAGTCAGAGGCCGAGCCTTCTCTTGTAGAGTAGAGACTAGAGACTAGGGAGTAGAGACTCCTCCCGTCTGAGACGCCGAAGCTTCCCACCATTAGCTTTGACAAATTGAAAACCCTAGTCATAGGCGACTCCATTACCCGCAGTATTAGGCTTAAAATGAATCATCCAGCGATCATACACTGTTTACCAGGGGGCAGGGCTAACGACGTTAAGGCTAATCTGAAGATGGTGCTGGCTAAAACTAAAACTGGCGAGTGTAGAGAGTATAGAGATATTGTTATCCACGTCGGCACCAACGATGTTAGGATGAAACAGTCAGAGGTCACCAAGCGCAACATAGCTTCAGCATGTAAATCAGCTAGAAAGATGTGTCTGCATCGAGTACTTGTCTCTGGCCCAGTTAGGGGGAGTGATGAGCTCTACAGCAGAGTCTCACAACTCAATCGCTGGTTGAAAACTGCTTTCTGCCCCATACCAAAAGATAGAATTTGTAGATAATTGGCCCTCTTTCTGGGACTCACCCACAAACAGGACCAAACCTGGCCTGCTGAGGAGTGATGGACTCCATCCTAGCTGGAGGGGTGCTCTCATCTTATCTACCTAGCTTATCTACTTATCTCCTCTAGCTCCACAATGAGATAGGGTGCAGACCAGGCAGCAGGCTGTTAGCCAGCCAGCCTGCCAGCTTAGTGGAGTCTGCCACTAGCACAGTCAGTGGAGTCAGCTCAGCTATCCCCATTGAGACCGTGTCTGTGCCTTGACCTAGGTTGGGCAAAACTAAACATGGCGGTGTTCGCTTTTGAGCTTCTAGTCATGAAATCTATGCAGCCTACTCAATCACTTTTTATAGCTACTGTTTACAGGCCTCCTGGGCCATATACAGCGTTCCTCACTGAGTTCCCTGAATTCCTATCGGACCTTGTAGTCATAGCAGATAATATTCACATTTTTGGTGATTTTAATATTCACATGGAAAAGTCCACAGACCCACTCCAAAAGGCTTTCGGAGCCATCATCGACTCAGTGGGTTTTGTCCAACATGTCTCTGGACCTACTCACTGTCACAGTCATACTCTAGACCTAGGTTTGTCCCATGGAATAAATGTTGTGGATCTTAATGTTTTTCCTCATAATCCTGGACTATCGGACCACCATTTTATTACGTTTGCAATCGCAACAAATAATCTGCTCAGACCCCAACCAAGGAATATCAAAAGTCGTGCTATAAATTCTCAGACAACACAAAGATTCCTTAATGCCCTTCCAGACTCCCTCTGCCTACCCAAGGACGTCAGAGGACAAAAATCAGTTAACCACCTAACTGAGGAACTCAATTTAACCTTGCGCAATACCCTAGATGCAGTTGCACCCCTAAAAACTAAAAACATTTGTCATAAGAAACTAGCTCTCTGGTATACAGAAAATCTCCAATATCCTCATCACTGAAGCAAGCTTCCAGAAAATTGGAACGGAAATGGCGCCACACCAAACTGGAAGTCTTCCGACTAGCTTGGAAAGACAGTACCGTGCAGTATCAAAGAGCCCTCACTGCTGCTCGATCATCCTATTTTTCCAACTTAATTGAGGAAAATAAGATCAATCTTTTTGATACTGTTGCAAAGCTAACTAAAAAGCAGCATTCCCCAAGTGAGGATGGCTTTCACTTCAGCAGTAATAAATTCATGAACTTCTTTAAGGAAAAGATCATGATCATTAGAAAGCAAATTACGGACTCCTTTTTAAATCTGCGTATTCCTCCAAAGCTCAGTTGTCCTGAATCTGCACAACTCTGCCAGGACCTAGGATCAAGAGAGACACTCAAGTGTTTTAGTACTATATCTCTTGACACAATGATGAAAACAATCATGGCCTCTAATCCGTCAAGCTGCATACTGGACCCTATTCCAACTAAACTACTGAATATCCTTCTAGTGGTGTGGGGGCTGTGCTTTGGCAAAGTGGGTGGGGTTATATCCTTCCTGTTTGGCCCTGTCCGGGGGTATGTTAAGGGATTTTTTATCAATAATGACTAATTATGCATACATTTCAATCAGGACTGACTAATCAGAATACTATTATGTTACTGTATAGATGTATGAATTTTATTTGAATCCTAGTACTGAATATAATGTGTGTAATTATAATTAAGAATTAGAACAATGACTGTCTGTTCCTTGGTAGAAACTAATGAACTTATTGTCAGACTGGCTAGAATGCTTATCTACACAGAAAGGCCTTGGCCTGGTCATAAATTATCTATACTAGTGGGGGTCGATGTAGGAAGGCTTGAGAACTATACTGCCATTGTACCGGAGTGGAGGAGGGACGGGACAGTTTGAAACCTAATGACGTCATTTTCAGTTTATAACCTGTTGTAAATTGTATCGTGTTCAGTACTCTCAAGAATAAACGCTAGTGCTTGATTTTGAGACTGGTCTCCGGCCATTTTATGCAAATAAGTTTCTTACAAATCCTTAGAAATGGGCTGAGTGTATTAATTGAAATGAGTAATAAACATATAGGAATTTAATTCCTCTAACAATTGGTCCTTCGAACGGCGAGTCTAAATATCTGTCTCTGTCATCTGATGGTAGTATGCTGAAAACCGTGCAACCGGTCTAGTCCCGTTATTTTAAGACCTGGCCTCTGAATTGAGGTTAAAGAACAGGCCGGTATACACCCCAGACTGACAGGGACAGTGACTAGATCCAACGAACATTACTTTTCCCAGTCGGCGACAAGGTCAGTAGCCTATATTCTCGATTCTGGGGGGAATGATTTAACTTATCTTTGATTTGATGTTCTAAAAGGTTTAGAATTGATCAAGAATAGGAGCTTTGCTATTCCAAACAGATCCACTGGGTTGTGTATGACCGATATACACTGGGTTTTGTATATACACTGGCAAGTTCGCGACAACCTGGGGTTAAGTGCACACCATAAATAAACTAGCTTAATAGATTCGGGTGCCTTGGAGGCCAGAGGGGTTATTAAGACGGGACAGGCAGTCCAAATGAGGAGAAGAGGGAAGCCAAAATCTAGAGGAATGGGATAAAAGCCAAATCTCTAGACAGGAGAGAGGGAAGCCTAATTTAGCGAAGTGAGATACAAGATATTGGTGTACTTTAAAAGTCCTATGAGGCAACATGAAATAGCAGGTTAACTAGGGATTTACGACCCCTGGGTAATAGCTTATAGTTGTAAGGGTGAGACATGGTATCTGATCGAGAGTCAAAGCTATAGACAACGTTTCCACAAAGGAGAAAACAAAGGAGAGAACTAGGTAAGGGTAAACAACACATACATAGAACACAGAAATACATACACATAGATAGTAAGTACGAACATTTCTACTAGGAGCGGCAAGGATTTATTAAACATGAGTAGTAAATCCTCAGAGGAGGCCCCGAAATTAACGGGAGATGAGAAATTTATGTAGGAAGAAGATAAGAGGAACACCTATTTTAGCTAGACATGGAGGAGTAAGTACGAATTTGATGAACGTTTAAATAAAGAAAAACTGGAATCAATGATTAAACAAATAAATAGGGTTAGTGGAGACAAGACAGATAAGCAACGGGCAGAGGGGCTAACTACAGCTAGGATATGGTTAGCCGAGGCGAGGAAGAGAGCTGAGAACAAAGGAAAAGGAAGGGAGGCGTCCAAAATCTGACTCAGACAAAGACGATGATGAACCCTGAATAGAAACTGATGCTGCTAAAATAATCAGGAAGGGTTTAAAATATAACTATTTTCTGGGAATTCTCGGTGCCGGAGTTTGCGACTACAGACAACTATAATAATATACAGTGCCTTGCGAAAGTATTCGTCCCCCTTGAACTTTGCGACCTTTTGCCACATTTCAGGCTTCAAACATAAAGATATAAAACTGTATTTTTTTGTGAAGAATCAACAACAAGTGGGACACAATCATGAAGTGGAACGACATTTATTGGATATTTAAAACTTTTTTAACAAATCAAAAACTGAAAAATTGGGCGTGCAAAATTATTCAGCCCCTTTACTTTCAGTGCAGCAAACTCTCTCCAGAAGTTCAGTGAGGATCTCTGAATGATCCAATGTTGACCTAAATGACTAATGATGATAAATACAATCCACCTGTGTGTAATCAAGTCTCTGTATAAATGCACCTGCACTGTGATAGTCTCAGAGGTCCGTTAAAAGCGCAGAGAGCATCATGAAGAACAAGGAACACACCAGACAGGTCCGAGATACTGTTGTGAAGAAGTTTAAAGCCGGATTTGGATACAAAAAGATTTCCCAAGCTTTAAACATCCCAAGGAGCACTGTGCAAGCGATAATATTGAAATGGAAGGAGTATCAGACCACTGCAAATCTACCAAGACCTGGCCGTCCCTCTAAACTTTCAGCTCATACAAGGAGAAGACTGATCAGAGATGCAGCCAAGAGGCCCATGATCACTCTGGATGAACTGCAGAGATCTACAGCTGAGGTGGGAGACTCTGTCCATAGGACAACAATCAGTCATATATTGCACAAATCTGGCCTTTATGGAAGAGTGGCAAGAAGAAAGACATTTCTTAAAGATATCCATAAAAAGTGTTGTTTAAAGTTTGCCACAAGCCACCTGGGAGACACACCAAACATGTGGAAGAAGGTGCTCTGGTCAAATGAAACCAAAATTGAACTTTTTGGCAACAATGCAGAACGTTATGTTTGGCGTAAAAGCAACACAGCTGAACACACCATCCCCACTGTCAAACATGGTGGTGGCAGCATCATGGTTTGGGCCTGCTTTTCTTCAGCAGGGACAGGGACGATGGTTAAAATTGATGGGAAGATGGATGGAGCCAAATACAGGACCATTCTGGAAGAAAATCTGATGGAGTCTGCAAAAGACCTGAGACTGGGACGGAGATTTGTCTTCCAACAAGACAATGATCCAAAACATAAAGCAAAATCTACAATGGAATGGTTCAAAAATAAACATATCCAGGTGTTAGAATGGCCAAGTCAAAGTCCAGACCTGAATCCAATCGAGAATCTGTGGAAAGAACTGAAAACTGCTGTTCACAAATGCTCTCCATCCAACCTCACTGAGCTCGAGCTGTTATGCAAGGAGGAATGGGAAAAAATGTCAGTCTCTCGATGTGCAAAACTGATAGAGACATACCCCAAGCGACTTACAGCTGTAATCGCAGCAAAAGGTGGCGCTACAAAGTATTAACTTAAGGGGGCTGAATAATTTTGCACGCCCAATTTTTCAGTTTTTGATTTATTAAATTTTTTTATAAATATCCAATAAATGTCGTTCCACTTCATGATTGTGTCCCACTTGTTGTTGATTCTTCACAAAAAAATACAGTTTTATATCTTTATGTTTGAAGCCTGAAATGTGGCAAAAGGTCGCAAAGTTCAAGGGGGCCGAATACTTTCGCAAGGCACTGTAGTTATTGGCGGGGAAACTCAATCATTTCAATAGCGTTGGTGGTTCAGTGGTAAAGTTGTTGCCTACAATGCGGGAGACTGAGTTTCGTATCTCAGCTTTGACACCGATAGACTAAAATAGATTTTAGAATGTGATTCAGCTATTTATTTATTTTGCCTGGAAAAATACGGTCGCTAGTGTTTGTATAAGATATGAACTGAACGTTTTTAATAGGTTGTTTAGGTTGAAATACGAGAATAATTCATTCAAAATAATGGCGAGGCAATTTCGATGTAATACGTTGTGTTGCCCAAATAACCTGTTGTAAATTGTATCATGTTCAGTACTCTCGAGAATAAACGCTAGTGCTTGATTTTGAGACTGGTCTCCGCCCATTTTATGCAAATAAGTTTCTTACAAATCCTTAGAAATGGGCTGAGTGTATTAACTGAATTGGGTAATAAACATATAGGAATTTAATTCCTCTAACAGCGTATCATCGGATGGGGCTACAGTGTCTCCCAACCCCTCCTGTCTCAGCCTCCAGTATTTATGCTGCAGTAGTTTATGTGTCGGGGGGCTAGGGTCAGTTTGTTATATCTGGAGTACTTCTCCTGTCTTATCCGGTGTCCTGTGTGAATTTAAGTATGCTCTCTTTAATTCTCTCTTTCTCTCTTTCTTTCTGAGCCCTAGGACCATGCCTCAGGACTACCTAACATGATGACTCCTTGCTTTCCCCAGTCCACCTGGCCGTGCTACTGCTCCAGTTTCAACTGTTCTGCCTGCGTCTATGGAACCCTGACCTGTTCACTGGATGTGCTACCTGTCCCAGACCTGCTGTTTTCAACTCTCTAGAGACAGCAGGAGCGGTAGAGATACTCCTAATGATCGGCTATGAAAAGCCAACTGACATTTACTCCTGAGGTGCTGACTTTCTGCACCCTTGACAACTACTGTGATTATTATTATTTGACCATGCTGATCATTTATGAACATTTGAACATCTTGGCCATGTTCTGTTATAATCTCCACCCGGCACAGCCAGAAGAGGATTGGCCACCCCTCATAGCCTGGTTCCTCTCTAGGTTTCTTCCTAGGTTTTGGTCTTTCTAGGGAGTTTTTCCTAGCCACCGTGCTTCTACACCTGCATTGCTTGCTGTTTGGGGTTTTAGGCTGGATTTCTGTACAGCACTTTGAGATATCAGCTGATGTAAGAAGGGCTATATAAATAAATTGATTTTATTTGATTCTGATAACGTGGTCAGATCAGGGTTGTTGTGGCTTCCTTTCCTCTTTACCATAGCCACTGCCCAAGCCTGAAGCGGGGTTGTTTGGTACACATACAGTTCACACTGAAGGTTTCCAAATGGCCAAACATTCAATGACATCCAGTGATATGGTGCAACAAAAATGTTTATTCTTCTTATATCAAAGAAATGATTATCCAATCAACTTAAAGCATAGATTACTTGATATGGAAAATACATAATATGACCTGTTTGTATGTATGTCTGTATGTCTGTATGGTCAAAAAACTATACCGCTCCCGCTTCTAGCAAGAACTCCCTCCCCCGAAGGCCCAACTTCCTGGCTTTATCCTAACACACTTACCACAATACAACGAATGGGCAAGAGGGGGGGCAAAAACTGAGTTACACTAACAACAAATGAATACATCTCAATAGGGTAAATATAAATCATAAAGGTACGTACCTAATATTTCATCATGTACATTAATATTTAATATATTTACACAAATGTACATGGAGCTCCGTATGTTCAGTCTTTTATACAAATATGTCCAAATCGGCTCATCCACCTCGTTGAGGAAATCAGGAAGCTCCAAGGAGGAGCGCCTACTGAATCACATCCAAACCATTTTAAATCAAGCTAACGGAAGACGACGACATCGAAACATACCACTGTATGTTTGAACGGACAGCACTACGGGAAGGATGGCCAAGGCCAAAGTGGGCAAGTCTGCTGGTCCCACTCCTCTCCGGGAATGCCTAAAAGGCATGTTGGGACCTTAATGACGAACAGGCGGCTAACTATGATGGACTCAAATGGGAGATACTCAGCCACTACGGGTATAGCCTGGCCTATCGGGCCCAACTCTTCCACCACTGGAGGTTCGTGGCTGACACATCCCCCCCAAGCCCAGATGAGAGGCCCACTGAGCGTAACCAGGGCATGGCTCCTAACCAACATATTCACCCTCTCCATCCTAGACAAAGTGGTCCTGGATCACGTCTTATGGGCGCTACCCCACAACACGAAAAGAGCAGTGAGTCTATACACGCCCCAGACCTTGGAGCGCCTGCTGGGAGCAGTGGAGACGCATCAGAACACTGAGGCCGATTTGGGGACCCGTCCGAGTGGACGGAAGGACAGCCCCACCTCTGTATACTCAGAACTGACCGCCGGCGGGGCCAAAGGGCTGCAGACCCGTGGACAGATGGGGGAGAGCTGACCCGCCCCCAACGACCTCAGGTAGTTGGAGACCAAAGGACGTGTTTTGAGTGTGGCCTGGAATTGTCCGGTTCGAGAAGAGTCGATGCTGTCAGCAAGCCCCGGAGGCGAGGTGGGTCCCGCAGTGAACTACGTCATCTCCTGTTGGGCGCACCACAAACCAACGGCACCCATGGTCCCGGTGAAGGTTGACGGACACGACACAGAAGCTCTATTAGACTACGGAAGTGTGGTTACGCTCGTAACCACGAGCCTGCTGAACCAGGGGACCGAATGTGGTAGGGAGATGTCCATTTCCTGTGTCCACTGTGACAAAAAGCGGTATCCAACCGTACGAGCTAATATCGTGACACCACAAGGGAGCTGCAAGATGATGGTGGGTGCTGTACCGGTGTTGCCGGTACCCCTCCTCGTGGGACGAGATTGTCCGCTGTTCGCGGAACTGTGGAGGCACGAGCTGAGGAAAAAGGTACGAGCCGGCCGGAGACAAGAGCGAGGACAACCCGAAGCAAGCGGTTGACAAACGCAGATCTATGTGTCTGGAGTCGGAGTCGGAAGGGGGCGCCAGAGCCCGACCCCCCTGGTGAACCACTGGAGGAGGAGCCCATTCTCCCTCTCCTCGATTTCGAGGGACCAGTCGAGACCCATTGGGAGGATACAAACTTGAAAGCCGCCGCAGCCCAAGTGATGCTGGTGGATGGACAGCTACTTCTGGGGGTGAGTGACTGGCGATACCCCCGTTTCCAAATCAAGAATAACCTCTTGTATCAGCTGTTGCGCCAACAGGGGGAACTTCGAGAGGTACTGTTTTTCCCCGAGGGTACGTGGGAACCGTTCTTCAGTTGGCCCACACCCACCTGTTGGGTGCGCACCTGGTAATGGAGAAGACCCAGGAACGGATCGCCGTCCGGTTCCACTGGCCCGAGATGAGGAGGAAGACTATTGTCGCAGCTGCCGGAGTTTCAAATCAGAGAGAATCCAGAGCGTTGTCAGATTGTCTGTTTGTAAGTTCAGAGTGTTTCACTCTCAGAGCGTTCATAGCACACAATGGACGCTCTGGCCAAGGAGTTATGGATACCCAAAAAGTTCAAATCGTCTTACCCGGAACATATCTTAACATATTATAATTATATTTTCTCACTTGCTTTTTTCAAGTGTCAAATATCATTTACAGGTGTTTTATTCACTTGTCCATTGTGTGTTGACAGGTGATTTAAACACTAGTAATGCAAGTTTTTCACTTGCTTTATTCAAGTGTCAAATGTTTAATTTCAAAAAAATGTAACCTTTATTTAACTAGGCAAGTCACAAATTCTTATTTACAATGACGGCCTACCCCGGCCAAACCTTAACTCGAACGATGCTGGGCCAATTGTGTGCCGCCCTATGGGACTCCCAATCACGGCCGGTTAAAAAAAATGTGCACGTGACTTTTTTCACCTGTGTGTTTACAGGGGATTAGAAAGCTTGTCTTGGTCATTTTACACATGTTCATTACACCTGTCCAGTGTGCATTTACAGGTGATTAGAACGCTTATGGTCATTATATCCACCTAGCTCCCTGCACTAGGGAGATCGAGGGATGGGAACAACCCAGGGAGAAGGGGGGCCAACACTCAGAGAGTGGGTGTACTTTGTTGAAGCGATTACAGCAATTACAGCCTTGAGTCTACTTGGGTATGATGCTACAAGCTTGGCGCACTTGTATTTGCAGATCCTCTCAAGCTCTGTCAGGTTGGATGGGGAGCGTCGCTGCTGCACAGCTATTTTCAGGTCTCTATTTTCAAGTCCGGGCTCTGGCCGGGCCACTCAAGGACATTCAGAGACTTGTCCCGAAGCCACTCCTGGGTTGTCTTGGCTGTGTGCTTAGGGTCATTGTCCTGTTGGAAGGTGAACCTTCACCCCAGTCTGAGGTCCTGAGCGCTCTGGAGCAGGTTTTCATCAAGGATCTCTCTGTACTTTGCTCAGTTCATCTTTGCCTCGATCCGGACTAGTCTCCCAGTCCCTGCCGCTGAAAAACACAGCATGATGCTGTCACCACCATGCTTCACCATAGGGATGGTGACAGGTTTCATCCAGATGTGACGCTTGGCATTCATGCCAAAGAGTTCAAGCTTGGTTTCATCAGACCAGAGAATATTGTTTCTTTAGGTGCCTTTTGACAAACTCCAAGCGGTCTGTAATGTGCCTTTTACTGAGAATTGGCCTCCGTCTTGCCACTCTACCATAAATGCCTGATTGGTAGAGTGCCGCGGATATTGTTGACCTTCTAGAAGGTTCTCCCATCTCCACATCTCCTCTAGAGCTCTCTCAGAGTGACTATCGGGTTCTTGGTCACCTCCCTGACCAAGGCCCTTCTCCCCTGATTGCTCAGTTTGGTCAGGCGGCCAGCTCTAGGAAGAATCTTGATAGTCGCAAACTTCTGTGCCGGCCCCACACATCTGTGCCGGCCCCACGCATCAGGCCTCCAGTGCGCCTCCCCAGTCCGGTATGTCCTGTGTCTCCTTCTCGCACTCGCCCTGAAGTGCGTGTCACCAGTCCGGTGCTACCTGTACAGGCACGGTGCACAATTCTATAGATGCACAATACTGCCATCAATCCACGGTTTCTGGTTTGGGAATGTTTTAATAGACGCTGTGGGTACGACATCGCCGATGCACTTTCTAATGAACTCGCTCACTGAATCAGCGTATTCGTCAATGTTGTTGTTGGACGCAATGCGGAACATATCCCAATCCACGTGATCGAAGCAGTCTTGAAGCGTGGAATCAGATTGGTCGGACCAGCGTTGAACAGACCTGAGCGCGGGAGCTTCTTGTTTTAGTTTCTGTCTGTAGGCTGGAAGCAACATAATGGAGTCGTGGTCAGCTTTTCCAAAAGGAGGGTGGGGGAGGGCCTTATATGTGTTGCGGAAGTTAGAATAACAATCCAGGGTTTTACCAGCCCTGGTTGCACAATCGATAAACTGATAGAATTTAGGGAGTCTTGTTTTCAGATTAGCCTTGTTAAAATCCCCAGCTACAATGAACACAGCCTCAGGATATGTTGTTTCCAGTTTACATAGAGTCAAATAAAGTTTGTTCAGGGCCATCGATGTGTCTGCTTGGGGGGGAATATATACAGCTGTGATTATAATCAAAGATAATTCTCTTGGTAGATAATGCAGTCGACATTTGATTGTGAGGAATTCTAAGTCAGGTGAACAGAAGGACTTGAGTTCCTGTATGTTGTTATGATCACACCACGTCTCATAAGACATACCCCCCCCCCCCCCCCCCCCCCCCGCCCCTCTTCTTACCAGAAAGATGCTTGTTTCTGTCGGCGCAATGCATGAAGAAACCAGCTGGCTGCACCGACTCCGATAGTCTCTCGAGTGAGCCATGTTTCCGTGAAGCAAAGAATGTTACAGTATCTGATGTCTCTCTGGAATGCTACTCTTGCTCGGATTTCATCAACCTTGTTGTCAAGAGACTGGACATTGGCGAGTAGTATGCTAGGGAGTGGTGCGCGATGTGCCCGTCTCCGGAGCCTGACAAGAAGACTGCTTCGTTTGCCCCTTTTACAGCGACGTTGTTTAGGTTCGCCTACAGGGATCCGATCCATTGTCCTGGGTGGAAGGCAAAACACAGGATCCACTTCGGGAGAGTCATATTCCTGGTCGTAATGATGGTGAGTTGACGTTGCTCTTATATTCAGTAGTTCCTCCTGACTGTATGTAATGAAACCTAAGATTACCTGGGGTACCAATGTAAGTAATAACACGTAAAATAACAAAATACTGCATAGTTTCCTATGAACGCGAAGCGTGGCGGCCATCTCTGTCGGCGTCGGAAGTCACATTATTACGCATACCAGCCAACATCTTTATGTACACCTGCGCCTTATGAGACTCACCTGGACTCCATCACCATCCTGATTACCTCCCCTATATATGACACTCCCCTTGGTTCTGTCCTGAGGCGTTATTGTTTCTGTTTCATGTCTGTACGCTACTCGTGTTTCTTGTTTTGTTCCATGTTAGTTTATTTATAAAATTCGCTCCCTGTACATGCTTCCCGATTATTAGCGTACACGCTACAGAATAACGGCTCCCCAATGGGAAGGAACAGAATTGTTTTATTTTTTTACTGGTGACATCGGGTCCAAGGGCGGCTGCCGAAGCAAACGGGGATGCCTCAGCTGGCTCGATTGGTTCACAAGCCTCGGTTGGCTCGTCAGGCTCCCTCGCCTCAGCCGGGTCTACAGGTTCCCGCGCCTCAGCCGGCTCTACAGGTTCCCGCGCCTCAGCCGGGTCTTCAGGTTCCCTCGCCTCAGCCGGCTCTACAGGTTCCCGCGCCTCAGACGGGTCTACAGGTTCCCTCGCCTCAGCCGGCTCTACAGGTTCCCTCGCCTCAGCCGGGTCTACAGGTTCCCTCGCCTCAGCCGGCTCTACAAGTCCCCACAATCTTAATTAGCTGGCTTAAGTTATACTGCATCTAAAGTTAATTTGGCGACAATCATCACAATCATAAGAAATCATAAGAAAAGGGTTTCCTACTAATTATTTTCCTTCTTGTGCAATGTTATCATGTTTCCAAGCCAAATCTAAGTCATATTGAGGCAGGCTAATGTTAGCCAGCTAGCTAGTCTCAAATGTCCGTGATCCTTTGAACGCGTTGGAAGGGGGAGATGAAAGAAAGAATCCCCATTCAATGAAGGGAAGCGAAGTGGGCAGAGGGGCAATTTGCACTTGGAGCTTGGCAAAAAGGAGCATGATTTGTTGACACAACTGTAATCCAAACCCAACCTTAATGTACTTGTTGTGACACACTTAGGTTCTAAACTCCATTTTAGACAATACTGACTTTATGACTATAATTATCCTATTTAAACTTTGTAGTAAATTTTAACTCGTGAATCAATGTTTCTGACTCATATCGATGCCACAAGGCTGTTTCAAAATAATTAATTGATTTATAGGGGCAGTCGATCCTAAACATTGGTGGCAGCTCAGTTGCCACTAGTTCCATTTCAGTCTGTCAACTTCATTACAACATACTATATGGGTAGTCGCACTCTTGCGACTTCAGTTGAAAGATCTACAATCACGCAGGTGATAAGCATGAGGCTCAGATTCATTCCTTCAATTATTCTACTCTTCACCTCGGTGCAAACAGGAACGATTCACACTACTAAAACAAACAATTAGTTATTATTCAATTTGCTGGTGCAATGAGTAAGATGGCTAAGAAAACACTCGAGACGGTGTTGCCTAAGACGGGTTTGGGGTTAAGCACATGCCCCCAGTCATGTGGTAATAGCATTTCTCTGAAAGATACTCCCAATCTATGAGCAGTTTGTCTTGGCTTGGATCACGCTCAGGTGGTCCTCGCTCGAACCAGTCCTGTGCACCAGTCCATGTGCCCATTGCCACGCACTACATGCAAACTCCCTGGAAAGACGTGTAGCATTCTTGAGGAAGCTTGTAATTACCAATGGCCACTTTCACCAGATGCCGGTACCACGGCTGGGATCGAGGCACGGGAAGCGGAGATGGATTGGGTGGTCGGAGCAAATATCTGGTCTGCTTGGACGTGGGGTTGTTTGGCCCCGCACCACCCATTCCTGTGCTTGGTGAAGAGCGGTAATAAATTGAAGGAATGAATTGGAGCCTCACGCTTATCACCTGTGGAAGCAGGGCTTATCACCTGTGGAAGGCAGGGCTTCCAGCGAGGCACGGATTTCATTGGCCTTGTCAGGTGTGATAGTTGATCCTTCAAGCAACACTACATATGTTGTTTCTGTCTTTCAGGGTAAAGTAATTATAGTCATAACGTTACGTTTTAGTGTTACAAAGCAATTCATTCTAACAGTGTGGCATACATTATATTCAGTTTATATCAGTCAATATACATACAAATCCTACATTTTTTTATGTACATTGAAATCTACATTGATCTGGTCTTGATGGTTATATATTACTTATACCTGGCCAACTAGAGAAGGATGGGACCCCTCAAAATCTTCCTTTTTGAGGAGTTTTTCCTTGAAGTCTTCTTTGCTTGCTGCTTTGGGTGTTTGGGCCAGAGTTGCTTATAAGCATGTTGTTATAGATGCATTTGAAATGGAAACATTTAGATACAGTATATTGTCATTTACAATAGCTATCTAAAGATTGCAAAATGAAGAGCAGCAAATGACAACAGCACTGAGATATAGGGCCCTGCGCGAGCACAAATTTTAATGCCCCTGACACCCCAAGCCCTACCCTACCCAGCCACGAATGCTTCTGACAAATTTGAGGCCCGACCTGAAGCCCAAAATCAAAAAGTTAGTAAATCTATTAACTGCTCCTCTATATCTGTCACTTGCTCCCTGACTCAGCTCGTTCTGCATGTGCTCTGCTCTTGTCAGCTCTGAGTATATAAGTATCCATAGCAACAGCTGCACTTAGGCTGCTCAATTAAAAGACATGGGACAACAGTAAACAGCTAGCTACATTTCGTCACTCTAAAGTCAGACAAAACTCAAGGAACCATATTATTTTCGGTGAAATCATTCCTCCTGTCTTATTTTTGACGAGGTTGAAGCACTTCTGACACCATGTTATGATCTTAGCATCAGGAATCAAGGTAAGACCCAGACACGTCGAATTGACAATGGTTTAATATTCCAGCAGGGGCAGGCTATAGACAGGTCAAGGCAGGCAGGGGTCAGTAAACCAGAGGTTGGGCAATGGTACTGGATGGCAGGCAGGCTCAGGGTCAGGTTAGGCAGAGTGGTCAGGCAGGCGGGGTCAGAGTCAGGACAGGCAAGGGTCAAAACCAGGAGTGCAAGAAAAAGAGAGACTGGGAAAAGAAGGAGCTGAGAACAAAAACACTGTTTGACTTTTCAAACTAGAAGAGCTGGCAATGAACAAACAGAGAACACAGGTATAAATACACAAGGGATAATGGGGAAGATGGGCGACATCTGTAGGGGGTGGAGACAATCACAAGGACAGGTGAAACAGATCAGGGTGTGACACTTAGTCAGCTATGACTGTACTGCACAGCAGAGCACACGTAAATGGCTCAGGTTCAAATTTAGTGATCTCTGAGCGCTGCGTGTACCCCAATTATTGATGAAGAACAGGCCCAACCCGGCCCTAACCCGATGTACAATGTCTTGGATAGCAGAGCTCTACTGAGATGTCAATCACTGGTTAATTCCCATATTTCCAACTGTCACAACACCAACTATTATTTCTATTATCGAAGCTGTAAAATTTCAGTTCATGCAGGACCATGGAATTCCCTCACTAAAGATATTTTTTGTTGTTGTCATGCCCAAGAGGTGCAAAGTTTATTTGAAGGTTTTACTAAAATAATAGACGCCAAGAGAATTAAGGGAGGTGAAGGTGGACACCTTAAAGAGACAGTATAAATTATTATTATCTCGCCTTCTTTACTGACTGCTAAGATTTTTCAAGTGGATATAAATGACTCTGCCATATTGATTTATCACCACGTTTCATTATTGTAATTTAACCAGACTACTGTAGGACTGTGCAGGGAATAGCTGTAGTACAGGCCACCAACACTAGATGGGAGTATAGTACCATTGCATTAGGCCTGATAGGTTGGCCATGTTGGATTCAGTACTAACCCTCAGTCATTTTTTGTATCAAGTACCAACTTCACAAAATGGACTGTATTCTATTCATGCCCTGGTTTCCTTCTAGCAGTCCCCAATGTTAGAAAATAATATGTGAATGATTGTGGATAAAGGATCAGTCTGATGAATAGGGAGCTGCTCAACAATTTTTTTTAAATGTATTTATTTAACCAGGCAAGTCCGTTAAGAATAAATTATTATTTACAATGACAGCCTACCTCTGCCAAACCCTAACGACGCTGGGCCAATTGTGTGCCGCCCTATTGGACTCCCAATCACAGCCGGTTGTGATACAGCCCATAATTGAACAACGGTCTGCAGTGACGCCTCTGGCTCTGAGATGCAGTGCCTTAGACTGCTGCGCCAATCAGGAGCTCCAAATCACTTCCATCTTCATCTTTGGACACATGTTGATGCCTGGCTGGTGAATAATTTGGTGACTGCCAAGTAGTTTGGACAAGTTTTCGACCTTCTCAAACTAGATACTTTAGTATTCGGCTGTAAATGTCAGTGAATAATTGGAGAGGGGCCTAACTACACTAGCCCCCATCATTGTAAGAGACGGACCATCTCTACAGTGGCCACGTTCCTCCAATCATGTGAAGCCTTCCCAACTGATGCTCTTCACCCACACACAGCCATTATTACATCATCATGATCACCATTTCTGCACGACTTAGCAGAGTGCTTCTCCATGAATAATACAGGGGACTGGGGACAGGGATGAGAAGGGGCCAAGAGAGAGAAAGACACAGAGAGAGTGAGAGCTGAGAGAGCAAAAAAGAGAGAGAAATAAAGAGACAGATAGAGAGAAAGAGCTAGAGCAGAGAGAGAGAAAAAGCGAGAGAGCGAGGGAAAGATAGAAAGAAGAGAGAAAGAGAGAAAAAGAGAGATTCCCTGCAGGGACAAAGGACACACATTCCATCAGTAACCCATCATGCTGTCATCGCTCTCTGGCTGAAGTACACTACCATTCAAAAGTTTGGGGTCACTTAGAAATGTCCTCGTTTTTGAAGGAAAAGCACATTTTCTGTCCATTAAAATAACATTAAAAAATCAGAAAATCTCAAAAAAATGTTTAACCTTTATTTAACCAGGCAAGTCAGTTAAGAACAAATTATTATTTTCAATGACAGCCTAGGAACTGTGGGTTAACTGCCTGTTCAAGGGCAGAACGAAAGATTTGTACCTTGTCAGCTCAGGGGTTTGAACTTGCAACCTTCTGGTTACTAGTCCAATGCTCTATCAACTAGGCTACCCTTCCGCCCCAATATTGCAATGACTATTGTAGCTGGAAACAGCTGATTATTAATGGAATATCTACATAGGCGTACAGAGGCCCATTATCAGCAACCATCACTCCTGTGTTCCAATGGCACGTTGTGTTAGCTAATCCAAGTTTATCATTTTAAAAGGCTAATTTATCATTAGAAGACCCTTTTGCAATTATGTTAACACAGCTGAAAACTATTCTGATTAAGAATGCAATGAAACTGGCCTTCTTCAGACTAGTATCTGGAGCATCAGCACTTGTGGGTTTGATTACAGGCTCAAAATGGCTAGAAACAAAGGTCTTTCTTCTGAAACTCATCAGTCTATTCTTGTTCTGAGAAATGAAGGCTACTCCATGTGAGAAATTGCCAAGAAACTGAAGATCTCGTACAAAGATGTGAACTACTCACTTCACAGAACAGCGCAAACTGGCTCTAACCAGAATAAAGAGGAGTGGGAGGCCCCAGTGCACAACTGAGCAAGAGAACAAGTACATACATACAGCAATTTCTCACATGGAATAGCCTTAATTTCTCAGAACAAGAATAGACTGACAAGTTTCAGAATAAACTGCTTCCGGGGTGGCAGGTAGCCTAGTGGTTAGAGTGTGGGACTGGTAACTGAAAGGTTGCAAGATCAAACTTCCAAGCTGACAAGGTAAAAATCTGTCATTCTGACCCTGACCAAGGCAGTTAACCCTAGGCTGTCATTGAAAATAAGAAGTTGTTAACTGACTTGCTGAGTTAAATAGAATTAAAAGTGTAGTTCTGGCCATTTTGAGCCTGTAATCGAACCCACAAATGCTGATGCTCCAGATACTCAACTAGTCAGGAAAAGGCCAGTTGTATTGCTTCTTTAATCAGAACAGTTTTCAGCTGTGCTAACATAAGTGCAAAAGGGTTTTCTAATGATCAACTAGCCTTTTAAAATAATACATTTGGATTAGCTAACACAACGTGCCATTAGAACACAGGAGTGATGGTTGCTGATAATGGGCCTCTGTACGCCAATGTAGATAGTCCATTAAAAATCTGCTGTTTCCAGCATTTACAAAATTAACAATGTCTACACTGTATTTCTGATCAATTTTATGTTATTTTAATGGACAAAAAATGTGCTTTTCTTAAAAAAAAAACAACCTTTGAACAGTAGTGTACATAGTCTTCTTGTTTAGTTAAACAGTTTAGTTTAGTTTATAAAGCAAGTTTATAGAGATATTGGATGGATTTGAACTTTATAGAGGTATTGGATGGATGTGGAAGTTTGTAGAGGTATTGGATGGATGTGGAAGTTTATAGAGGTATTGGATGGATGTGGAAGTTTATAGAGGTACTGGATGGATGTGGAAGTTTATAGAGGTATTGATGGATGTGGAAGTTTATACAGGTATTGGATGGATGAGGAAGTTTATAGAGGTATTGGATGGATGTGCAAGTTTATAGAGGTATTGGATGGATGTGGAAGTTTATAGAGGTATTGGATGGATGTGGAAGTTTATAGAGGTACTGGATGGATGTGGAAGTTTATAGAGGTATTGATGGATGTGGAAGTTTATACAGGTATTGGATGGATGAGGAAGTTTATAGCGGTATTGGATGGATGTGCAAGTTTATAGAGGTATTGGATGGATGTGGAAGTTTATAGAGGTATTGGATGGATGTGCAAGTTTATAGAGGTATTGGATGGATGTGGAAGTTTATAGAGGTATTGGATGGATGTGGAAGTTTATAGAGGTTTTGGATAGATTCGGATGTTTATAGAGGTACTGGATGGATGTGGAAGTTTATAGAGGTTTTGAATGGATGTGGAAGTTTATAGAGGTATTGGATGGATGTGGAAGTTTATAGAGGTACTGGATGGATGTGGAACTTTATAGAGGTATTGGATGGATGTGGAAGTTTATAGAGGTACTGGATGGATGTGGAAGTGAATAGAGGTATTGGATGGATTCGTAAGTTTATAGAGGTACTGGATGGATGTGGAAGTTTATAGAGGTACTGGATGGATGTGGAAGTTTATAGAGGTACTGGATGGATGTGGAAGTTTATAGAGGTATTGGATGGATGTGGAAGTGTATAGAGGTATTGGATGGATGTGGAAGTTTATAGAGGTATTGGATGGATGTGGAAGTTTATAGAGGTATTGGATGGATGTGGAAGTTTATAGAGGTACTGGATGGATGTGGAAGTTTATAGAGGTATTGGATGGATGTGGATGTTTATAGAGGTATTGGATGGATGTGGAAGTTTATAGAGGTAATGGATGGATTCGGAAGTTTATAGAGGTTTTGAATGGATGTGGAAGTTTATAGAGGTACTGGATGGATGTGGATGTTTACAGAGGTACTGGATGGATGTGGAAGTTTATAGAGGTATTGGATGGATTCGGAAGTTTATAGAGGTACTGGATGGATGTGGAAGTTTATAGAGGTATTGATGGATGTGGAAGTTTATAGAGGTATTGGATGGATGTGGAAGTTTATAGAGGTATTGGATGGATGTGGAAGTGAATAGAGGTATTGGATGGATGTGGAAGTATATAGAGGTACTGGATGGATGTGGAAGTTTATAGAGGTATTGGATGGATGTGGAAGTTTATAGAGGTATTGGATGGACGTGGAAGTTTATAAAGGTACTGGATGGATGTGGCAGTTTATAGAGGTATTGGATGGATGTGGAAGTTTATAGAGGTAATGGATAGATGTGGAAGTTTATAGAGGTACTGGATGGATGTGGAAGTTTATAGAGGTATTGGATGGATGTGGAAGTTTATAGAGGTATTGGATGGATGTGGAAGTTTATAGAGGTACTGGATGGATGTGGAAGTTTATAGAGGTATTGGATGGATGTGGAAGTTTATAGAGGTATTGGATGGATGTGGAAGTTTATAGAGGTATTGGATGGATGTGAAAGTTTATAGAGGTTTTGGATGGATGTGGAAGTTTATAGAGGTACTGGATGGATGTGGTAGTGTATAGAGGTATTGGGTGGATGTCTTACTCATGTCAAGTACGCATCTATTCGTCCTTCTAGGAAACACTACATGTGCTGGAATAAAGGAATGAGAATGAGGCACAGATGTTTGGATCTCAACATTTTATTAAGCAGTTATTATAAAATACTAAATACAAATCCAACCAAACGTCAAATGTCAAATGTAATTATTCCAAAGTGTGGTCATCATACGTTTGGCTCTTAGACCCCCATGTTATGAGCCTTCACTGTATTTGTGTGTTTAGGTGCGTGAGGGTGCGTGTGTGTGTGGTGAGTCGATATGGGTGTAAAACTAAATGCAAATATAAGATGTTTTGTTGTCACATACACTGGATAGATGCAGTGAAATGTGTTGTCATAGTAGTACGGCATCCCTGGAGCAAATTAGGGTTAAGTGCCTTGCTGAAGGGCACATTGACAGATTTTCAACTTGTTGGCTCGGGTATTCGAAGCAGCGACTTTTCAGTTATAGGCCTAACGCGCTAACCTCCCGCAGACAGCAAGATCGTGTCTCTCTCTCTCTCACACACACACACACACACACACACACACACACACACACACACACACACACACACACACACACACACACACACACACACACACACACACACACACACACACACACACACACACACACACACACACACACACACACACACACACACACTCACTCACTCACTCACTCACTCACTCACTCACTCACTCACTCACTCACTCACACACACTCACTCACACACACTCACTCACTCACTCACACTCCCTCTCTACCGCTGCCCAAACACAGATAATGAGGCAGGGAATGAGAAAGCATATTCAAAGTCACAGAGATTGCAATGATCATATTTCTGCATTTGGAACTTGCTGAAAAACTCAGTCTTGGGTTGTGTGTGAGCTGAATTCATTATAACAGAATATTTTTTCACACACCCCTTCATCTATCGCACACATACACAAACACATGCACACACATAAATACGTCAACACATTTGTGCTACACACGTGCTCCACACACAGACAAACACTCACACATACACAACTCACACATACACACACACAGATACAACAACACACTTGCTACATACACTACACACACATGCTACACATACACACACACAGGAACGGAGCAGAACAGAACTCCAGCTGAGGATGCATCAGACAGCAGCTTTATTGAGGGCCATTTCAGTAAGCGCTAACACAACCAACTGTATAATTACACACACACACACACACACACACACACACACACACACACACACACACACACACACACACACACACACACACACACACACACACCGAGCTATCACAGCCCACTGTATAATTACACACACAAAAAGAGAGGATGAAACAGCTAAAGGAGAAGATACTCCAGATGATTACACATTCACTCGGCTTCCTTCCCCCTCATTGCACACACAACCACCAATTAGAGGAGAGGAAGATGAGGATGAGGGTGCAGTCCCAGACAAAGACTCTATTTACGTCTCTTTCTCTCCCCCCTGAAGACATCCAGAGCCAGGGTGAGAGAGAAGAGATGGAAAGAGAGAGAAAAGGGAAACGAAGAGATCAAATAAATGAAGAAATCAGAACGTGGTACATCCAGGAGGATCTGGCAGAGATATTCCATCCGATGTTAGTCAGGGAAAAACTGGGCCACAGTTGCACTCATTGTTCAGTGAGCTTTTTCACAGTCTAACCCAGCGACAGCAATGAATGTTGATTGTGACCTTTGGAGTTGAGAGGCCTTTGGAGGGGCTGGACTGGGGGACGAGATGGGGAGAAAAAAAGACTGTGTGTGTGAGTGTGTGTGCATGCTTGTAGTCAAAGAAAGAAAGGCAGCCTGTGGCATGTGTGTGTTTGTACACATTCCCCTCCCTCCAGGTTTTCGTCCATCATAACCGCACCAATTCTTCAAGTGGTCAGGGCAGGCCGCGGGGCACAGTCAACGGTCGATGGTTTTTATGTGATCCATACCAAACTCACCGACAGCGTTGAATGTTCACCGAGGTGAGCAGGACCGCAGTGAGTGCGTGAGAGTGAGCAGAGCTGACAGATGTGCTTACTAAGGGCCGAGGGGAGGGAACAGGACAGGAGGGAGACAGCAGGAGACAGGAGGGATGCACAGGTACATAGAATGATAGAATGACAGAATTAGTGCAGTGTCTACAGGGTTGGATGCACATTACACATAAATATACAGCCACAGTGCTCTATTACATACATTGAAAAGTTGTTTGTATTTAGATATTCCCACAACATTATAACCAATGAAAAAGCTGTGACACAACAAGAAAGGCCGGATCCATGGCTTCTGTTCATTGACCGACGGGCCACACTGTCCGAAGCATCCATAGAAGCACCTGAAATAGAGACAGAAGGAGAGCATTCCACTAGTATGGCTGAATCCGTGTGAAGAAATGCAGTATGAAAAAGCATTACAGATACTGTATAGACAGAGTTTGCTGACATGAATAGCAACACAATGGGGGACGTGTCTACTGGTATATGTTGTCTCAGGGGGTTGGATATTTACATGTATATATTCTTTTTCAATTCCTTGACTTAGATGTGTGTGTATTAGGTAGTTGTTGGGGAATTGTTAGATTACATGTTAGCTGTTGCTGCAATGTCAGAACTAGAAGCACAAGCATTTTGCTACACTCGCAATAACATCTGCTAACCCGTGTGTATGTGACCAATACAATTTGATTTGATTTGAAAGATGCAAAATGACTAATTTCCCTTCTCCACGAATGGACAAAGATATTCTATTGTTGGACTATTTAATTATTCTGCTAGCACCAATGGACACCCCGTGTAAATTGAATCCCGGAGTTAGAATGATATTGTTGGAGAATGATATTGTTGAACCATTTCCCCAGCAGTCACAGTTTTAATAGATTTGCTGCACGGGGAACAATACAACAGACTCACACTGTGCTGTCCCAGCAGTGAGACTGAGCTAGCCTGTGTGTGTGTGTGTGTGTGTGTGTGTGTGTGTGTGTGTGTGTGTGTGTGTGTGTGTGTGTGTGTGTGTGTGTGTGTGTGTGTGTGTGTGTATGTGTGTATGTGTGTGTGTGTGTGTGTGTGTGTGTGTGTGTGTGTGTGTGTGTGTGTGTGTGTGTGTGTGTGGACATGTTTAACCATACTTGTGAAGACCAGAATTCCCCACAAGAATCGTAAATGAACAAAAGATCTACCAGACACTGGAACATTTTCTACGGGGGTTAGGGTTAGAATGAGTGTTAGGGTTAGAATTAGGGTTAGGGGTTAAAGGTTTAAGGTTAGGAATTAGATTTAAGGTTAGGTTTAGGGTTAGGGTTAGTGGTAGGGTAAAGGGTTAGGGGTTAGGGAAAATAGGATTTTGAATGGGAATCAATTGTGTGTCCCCACAAGGTTAGTAAAACAAGACTGTGTGTGTGTGTGTGTGTGTGTGCGTTCGTGCGTGTGTGTGTGCCTGTGTGTGTGTGTGTGTGTGTGTGTGTGTGTGTGTGTGTGTGTGTGTGTGTGTGTGTATATCTCCCAATCCCCTCACGAATGAATACTCCAATTGTCATTGGCAGGTCATTGCTTGGTGGACAAACGACCCCTGCCAGCCTCCTGGCCAGCAAGACAGCAAGATGGGCCGAGGCTGAGGTCATGATGCTACATGTTAATGCGCTCATTCATCAATCTCTTTCATAGACTTAGAGTTAGTGATGCTAGCCTAGCGTGCCCACGGCTCTGGGAAACTCATTGACTGGGAAACTAACGTCATGCTAGCATGCTAGTAGCTTTACCACAATGGATGAATGAAGGACTATGCTAATATGCTAGCAGTATTGTTACCACACTTCACGAACTGGAGTATATGTCATGCTTGCACGCTACCACTCTAACAATGCTTTATGGATTGAGGTAATCACTGTCAATGGGATAATAATCCTAATATGGTCATCGTTCTCCCTCTCTGACTATGACAAATACCCATAGTCTCTTTATACTATAGAAGGCTTCTTGGTTGTTTGCTAAGACCTCTGCTGCTTAAAAGACATTACAACAGGGAGTGTGGGTTTTTTCATTTTTTCTTATAGACACCAACAGGTAAAGGGTTCTCTCTGAGATAAATAACCCCATTCATTCACCATCCTTGATAAGAGGCCAGGATCAAGGCCTTATAATTAGACATGATAATCTATATTACACACAGAAACACAAACAGACACACAAAACAACACACAAAGACACATTCCCTTTGTCCCCCAATGAGACCTGAAATGAGAATCAGTCGCAGGGTGGAGGGAGGGGAGAAAAACGGTTTCTCCATGGCAACCTCAGTGTCGGCCAGGCATTTCTTAATCCCCCCGTTCATTGTCGTGCCCTCAGAGTTGGGTGGGGGGCAGAGGGGAGGACCCTTATTCTACAGCTGAATGTTGCCATTGTGTGTGTGTGTGTGTGTGTGTGTGTGTGTCGAGGGGAGATCATAGCTAACCACTGCTGAATGAGGGGCCAAGCTGCAGGCTGAAGAGTCTGGACCTGGACATTACACAGGAGGCACCGATGAGAGGGACTCCCCCCCAGAGATAAACTTCAGAAATAACTTCACAATTACACCATATGGCAAACAGCAGGGCTTTCCTTTGTGGAGTGCATTTACAGTCCAACCCCTGGTTTCTGCTTATTCACTTATGAATATGATAGTGTGTCTCTCTTTGCCTGTCTATACAGGACACTTTCCCTCTCAGACAAAAGAGCTTTAGAGAGGGGAGGGTGGAGAGAGGCTTCAGATGATAGACTAAATAAAAAGGCTCTATTTGTAATGCACAATAAACGCTGGCCATCTTGGAAAAACTCCACAGCTGCCACCAGATTGGCTTTCATTACATTTCGGGCAGGAAGGGAACTATTTATTTTTACTGTACTTCTATGGACATGATAAAAATTGGCTTAATTAACTCAACGCATAATGATAGTGTAATGGCTAAACCAGTGGATCTATGTGAGTGTTATGCAAACAAAAACACATCTCGAAAAATCAAGAACCAAAGGCATGTGTCCAGTCATTATTCAATAGTAACAAGACACACTGTGACACATGCCTTTGGTTCTTGATTTTTCGAGATGTGTTTTTGTTTGCATAACACTCACATAGATCCACTGGTTTAGCCATTACACTATCTATATGCTCTACAAGCCAATTAATGTGAGAATGGGTATCTGCATGTCCAATGGGTATCTGCATGTCCAATGGGTATCTGCATGTCCAATGGGTATCTGCAGTTATACTTTATGAAGCTGTTTCACAGACACAGATTAAGTCCTGGACTAAAAAACAGAATAAATGTAGAATTTCCATCCAAAGTGCTTTATATTCCAAGACTATGCTTCATCTGTATCCAGGAAATCAGCCATGTGTGTCTATCCTGGGAAGAATTACCTGAGTTTAAATGTTCATGGATTCTCAGATGGCTGATTCTTGTAGAAACCTAATGTGAAACACAGTAAGATATGAATTCATATATTTCTGATGAAATGGGATCAAATCACCCCGTTGTTTTATATTTAAGCGATGAACATCTTCTCCAACAATGTCACAGTATATTCAAGCAGGAAGTCATAAAAACATTTCCCTGAGGGCCAGCCAATGAAAACATAACAGGAAGTGCCACTGGTCTGTCTCTAGGGTGGTCTGCCATGGGCGAAGCTTTAATGTAGCTAGCTACAGTATGTCCCATACACTGTATGCATCTATTCATAATGACTTACAGACTCACCGACCTACAGTTTGCCTGGAAGGGCCTCACACAGAACAGACTTCTGACATATACATAGTACACACAACCACACATCCCAACCTAAAAAGAATTACAGAAACATTTGCTGCGTTTTGGATGTGGTCTTTAAAAAAAGACTTCTGTAGTAACGGCCTCTAAAATATGTCCCATTACCCAGAACTATATTTGTCCCCTAAAATAGATTAAAACAAGACTTCTGTAGTGATGGCCTCTAAAATATGTCCCATTACCCAGAACTATATTTGTCCCCGAAAATAGATTAAAACAAGACTTCTGTAGTGATGGCCTCCAAAATATGTCCCATTAACCAAAACTATATTTGTCCCCTGAAATAGATTAAAAAAAGAAATACACTGCATTGGCTCCCCTTTTAGTACCCTCACACGAGTCAGAAAACTGCTTTGCTGCTGTGGAGTACCTTGTTACAGCCCCTTAAACAGTGAACATTATATACTGAACAGTAGCCTTCCTAATGCTTTCTTATCCACTTCTAGGCCTACTCAGAGTGACTACATGTACTGCAGTCATTACAGTAAAGGGCCATAATCAGATGGGGTTGGAGAGAATGGTTCATTGTGATGGTTAACTACCTAAAGAGGGTCTGGCCTTTGTAAACATGTGGTAAAGTTATTGCCTGTGGCATACAACACACAAGACCAGGTCCCTGTTTCAGTTCAATCCTCATTTGCTACCTCTGTCAGGGAGTTTTTATCATACAGAATGACAAGTGGCAGTTATTCTTGCCACAGGAAAAACCACTGGCCCTATAGTATAGCTACTGTTTCCACTTCACTACAACTACTTTAAACATCTGACAAAAACAATCCTTTTGAGGGTAATGTTGTTACTACTTGTTACTGATACTGCTATTTCCTGGTGTTGCTGCATCTGCTGAGTAGGATCACATCATTCTCTTTCTCTCTCTCCTTTATCCTTTCTCTCTCTCTGAGCCCAGCAGGATTAAACTACCTGAAGACAGATTTATCCTAACTCCTGTTTGAATATGCAATCACATCTCACTATCACCATGAGGTGAGAAAGATATTTCAGGCTCCATTCGTCAAATCAAAGCCGTGAAAAACAGATTTGCTCATTCGTCTCATCCAAGTAGTAAAATTTGTAAAACTTAATGCTTGAGCCGCAATGGCTGGCATATATCAAAAGGAACAGAAAATGAGAACTAGTCCATGTGTCTGCCTGTTATATCAGAGAACAATGGGTTAGTAGTGTCAGACAACCACAAAGTATCCTATCTAGTCAAGTTACTTGGTTCGTAGTCCCTCTTTGAAGAGCCCCAAAGCACCATCTGTGTCAACGTCCTCTCTCCTGAGGCCTCTCTCTGTAAATCCTCCTTATTGTCCTCAGCAGCCATAGGCTTTGTCAAACAAAAGACATCAGCAACTCTCACAACGTGGTCAGTTCAGTCTTAAGCAGTAAGCAGTTACTAAACATGTTTCTTCTTCCATTGACTGTGTGTAAGCCAGAGAAATTTGGGATTTGGGACCCAGGCTCTATATATACAGTACCAGTCAAAAGTGTGTACACTCATTCAAGGGTTTATCTTTATTTTGACTATTTTCTATATTGTAGAATAATAGTGAAGACATCAAAACTATGAAATAACACATATGGAATCATGTAATAACCAAAAAAGTGTTAAACAAATCAAAATCTATTTAATATTTTTCAAAGTAGCCACCCTTTGCCTTGATGACAGCTTGGCACACTCTTGGCATTCTCTCAACCAGCTTCACCTGGAATGCTTTTCCAACAGTCTTGAAGGAGTACTCACATATGCTGGGCACTTGGCTGCTTTTCCTTCACTCTTCGGTCCAACTCATCCCAAACCATCTCAATTGTGAGGTCGGGTGATTGTGGAGGCCAGGTCATCTGATTCAGCACTCGATCACTCTCCTTCTTGGTCAAATAGCCCTTACACAGCCTGGTGGTGTGTTTTGGGTCATTGTCCTGTTGAAAAACAAATGAAAGTCCCAAAAAGTACAAACTAGATGGGATGGCGTATTGTTGCTGAATGCTGTGGTTGTCATGCTGGTTAAGTGTGCCTTGAATTCTAAATAAATCACAGACAGTCTCACCAGCAAAGCACCCCCACACCACCACAGCTCCTCCTCCATCCTTCACAGTGGGAACCACACATGCGGAGATCATCGGATCACCTACTCTGCGTCTCACAAAGACACGGGGGAATGGAACCAAAAATCTCAAATTTGGACTTTGGACAGATTTTCCACTGGTCTAATGTCCATAGCTCGTGTTTCTTGGCCCAAGCAAGTCTCTTCTTATTATTGGTGTCCTTTAGTAGTGGTTTCTTTGCAGCAAATCGAACATGAAGGCCTGATTCACACAGTCTAATCTGAACAGCTGATGTTGAGATGTGTCTGTTACTTGAACTCTGTGAAGCATTTATTTGGGCTGCAATTTCTGAGGCCGGTAACTCTAATGAACTTATCCTCTACAGCAAAGGGTCTTCCTTTCCTGTGGTGGTCCACATGAGACCAGTTTCATCATAGCGCTTGATGGTTTTTGTGATTGCACTTGAAGAAATGTTCAAAGTTCTTGAAATTTTCCGGCTTAACTGACCTTCATGTCTTAAAGTAATGATGGACTGTCGTTTCTCTTTGCTTACAGTGCCTTGCGAAAGTATTCGGCCCCCTTGAACTTTGCGACCTTTTGCCACATTTCAGGCTTCAAACATAAAGATATAAAACTGTATTTTTTTGTGAAGAATCAACAACAAGTGGGACACAATCATGAAGTGGAATGACATTTATTGGATATTTCAAACATTTTTAACAAATCAAAAACTGAAAAATTGGGCGTGCAAAATTATTCAGCCCCCTTAAGTTAATACTTTGTAGCGCCACCTTTTGCTGCGATTACAGCTGTAAGTCGCTTGGGGTATGTCTCTATCAGTTTTGCACATCGAGAGACTGACATTTTTTCACATTCCTCCTTGCAAAACAGCTCGAGCTCAGTGAAGTTGGATGGAGAGCATTTGTGAACAGCAGTTTTCAGTTCTTTCCACAGATTCTCGATTGGATTCTTGTCTGGACTTTGACTTGGCCATTCTAACACCTGGATATGTTTATTTTTGAACCATTACATTGTAGATTTTGCTTTATGTTTTGGATCATTGTCTTGTTGGAAGACAAATCTCTGTCCCAGTCTCAGGTCTTTTGCAGACTCCATCAGGTTTTCTTCCAGAATGGTCCTGTATTTGGCTCCATCCATCTTCCCATCAATTTTAACCATCTTCCCTGTCCCAGCTGAAGAAAAGCAGGCCCAAACCATGATGCTGCCACCACCATGTTTGACAGTGGGGATGGTGTGTTCAGCTGTGTTGCTTTTACGCCAAACATAACGTTTTGCATTGTTGCCAAAAAGTTCAATTTTGGTTTCATCTGACCAGAGCACCTTCTTCCACATGTTTGGTGTGTCTCCCAGGTGGCTTGTGGCAAACTTTAAACAACACTTTTTATGGATATCTTTAAGAAATGGCTTTCTTCTTGCCACTCTTCCATAAAGGCCAGATTTGTGCAATATACGACTGATTGTTGTCCTATGGACAGAGTCTCCCACCTCAGCTGTAGATCTCTGCAGTTCATCCAGAGTGATCATGGGCCTCTTGGCTGCATCTCTGATCAGTCTTCTCCTTGTATGAGCTGAAAGTTTAGAGGGACGGCCAGGTCTTGGTAGATTTGCAGTGGTCTGATACTCCTTCCATTTCAATATTATCGCTTGCACAGTGCTCCTTGGGATGTTTAAAGCTTGGGAAATCTTTTTGTATCCAAATCCGGCTTTAAACTTCACAACAGTATCTCGGACCTGCCTGGTGTGTTCCTTGTTCTTCATGATGCTCTCTGCGCTTTTAACGGACCTCTGAGACTATCACAGGGCAGGTGCATTTATACGGAGACTTGATTACACACAGGTGGATTGTATTTATCATCATTAGTCATTTAGGTCAACATTGGATCATTCAGAGATCCTCACTGAACTTCTGGAGAGAGTTTGCTGCACTGAAAGTAAAGGGGCTGAATAATTTTGCACGCCCAATTTTTCAGTTTTTGATTTGTTAAAAAAGTTTGAAATATCCAATAAATGTCGTTCCACTTCATGATTGTGTCCCACTTGTTGTTGATTCTTCACAAAAATATATAGTTTTATATCTTTATGTTTGAAGCCTGAAATGTGGCAAAAGGTCGCAAAGTTCAAGGGGGCCGAACACTTTCGCAAGGCACTGTATTTGAGCTGTTCTTGGTCTTGGACTTACCAAATAGGGCTATCTTCTGTATACCACCCCTACCTTGTCACAACACAACTGATTGGCTCAAACGCGTTAAGAAGGAAAGAAATTCCACAAATTTACTTTTAACAAGGCACACCTGTTAATTGAAATGCATTCCAGGTGACTACCTCATAAAGCTAGTTGAGAGAATGCCAAGAGTGTGCAAAGCTGTCATCAAGGCAAAGGGTGGCTATTTGAAGAATCTCAAATCTAAAATATTTTGATTTGTTTAACTGTTTTTTGGTTACTACATGATTCTATATGTGTTATTTCACAGTTTTGATGTCTTCACTATTATGATACAATGTAGAAAATAGTTTGATTTTTATTTTTTTAAAGCATTGAATGAGTAGGTCTGTCCAAACTTTTGACTGGTACTGTATATACAGTTGATGTCGGATGTTTGCATACACTTGTTTTTCAACCACTCCACAACTTTCTTGTTAACAAACTATAGTTTTGGCAAGTCAGTTAGGACATCTACTTTGTGCATGACACAATGGATTTTCCAACAATTGTTTACAAACAGATTATTTCTCTAACAATTCACTGTATCACAATTCCAGTGGGGCAGAAGTTTACATATACTAAGTTGACTGTGCCTTTAAACAGTTTGGAAAATTCCAGAAAATGATGTCATGGCTTTAGAAGCTTCTGATAGGGTAATTGACATCATTTGAGTCAATTGGAGGTGTACCTGTGGATGTATTTCAAGGCCTACCTTCAACCTCAATGCCTCTTTGCTTGACATCATGCGAAAATCAAAAGAAATCAGCCAAGACCTCCAAAAAAAAATGTAGACCTCCACAAGTCTGGTTCATTCTTGGGAGCAATTTCCAAATGCCTGAAGGTACTACATTCATCTGTACAAACAATAGTACACAAGTATAAAGACCATGGGACCACGCAGCCGTCATACCTCTCTACTTGAGATGAACGAACTTTGGTGCGAAAAGTGTAAGTCAATCCCAGAACAACAGCAAAGGACCTTGTGAAGATGCTGGAGGAAACAGGCACAAAAGCATCTATATCCACAGTAAAACGAGTCTTATATCGACATAACCTAAAAAGTCACTAAGCAAGGAAGAAAAAAAGCCAGACCACGGTTTGCAACTGCACATGGGGAAAAAGATCATACTTTTTGAAGAAATGTCCTCTGGTCTGATGGAACAAAAATAGAACTGTTTGGCCATAATGACCATCGTTATGTTTGGAGGGAAAAAGGTGGAGGCTTGCAAGCCAAAGAACACCATCCCAACCGTGAAGCACGGGGTGGCAGCATCATGTTGTGGGGGTGCTTTGCTGCAGGAGGGACTGGTGCACTTGAGGGAGGAAAATTATGTGGATATATTGAAGCATCATCTCAAGTCATCAGTCAGGAAGTTAAAGCTTGGTCGCAAATGGGTCTTCCAAATGGACAATGACCCGAAGCATGCTTCCAAAGTTGTGGCAAAATGGCTTAAGGACAACAAAGTCAAGGTATTGGAGTGGCCATCACAAAGCCCTGACCTCAATCCTATAGAGAATTTGTGGACAGAACTGAAAAAAGCGCGTGTGAGCAAGGAGGACTACAAACCTGACTCAGCTACACCAGCTCTGTCAGGAGGAATGGGCCAAAATCCACCCAACTTATTGTGGGAAGCTTGTGGAAGGCTACCTGAAACATTTGACCCAAGTTAAACAATTTAAAGGTAATGCTACCAAATACTAATTGAGTGTATGTAAACTTCTGACCCACTGGGAATGTGATGAAAGAAATAAAAGCTGAAATAAGTCATTCTCTCTACTATTATTCTGACATTTCACATTCTTAAAATAAAGTGATGATCCTAACTTACCTAAGACAGGACATTTTTATTACACGTCAGGAATTGTGAAAAACTGATGTGAACTTGTAAACTTCCGACTTCAACTGTATATTATAGGCAGCCTGCCTCGTTCCTTTCTACACCCAAACCACTAGCCTAGGTATCAGTCTCTTGGCTCAGGTTAAAAGTAGTACATAATACAGGGAATAGAGTGTCAATTCAGATTTGCATCACTGTAGCACTGTAAAACCCAGATCTGAAAGATCTCTAAGTTAGTAGGTTCAGACATCTGTAGTGTCTGGCTCCAGAGGGGGGCAACAAACAATCCGGGGGTGGTGAGACAGACAGAGAAGAGACCCAGACAGACAATTACTGTGCAGGTATGTCGGTTATATCCACCTAGGGCTGGCCAGAGGAAATGGAAGGGTTTATGATGCCATAAAAGAGGGCCAGAAGAGAGGTCTCAAGGAACCGGTTGTCTCAGGACTGTAGGTTGTCTATGACCATAAAATACTCCTGTGGTTTTACCTCCCCCAGGCTACAGAAACTGCCACTGCACTGTGTGCTGCTGCTACTGTGCAGGAACAATTATAGTAAAGTCTATGTCTGGCTGGTAAGACTGGGACAACATGTTTTTTTGTGTTACATCCGATACTGTACTGTATATGGCTCCAAAACTAACAAAGACATTGGGTCTGACTTTTTTGCTGACTACGTGTCTGTGTTACATGTAAATAGAGATGTAGGCTTCAATTATTTTGTAAATGTATTTTTTTTTTTAAAGTAGAAGTATAAATAATTTAAAATTGCTTGTATTAAGCAAACAAGATGGTACGTTTTTTAAAATGTATTTACAGATAGCCAGGGGCACACTCCAAATGAAGCATAGTGAGTCCTCCAGATCAGATGTAGTAGGGATGACCAGGGATGTTCTCTTGAGAAGTGTGTGAATTGGACACTTTTCCTGTCCTGCTAAGCATTCAAAATGTAACGAGTACTTTTGGGTGTCAGGGAAAATATATGGAGTAAAAATGACATTATTTTCATTAGGAATGCAGTGAACTAAAAGTAAAAGTTGTCAACAAGTAAAGTAAAGTACAGATGACCCCCAAAGTTGTGCTTTTAAGTATTTTTACTTCAGTACTTTACACCACTGACCATTTGTTGTTTCGTAATGTGCAACCAAACATTGCTTACATGTTGTTATTTTCCCATCCAAGAAAACAGGTGATAAAACCCTCTTCATTTTGGACTCACTCCTTACAGTTGCAACCACAAGATAACAAAAACAAATGCTCTTTGGGAAGAATCTTAAGTGCTAGTTAAATGCTACGTACACCTCTCTCTCTCTCTCTCTCTCTCTCTCTCTCACACACACACACACACACACACACACACACACACACACACACACACACACACACACACACACACACACGGTCCCTGTTTCCTTTCATCCCCCTCCTCAAGGCCCCCCCCCCCCTTTGTCTGGCGGGAGATGGACGGAACTGTGTGCCGCCGCGTTACGCTGGTCAAAGAACCGGGAACTACTACCACTACCTGCACAGTGGGACTAAATAACAAGAGGAGGAGGAGTAGAGGAACGGGAACGAGGGACGGGTGTGTGTCTTTGTGTGTGCGTGTGTGTAGGAACCGAGAACAGCTGGAGAGGGAAGAGGTTGTGAAATAAAAGCTGTTATTAAATTCAAAAGGGTAGGAGGAAGAAGATGAGGAAGGGTGGGGGGGGGGGGGGGGGGCTGGGTGAGAGAAGCACTACTACATGTAGACCATGGGACCAGGTAGTCTGGATAGAATGAAGACGAATGATAGAGGAGGTCCAGATTTAAGACTATGGCCTGGCGTATTTTGAAGGACCTTTCTTCGTGTAAATAAATGCATTTTGTGTCACTTATGAATGGCCAAATGTACCTTTTCTTACAGTGAAAATGCACCGCTCTTGCCCAAGTAATCTCTCTTTTCGCTCAGACACACCCACACACACATACTCTCTCTCTAGTTATGAGTGTCACTGAGGACATTGAGGGTGAAAGAGGGGAGTCAAACGTTATTTTTCTTCTTTCGTTTCTGCACTTTCCTGCCACCTCAGCAATAGCAAAGGGGTTTGTGAAACTAGGCGGGTTGAAACTCCTCCCTCAACCACCAACTGAATGGTTGACTGAATGTAAAGCTTTACAGTGTATAAGTTACAGCCAGCTCTGTCTTGGCTACGATACTGTACTGTAACACCTCATTAAGTAACATACAGAGAGCTATGCAGTAAGGCAAGGGAAATGAGAGGCAAACAAGGACAAATGGGGGCCTACAAGGTTGTTCTACCACGGGAATTAAACAAATAGAAACTATATTGATACTAAACCTCGCTGCTTAACAGAAACATAGAAGGCCTACTATTAAAATGTCAACATCTGTAAACATTTTTACTTTAAAAAAAGGTGCAATTTAGCAGATGCTCTTGTCCAAAGCAACATACAGCAGTGAGTGCATACAGTACATGTTCATACTGGTCCCCCATGGGAATCAAACCCACAACCCTGGCATTGCAAGCACCATGCTCTACCAACTGAGCCACACAGGACCCTGAGCAACATACCTGCAGCGTCACTTAATTTACAGGCAGAGGCTTTCTATCTGCACCAGAATGACTATTCAAGATGCCCATTTGTATACTTGGTATAAGTGTGCAGGGAAAGCATTGAGTATGGAATTAGGGCAAGTGACCTAAAACTAAAACGTCACTAAAAGGGTTCTTGACTTCATCTCACAGCAGAGACAGAACTGATTGTGTCTTCTGGTTCCCCCCTTTACTCCAACCCAAGTTTAGTTTTGAATCATCCACAAAGAATGCCTGTCATTTCCTGGCATTCCTGCTTCCATGCGAAACCCCCTGTTTCTTTTTGGAACAATGGAAGAGATTCAAAACTTTCCAAATGGAATTTTCTCCAATGGTGACAGTATTACATAGACTCTGATTCCAGTACTAGACTCTGATAGTAGGTACTGACTAACAGGGCCTATATTTAGCCTATTAGCCTATTGTCTGATAACTTTCAAGGCAGCATGAGGAGAGTATCTCAATAAATGGTAGTCTTACAGAATGAGTATCCTGCAGGGATGATAATGGAAATGAGGCTTGCCTTGAGTCTTCATGACCTAACTGACTAGCAGCTCTTTGTCCATTTATTTTAAATGCTGAACATTGGTGGCTCCAGGTTGTTGTAAGAATATCTCTCCATTGCTCCACCATTTTGCCTTTACTGTATCTCTGCTATCTGTTTTGATGCTACGCAGACTTCTGTGGTGTTTCTCAGTTCATTCAGTGTGATACCGTAAGGTGTCAAGGGGAATGAAAGGCGACGCTCACACACCGCAACAGTTTTAGAGTCCGTTTTAGAGAGCAGGTGTTTTCAGACACAGCTAAGCCGCTCGGGATCTGCCAGGTGAGAGGGGTGAGGAGTCGATGAATTGAGAGATGAATGGGGTGTAATTGGGTTGGGGGGGTACCTCTAACCACCTGATCATGGGTCACTTGGCCCTGGGGAATAGCCAGGTCTTACCTGTTATACAGGTCATTTGTGAACTCAATTTAGGAGGCTCTCACACACACGCATGGGCGAGCACACACACAATTGTTCAGTTATCTGAGATATACCATTTGCATACTGACCCTGACAGCTTTACAATAAAGGGTCAGAGGGACCAAAGGTCAAAGGTGAAATGCCACCGATGTGACCAACCAGCTCCTGGGAACCGGAGCGATGACACAGGAGCGACACCTGGCTAGCTGTAGGGGTACACCTGAGAGTTACCTCAGCCCATTGGGTACACAAGAGATCAGAGGTGACACAGTCATCTATACTGACATAGAGGCTGAAGCCCCAGGCGCAGTGCAGAGGTTCATCCCATTTCCTTAACTCATTAATGTACCTCGACCCTTAACCCCCTCTAAAAATAGCAACTACTTAAAGCCATGTTAGGCCTCAGATAGAGAGGGTTGTGAATTAAAAAACAACTAATGGATTAATTCCATGATTAATTGTTATACTATGGTTACAGCATCCCTGGA
This sequence comes from Oncorhynchus mykiss, assembly GCF_013265735.2. Classification (NCBI taxonomy): domain Eukaryota; kingdom Metazoa; phylum Chordata; class Actinopteri; order Salmoniformes; family Salmonidae; genus Oncorhynchus; species Oncorhynchus mykiss. The sequence continues at coordinate 3,539,395 of NC_048592.1, forward strand.
TACCGGAAATAGTACATCTTTCTTCACAATTGTTTAAATGTAATGTGAAGCTCTGTTTCACTCCAGAGGGATGGTGTGAATATACAAAGGAAAAAACTGTCAGGTCAGCTCATTGCCTCTGACTGCTTCAATACTGGATGTAGAGTACAGTACAGTTTTCTCCAAGGAGTTTCCTGTTGTTTTTCTATCTCTTCTAGGTGATGGCGCTTCATTCTCTTTCATATGTTTAAATGATTTGGGGTAGAAAGCCCAACGAGGAGGATGTGTGTGTTTCATATCCTTCCTATGAACTGTGGACACACACAGGGGCATGTGGGTTTAGGAGGGGTATCTTTAATCATGTGATCATGTAATGGTTAAGCAGCAAATAAAAACGGCACTAAAATGACAGAATAGTCTTTATGGGAAGATTTTTTGTATATATATATTTTTACAATTCATCTACAGTAATTCAGTAATTCTTGTGATTCTATCCAACATGTAATTATTGTGATTCCATCCAAAATGTAATTCTTGTGATTCTATCCAAAATGTAATTCATGACATAGATCCAGATAAGGACATCATTTACCTACAAATATAGGGTTTACGTGCATTCCTCTGTCAAACTCAGTTCTCTCCTCTCCCTGTAGTGATTAGAGAATGCACTTTGAAACTCAGCACACATATTAGATGGACTGTACCTCCAGGGCGACAGACACTGACTGATCCATCGTTCGCCACAGGGGGAAAGGAGATAGGACAGAACCCACCTGTCTGCTTCTTTCTCCTCTCCAGGAGGAAGACAGGATGGGGTTACCCAAATATCAAATGGAACCCTTTAATAGAAAATATCCTGTCCGTTTAAAACCATTTCCCCTCAAAGCAAAATTACACCCGCCACATGAAGGCATATGCACACACACTGTAAAAAAAATAAAATAATTAAGACTCTTTGGGTGAACTGAAAAAAATGGTGTCAACTGGTTACAAGTAAATAACTTAGGTTTTGTCACTTGAAAAAAACCAAATTTGTCTAAACAAAATATACGATTCAATGCCAACTGTTATATTTGATTATTAACTAACTTAGATTTCATATTGAAATGAACTGTATTTCTTTCGACACTCACCTTACTTTTCCCCTTTGATTAAACCTAATAAATAACATACAGTGCCTTCAGGAAGTATTAACTCCCCTTTAATTAAACCTAATAAATAACATACAGTGCCTTCAGGAAGTATTAACTCCCCTTTGATTAAACCTAATAAATAACATACAGGAAGTATTAACTCCCCTTTGATTAAACCTAATAAATAACATACAGTGCCTTCAGGAAGTATTAACTCCCCTTTGATTAAACCTAATAAATAACATACAGTGCCTTCAGGAAGTATTAACTCCCCTTTGATTAAACGTAATAAATAATATACAGGAAGTATTAACTCACCTTTGATTAAACCTAATAAATAACATACAGGAAGTATTAGCTCCCCTTTGATTAAACCTAATAAATAACATACAGTGCCTTCAGGAAGTATTAACTCCCCTTTGATTAAACGTAATAAATAACATACAGGAAGTATTAACTCACCTTTGATTAAACCTAATAAATAACATACAGGAAGTATTAACTCCCCTTTGATTAAACCTAATAAATAACATACAGTGCCTTCAGGAAGTATTAACTCCCCTTTGATTAAACCTAATAAATAACATACAGGAAGTATTAACTCCCCTTTGATTAAACCTAATAAATAACATACAGTGGCTTCAGGAAGTATTAACTCCCCTTTGATTAAACCTAATACATAACATACAGTGCCTTCAGGAAGTATTAAGTCACCTTTGATTAAACCTAATAAATAGCATACAGGAAGTATTAACTCCCCTTTGATTAACCCTAATAAATAACATACAGTGCCTTCAGGAAGTATTAACTCACCTTTGATTAAAACTAATAAATACCATACAGTGCCTTCAGGAAGTATTAACTCCCCTTTGATTAAACCTAATAAATAACATACAGGAAGTATTAACTCCCCTTTGATTAAACCTAATAAATAACATACAGAAAGTATTAACTCCCCTTTGATTAAACCTAATAAATACCATACAGGAAGTATTAACTCCCCTTTGATTAAACATAATAAATAACATACAGTGCCTTCAGGAAGTATTAACTCCCCTTTGATTAAACCTAATAAATAGCATACAGGAAGTATTAACTCCCCTTTGATTAACCCTAATAAATAACATACAGTGCCTTCAGGAAGTATTAACTCACCTTTGATTAAAACTAATAAATACCATACAGTGCCTTCAGGAAGTATTAACTCCCCTTTGATTAAACCTAATAAATAACATACAGGAAGTATTAACTCCCCTTTGATTAAACCTAATAAATAACATACAGAAAGTATTAACTCCCCTTTGATTAAACCTAATAAATACCATACAGGAAGTATTAACTCCCCTTTGATTAAACGTAATAAATAACATACAGTGCCTTCAGGAAGTATTAACTCCCCTTTGATTAGATCTAATAAATAACATACAGGAAGTATTAGCTCCCCTTTGATTAAATCTAATAAATAACATACAGTGCCTTCAGGAAGTATTAACTCCCCTTTGATTAAATCTAATAAATAACATACAGTGCCTTCAGGAAGTATTAACTCCCCTTTGATTAAACCTAATAAATAACATACAGTGCCTTCAGGAAGTATTAACATCCCTTTGATTAAACCTAATAAATAACATACAGGAAGTATTAACTCCCCTTTGATTAAAACTAATAAATAACATACAGGAAGTATTAACTCCCCTTTGATTAAACCTAATAAATACCATACAGAAAGTATTAACTCCCCTTTGATTAAACCTAATAAATAACATACAGGAAGTATTAACTCCCCTTTGATTAAACCTAATAAATAACATACAGTGCCTTCAGGAAGTATTAACTCCCCTTTGATTAAACCTAATAAATAACATACAGGAAGTATTAGCTCCCCTTTGATTAAACCTAATAAATAACATACAGTGCCTTCAGGAAGTATTAACCCCCCTTTGATTAAAACTAATAAATACCATACAGTGCCTTCAGGAAGTATTAACTCCCCTTTGATTAAATCTAATAAATAACATACAGTGCCTTCAGGAAGTATTAACTCCCCTTTGATTAAATCTAATAAATAACATACAGTGCCTTCAGGAAGTATTAACCCCCCTTTGATTAAAACTAATAAATACCATACAGTGCCTTCAGGAAGTATTAACTCCCCTTTGATTAAACCTAATAAATAACATACAGTGCCTTCAGGAAGTATTAACCCCCCTTTGATTAAAACTAATAAATACCATACAGTGCCTTCAGGAAGTATTAACTCCCCTTTGATTAAACCTAATAAATAACATACAGTGCCTTCAGGAAGTATTAACATCCCTTTGATTAAACCTAATAAATAACATACAGGAACTATTAACTCCCCTTTGATTAAAACTAATAAATAACATACAGGAAGTATTAACTCCCCTTTGATTAAACCTAATAAATAACATAAAGGAAGTATTAACTCCCCTTTGATTAAACGTAATAAATAACATACAGTGCCTTCAGGAAGTATTAACTCCCCTTTGATTAGATCTAATAAATAACATACAGGAAGTATTAGCTCCCCTTTGATTAAATCTAATAAATAACATACAGTGCCTTCAGGAAGTATTAACTCCCCTTTGATTAAATCTAATAAATAACATACAGTGCCTTCAGGAAGTATTAACTCCCCTTTGATTAAACCTAATAAATAACATACAGTGCCTTCAGGAAGTATTAACATCCCTTTGATTAAACCTAATAAATAACATACAGGAAGTATTAACTCCCCTTTGATTAAAACTAATAAATAACATACAGGAAGTATTAACTCCCCTTTGATTAAACCTAATAAATACCATACAGAAAGTATTAACTCCCCTTTGATTAAACCTAATAAATAACATACAGCAAGTATTAACTCCCCTTTCATTAAACCTAATAAATAACATACAGTGCCTTCAGGAAGTATTAACTCCCCTTTGATTAAACCTAATAAATAACATACAGGAAGTATTAGCTCCCCTTTGATTAAACCTAATAAATAACATACAGTGCCTTCAGGAAGTATTAACTCCCCTTTGATTAAACCTAATAAATAACATACAGTGCCTTCAGGAAGTATTAACTCCCCTTTGATTAAACCTAATAAATAACATACAGGAAGTATTAGCTCCCCTTTGATTAAACCTAATAAATAACATACAGTGCCTTCAGGAAGTATTAACTCCCCTTTGATTAAACCTAATAAATAACATACAGTGCCTTCAGGAAGTATTAACTCCCCTTTGATTAAACCTAATAAATAACATACAGTGCCTTCAGGAAGTATTAACTCCCCTTTGATTAAACCTAATAAATAGCATACAGGAAGTATTAACTCAACTTTGATTAACCCTAATAAATAACAAACAGTGCCTTCAGGAAGTATTAACCCCCCTTTGATTAAAACTAATAAATACCATACAGTGCCTTCAGGAAGCATTAACTCCCCTTTGATTAAATCTAATAAATAACATACAGTGCCTTCAGGAAGTATTAACTCCCCTTTGATTAAACCTAATAAATAACATACAGTGCCTTCAGGAAGTATTAACATCCCTTTGATTAAACCTAATAAATAACATACAGGAACTATTAACTCCCCTTTGATTAAAACTAATAAATAACATACAGGAAGTATTAACTCCCCTTTGATTAAATCTAATAAATAACATACAGGAAGTATTAACTCCCCTTTGATTAAACCTAACAAATAACATACAGTGCCTTCAGGAAGTATTAACTCCCCTTTGATTAAACCTAATAAATAACATACAGGAAGTATTAGCTCCCCTTTGATTAAACCTAATAAATAACATACAGTGCCTTCAGGAAGTATTAACTCCCCTTTGATTAAACCTAATAAATAACATACAGTGCCTTCAGGAAGTATTAACTCCCCTTTGATTAAACCTAATAAATAGCATACAGGAAGTATTAACTCCCCTTTGATTAACCCTAATAAATAACATACAGTGCCTTCAGGAAGTATTAACCCCCCTTTGATTAAAACTAATAAATACCATACAGTGCCTTCAGGAAGTATTAACTCCCCTTTGATTAAACCTAATAAATAACATACAGAAAGTATTAACTCCCGTTTGATTAAACCTAATAAATACCATACAGGAAGTATTAACTCCCCTTTGATTAAACATAATACATACCATACAGTGCCTTCAGGAAGTATTAACTCCCCTTTGATTAAACCTAATAAATAACATACAGGAAGTATTAACTTCCCTTTGATTAAACCTAATAAATAACATACAGGAAGTATTAACTTCCCTTTGATTAAACCTAATAAATAACATACAGGAAGTATTAACTCCCCGTTGATTAAACCTAATAAATAACATACAGGAAATATTAACTCCTCTATGATTAAACCTAATAAATAACATACAGGAAGTATTAACTCCACTTTGATTAAACCTAATAAATAACATACAGGAAGTATTAACTCACCTTTGATTAAACCTAATAAATAACATACAGGAAGTATTAACTCCCCTTTGATTAAACCAAATAAATAACATACAGGAAGTATTAACTCACCTTTGATTAAACCTAATAAATAACATACAGGAAGTATTAACTCCCCTTTGATTAAACCTAATAAATACCATACAGGAAGTATTAACTCCCCTTTGATTAAACCTAATAAATAACATACAGTGCCTTCAGGAAGTATTAACTCCCCTTTGATTAAACCTAATAAATAGCATACAGGAAGTATTAACTCCCCTTTGATTAACCCTAATAAATAACATACAGTGCCTTCAGGAAGTATTAACTCCCCTTTGATTAAACCTAATAAATAGCATACAGGAAGTATTAACTCCCCTTTGATTAACCCTAATAAATAACATACAGTGCCTTCAGGAAGTATTAACTCCCCTTTGATTAAACCTAATAAATAGCATACAGGAAGTATTAACTCCCCTTTGATTAAACCTAATAAATAACATACAGTGCCTTCAGGAAGTATTAACATCCCTTTGATTAAACCTAATAAATAACATACAGGAACTATTAACTCCCCTTTGATTAAAACTAATAAATAACATACAGGAAGTATTAACTCCCCTTTGATTAAACCTAATAAATACCATACAGAAAGTATTAACTCCCCTTTGATTAAACCTAATAAATAACATACAGGAAGTATTAACTCCCCTTTGATTAAACCTAACAAATAACATACAGTGCCTTCAGGAAGTATTAACTCCCCTTTGATTAAACCTAATAAATAACATACAGGAAGTATTAGCTCCCCTTTGATTAAACCTAATAAATAACATACAGTGCCTTCAGGAAGTATTAACTCCCCTTTGATTAAACCTAATAAATAACATGCAGTGCCTTCAGGAAGTATTAACTCCCCTTTGATTAAACCTAATAAATAGCATACAGGAAGTATTAACTCCCCTTTGATTAACCCTAATAAATAACATACAGTGCCTTCAGGAAGTATTAACCCCCCTTTGATTAAAACTAATAAATACCATACAGTGCCTTCAGGAAGTATTAACTTCCCTTTGATTAAACCTAATAAATAACATACAGGAAGTATTAACTCCCCTTTGATTAAACCTAATAAATAACATACAGGAAGTATTAACTTCCCTTTGATTAAACCTAATAAATAACATACAGGAAGTATTAACTTCCCTTTGATTAAACCTAATAAATAACATACAGGAAGTATTAACTCCCCTTTGATTAAACCTAATAAATACCATACAGGAAGTATTAACTCCCCTTTGATTAAACCTAATAAATAACATACAGTGCCTTCAGGAAGTATTAACTCCCCTTGACTTTAAAATTGATTCAATTGAGGTTCTGTGTCACTGGGCTTCACACAGCAACCCATAATGTCAAAATTGAATTATGTTTTTAGAAATGTTCATACAATTATCTGTAAAAGTCCCTCAGTCGAACATTGAATTCCAAATACAGATTCAACCACAAAGACCAGGGAGGTTTTCACTGTCAAGTTGTTGTTGATCATTGCTTGACAGCCATTTTGAAGTATTGTTATAGTCATTCAATGCGATTTAAGTCAAAACTGTAACTAGGTCACTCAGGAACATTCAATGTCATCTTGGTAATCAACTCCAGTGTATATTTGGCCTTGTGTTTGAGGTTATTGTCCTGCTGAAAGGTGAATTTGGCTCCCAGCGTCTGTTGGTAAGCAGACTGAACCAGGTTTTCCTCTAGGATTTTGCTGTTGCTTAGCTCTATTTTGTTTCTTTTTATCCTAAAAAAAACTCCCTAGTCCATGCCGATGACAACTATACCCATAACATGATGCAGCCACCACTATGATTGAAAATATGTTGTGAATCCATCCTCAGTTTTCTCTTTTCGCAGCCATTAAACTCTGTGACTGTTTTAAAGTTACCATTGGCCTCTTGCTTGAAAATATGAAGAGTGGTACTCAGTGATATGTTGTGTTGGATTTGCCCCAAATATAATGGTTTGTATTCAGGGCATAAAGTTAATGTCTTTGCCACATGTTTAGCAGTTTTACTTTAGTGCCTTATTGCAAACAAGATTCATGTTTTGTAATATTTGTATTCTGGATAGGTTTCCTTCTTTTCATTCTGTCAATTAGGTTAGTATTGTGGAGTAACTATAATGTTGTGGAGTAACTACATTGTCCTCAGTTTTCTCCTATCACAGCCATTAAACTCTGTAATTGTTCTAAAGTCACCATTGGCCTCATGGTGAAATCCCTGAGCGGTTTCCTTCCTCTCCAGAAACTGAGTTAAAAAGGATACCTGTATCTTTGTAGTGACTGGGTGTATTGATACACCATCCAAAGTGTAATTAATAACTTCACCGTGCTCAAAGGGATATTCAATGTCTGCTTTTTTAAAACATTATTTTCCCTCCAACCAATAGATGCCCTTTGTTGCAAACCTTTGACAGTGCTTGAAGAATTTAAAAAATAACATTGTGCAAATATTGTACATTCCAGGTGTGCAAAGCTCTTAGACACTTACCCAGAAAGACTCACAGCTCTTAGAGACTTACCCAGAAAGACTCACAGCTCTTAGAGACTTACCCAGAAAGACTCACAGCTCTTAGACACTTACCCAGAAAGACTCACAGCTCTTAGACACTTACCCAGAAAGACTCACAGCTCTTAGACACTTACCCAGAAAGACTCACAGCTCTTAGAGACTTACCCAGAAAGACTCACAGCTCTTAGACACTTACCCAGTAAGACTCACAGCTCTTAGACACTTACCCAGAACGACTCACAGCTCTTAGAGACTTACCCAGAAAGACTCACAGCTCTTAGAAACTTACCCATAAAGACTCACAGCTCTTAGACACTTACCCATAAAGACTCACAGCTCTTAGATACTTACCCAGAAAGACTCACAGCTCTTAGAGACTTACCCAGAAAGACTCACAGCTCTTAGACACTTACCCAGAAAGACTCACAGCTCTTAGATACTTACCCAGAAAGACTCACAGCTCTTAGAGACCTACCCAGAAAGACTCACAGCTGTAATCACTGCCAAAAGTGATTCTAACATCTATTAACTCAGGGGTTTGAATACTTAGGTACATTAGATATTTCTGTATTTAATTTTCAATACATTTGCAACAATTTCTAAAAACATGTTTTCACTTTGCCATTATGGGGTATTGTGTGTAGATGGGTGAGATTTCAAAAAAGATTTAATACATTTTGAATTCAGGCTGTAACAAAACTAAATGTGAAATAAGTCAAGGGGCTATGAATAATTTCTGAAGGCACTGTAAATACAAACTCAATTTCCTGTTAATCGAGATATGAAGTTGGTTCCATAACATGAAATAATGACCTCAAACACTTTCTTTTCATTAGACTTTCACGTTAACTGGTTACAATATCGTAACCAAATGGTGACCATCTCATCAACAGAAACCTTTCCAGGGTCTCTAGTAGTTATGCTACGTTTGATACAGGAGCTGCGAGGCATGCGTCGAAATCACAAAGCAGTTTACTTATCACTTTATCCGAAGCATGTGATCAACGACGTCCGAAGGTTTGTTTTGTCGAACAACCAACTGATTGGTGTCGGTAGAAGACAAAAAGGCTGAGCATGTGCTACGGCTTGTCTGACGTCATCTATAATGTTCTAGTGTACTCTGTGTTGATCAAAGCCTCAAGTAATGAACCTCTTTTCTGTTAATGCTCAATGCTTCAGGTAGCTTTGTTCTCCATCACTACTCTTCACGCCTCGATCACACCTAGAGTGTCTTTGCGCAAAGTGGTACGCAGCATAAACTGGATATGTGCGCAACCAAAGTTCAACATTCACCTTCTGCAACCGTTTCTGTCAAGCCGTCTACGCATGCAAACAGTGTTCCATTGGAAATGAATGTACTTCTGGTGTACCAAAATGCAATTACGATTAACCTTTCTATACAAAAGTATGTGGACACCCCATCAAATTAGTGGATGCTGACAGGTGTATAAAATCAAGCACACAGCCATGCAATCTCCATAGAGAAACATTGGCAGTAGAATGGCCTTACTGAAGAGCTCAGTGACTTTCAACGTGACACCGTCATACAGTAGGATGCCACTTTTCCAACAAGTCAATTCGTCAAATGTCTGCCCTGCTAGAGCTGCCCCTGTCAATTGTAAGTGCTGTTATTGTGAAGTGGAAACGTCTAGGAGTCGCTAATTGGTAGGTCACGCAAGCTCACAGAACGGGACAGCCGAGCGCTGAAACACGTTGCGCGTAAAAATCGTCTGTCTGCGGTTGCAACACCAAGGTCCAATCTGCCTCTGGAAGCAACATCAGCACAAGAACTGTTCTTCGGGAGCTTCATGAAATGGGTTTCCATGGCCGAGCAGTGGAGCAGTGGAAATGCGTTCTCTGGAGTGATGAATCACGCTTCACCATCTGGCAATTCGTCGGACAAATCTGGGTTTGGCGAATGCAAGGAAAACGCTAATTGCCCCAATACATAGTGCCAACTGTAAAGTTTGGTGGAGGAGGAATAATAGTCTGGGGCTGTTTTTCATGGTTCGGGCCCCTTAGTTCCAGTGAAGGGAAATCTTAACGCTACAGCATACAATGACATTTTAGATGATTCTGTGCTTCCACATTTGTGGCAACAGTTCAGGGAAGGACCTTTCCTGTTTCAGCATGACAATGGCCCCGTGCACAAAATGAGGGACATACGAACAGTTTTGAGATCGATGTGGAAGAACTTGACTGGCCTGCACAGAGCCCTGACCTCAACCCCATCGGGATGAATTGGAATGCTGATCCACTGATCCTCTACATCTTGTCCTACTCTGTCGTTCCTGTGCAGACAACAGACGAGGCTAAAATAAATTACTTGTAACTTAGCCCAGAGAGGATAGAGGAAGTAAGGATACAGTATCTCAGACCATCCTCTCTGCGCCAATCAATATTGTTCAGTCACTCTGGCCTGCTCTGCCCAGTTCCAAATAACCATGGTTCATCCACCACCAGCACTGTAAGTAGTAATCGACCTCATTGGTGTACTATTCTGTACTACGTTACCTGTTCCAAATAACCATGGTTCATCCACCACCAGCACTGTAAGTAGTAATCGACCTCATTGGTGTACTATTCTGTACTACGTTACCTGCTGCTACAAATACAGAGTCCTTTTCATTACGTGGAGGATAATGCACTGTCAACAATAGAATAGTCATTACCACATTACCACATTTGTTCACCAACGTTTATATGGAAACACTCCACACATTAAACATCCGCTGCCACGAAGCATCTCTACCCAGACGGCAGAAGAATTTATGCAGATTGCCTCATTAATTAACCTGCATACAGGCACAAAGAGAGGAACTCCGGCTGTTTGTATTAGATTTCAAAAAGCATCAAAGCATTGCAGGCATTGTAGTCTGGGTATAAAGCAATAGGGTTGCTGATAGAAATGCATCCACATTAGCCATTTTAGTCTAGACTAATAGCTAACCGATTCAACTTTCAGAGACATGAATGGATTGGCAAGAATTCATAAAACCACAAATGTGCATTTCTGCGTTTCTTTATACATTTTGAAGTGAGTAGGCTACAGGCAGACAGATGGTAACAAAACAGTAGCCTAATAACCCCTAGCATATCAATTAAAATCCTGCAATTAGAGCACAACATGGGTCCTATTTTGCCTCCAATCTCAAAAACTTTGTGGGACACGCAGTGCGCAAGAAGCCTTCCTCCTTGTACGTGGGCATTTTGTCAACTACACTCATTAATTCATGAAAGTATTGTACCCTAAGGCTCTTCTTTGATTTTATCTAGCCTAACTCTAACAAATTATTTTTACGAGGACCTTACTGCGTCTGCGTAGGTGTGCCCACCGCGCCACCACTCTGCGCCCAATGCGGTGCACCAACTAGAGAACATTGTGCACTGACCTGTGACTGTGCGGTAACCGGAGAGAGGGAGGGAGGGGGTGGTCACTGACAGACGGAGGGAGGGAGACTGTTGATCATTCGTCTGGACTTCAGGTGTCTCTCGTCTGCTTGGCTGGGCTGCGGTTGGTCGGGGGATGTGTATGATATATACTGTAGACAAAGCTGGTGTGTCCAGGCCACGAGGCTCTCTATAGGTTTGACTTTATTATGGCCCTGATAAACTCTTGTTATGGATGGGATGGTTCATTTAAATCCTTTAGAAGCCCATTCTGGCCCCATTTAAAAAATTTAATCAATACTATCTCAAGATTTCTAGATACTACCTCATAATTTCAACATTTCCAGATACTAGTTCAAAATTGCGAGATACCAAGTCAAAATTTCAAGATGCCTAAGTAAAAAATGCAATATACTTTCTCAAACTTATAGGACACATTTCTTCATTTGTAACATTGTGTGGTCATTTCAGAGGTGTCATCACAGGAGTGTTTTCCTGGGGCCCAGAGTTTTCTGTGAACTGGTAGGCTAACCTAACTAGGTAAAACTCCGGACCTTAGTTGTAGGGTATGACAGTAATAAATCAGCTGTAAAACGGTTTTATATGGGCTATGATGGGACCAGATTTGTTCGAATCAGTTAATATGCTTCTCTAGGCTACCTGCAGCTGTGGTTGTTGTCAGTAGGCTACAGTTGATCAGACTGAAGCACAGGTTAAGAGTTGGGGCAAATGCCAGCTCACCATACATTTTCCAGCGACCCTGCTGTGCCGATGTCTGCAACGTGGATAGATGGAAATAACGCTCCAAATGAAGACACAAATACTATATGTATGTTCTAGTATCCCACATTTTGATTTGCAGTAGGTATCTCGACATTTCGACTTAGTATCTCAACATCTTCAGATAGTATCTCCACATTTTGAGATACTATCCCCAAAAACGTGAGATACTATCTCAAAACTCTGATTTACATATCTCGAAATGTTGAGATAGTACAGACATTAAAAAAACAATTGTGGCGGGAATGAGCTTCCATAAAATCCAATGCTCATTGTGCCAGACGGGTTTAATGTAACTCCTGTACTGCACATCTGTATTCTGCCAACTGATAGCTTCCAGAGTTCACACCCTGATTAAAATGCTGAGGTTTCTCAATATCAATTGCAACCCACACTTTGAGAGGAGAAAAATATAGCCAATTTATTCAAACAATGGTTTAAATTGAAATTAATGTTGATGTATGGGATTAGATTAAACGCAAACAAACAGAGAAAAGCTTTCGACATATGGACAAAGGCATAATAGGCAAAGTTGCATTGGTCGATGTGCGCAGATGTGCCAGAATCCTTATAAAATAGATAGTGAGCAATTATTCGGACATGCATAATAAGCTATAGGAAGCATAGGCGCTGATGTCATTTCGAGACGTGCTCACGAGTTGTCCCGGTTCTTTATAGCCGCCAATAACGGGAGCTCGAGCGTGCCGATCCCAGACTGGCGGGCGGATAAGCACCCTCCTAGAGGTCACCGAGTTTAAGCGCACTTATTTATTTATTAAAGGAAGTGCTAAACCGAACAGTCTCCATGGTTAACGGTTAAATCATATCAGCAGATAGTTTCATTGCATTGATATAGCTTACTCATTTTCTCTCAACGACAACGTAGCTTCCGAGAAGGCGGTGTGCGTTAAACGCATGGAAACCGTAACTATTCTGCATCCGTTATAAACAATAGCCTACAATATGTTATTTTCCTGATTTCTGGATATAAACAATATTCTACATGATTTGGAATTTGTTTTTATATATTTTTTTATTCGAAACATGCGAATATATGTCCTTGAAAAGAAACAAAAAACACTGAAAATGTAGTCACAAGATAAATAATTGCAATACTTACGAATCATTTCAATTCCTGAAAAGCAGCTGGATGAAAGCTCCTTTAAAAAATATATGTTATTTGATATTGAGCATCAATTCTCAACTGTAGACGGATTCCTTGAAGTCTGCCACAGTGGCATTCTCACCGCATCCCATCCCGTAGTATCGCTGTGCTGCCCACGTCTGAATCGAAGTCCACCCGGCCTGTGTTGAGACAGGAGGACTTCAGGTCACATGGCTCAACAGGACTGTCATGATTGGACGAGACACGGTAGTTTAATAAATTATCTGTTTCTCATTGGACAGTAAGGGGGAAGGCGAGGGGGAGTGGGGAGAACTTCGTGCGTAAAGAATTCGCGGAGAGAAATCGGGTGGGGTGAAGTGAATATATTAATAGAAACATAGAACGGAGAATATATTAATGTTGGTATGACTCATGAGATTCTGCAAGATGTTCTTTAATCCATTCGTTTTCATAATTCCATCTCTTAATATAAACACATCTTTAAAAGTCCATTGGATGTAATCCCTGTGGGTATAATTCATGTGATTTAGGTTGCAGAAAAAAGGCTGTGTGGAGAATTGCAACATTTCTATGAAGAAATTGAAAGATGAGCCTAGTATATTTTGAGTATGCCACAATCAGGAGCCTTCTAGAATCGATATATTCATAGGCCAGAAAACCAAATAATACAGAAAAGAAAGTCAGTATGATGTGCTGTCAAGGGAAGGAGAGTATGTCTGTGTCAGTGGTTGAGTGTATAAGGGTGCAAAGATAATGTGTGTATGGCAGAGTGGTGGGAAATGGTGCATGGATAATTGTGACTTCAGATCCTCCGGGGCTCTTAGTGCTCAGCCGAATTGATATTCCTCAAAGCTTTCTCATGTTACCTCTCAGCACTCTTACGATATGTTACTTTGACAGGGTCAAGGGTGAAGGAGCTGTGAATGAGTGTCACATGCAGGATTTTCTTCTTTTGTATGTTATTGGTGAGGTGAGGGTGGATGCAAAACTGCTTTTCTAATTCTCAAGGTTTGCCCTCATTTGCCCTCTCTCTCTCTCTCTCTCTCTCTCTCTCTCTCTCTCTCTCTCTCTCTCTCTCACACACACTTTCTCTCTCCCCTCTCTCTCTCTCTCTCTCTCTCTCACTCTTTCTCTCTCTCTCTCTCTCTCTCTCTCTCTCTCTCACACACACACACGCACACACGCACACACGCACACACACACACACACACACACACACACACACACACACACACACACACACACACACACACACACACACACACACACACACACGCACACACACACACACACACACACACACACAACCTATGGTGTGGTATAGCCTCCTTAGTGAATTATTGGTGGGGGGACAGCTATAACAGACAGGGATAATATTAAAAACCTCATGGGATCTCTGTAGTTAAAACTTTCACTGGTATCCATGGTGATCCAACACATTCCAACACATTTCTCCAAACTCTGCAACAGCAGTCTGTCTGTATTGCACCCAGCTTGTATTAGGTCCCTGCCCTATTACTTGATGCTATAGGTTTTATTTGCATTTGATTTAATACCACAATATTTTGATTACACTGTTAGCTGATGTTTAATCTGTTAGATCAGAATTCTGTTAGGAAAATGATGAAACACCATGCAAAGTGATGGAGTCATCTGAGGAAGGCATAAGCCCTATAGTACGTCTCCCTCTTCCAATCATTATCTCTCGTGTAAATGTGTAGGGGAACATGCATAATTCATGTAAAGGAAGATGCTCTCAGAGGTAAAACCTAGACTGGGACTGTCTAATTTTAGATCAAGGTTAAGTATTCAAATGAGGGAAACAGCCTTAGTTATCTTTTCTCTAAGCCTCTGATCTCTTTCCTTTCACTTTCATAGCTTCAGACTTTATTCTCATGGAAATAGCAGTGTGTGTGTGTGTGTGTGTGTGTGTGTGTGTGTGTGTGTGTGTGTGTGTGTGTGTGTGCGTGTGCATGTGCATGTTCATGCCTCTTTGCATTGCATATGTGTGTGTGTTTGTACTGACAGTAGAGAATAAATTGATGTGCCTTCAATCAATTTAGTTAATTGCTGCCATTAAGAAACATATGAACTGTTTCTCACAGCTTCCTTTGACACTGATCGTACGCACCGCGGGGAGCGTGTCTGACTGATGTGCAACGTACATTTCCATGGCAACGTATTTAACCCAGGGATTTAACCATATCAGTGCCATACCAGCACTAAGTAAGAATGATGTCTCCCACTGCTTTGTTGATGAAATGTACTCTACCCCCTCATCAGGATGAGGCCAAGTTGATGTAGGCTCCGCTCAGTTTCAGCTGTTAGTGCCAACCTGTATGTCAGCTGTCATTTTTAGAAGTCAAATACTTGATGATTGTGATGATGAAGATCAGAATGGCGACCAAGTCTGATGGACTTGAGCCAGCAGAGAGCGAAGTGGAATCCAATCTAAGAAATACACTGTACATATGTTCAATTTAATACCCAGCTAGTGTTGATGCAGTGTTAACCAAATGATGGGTCAGGAGGGACGGTAGAGATATTCTAATTCTGTGGCTAAACCCTGGAATGTGGTTAGAGACATGAGCTGATTTATCTGATGGGTCAGAAGACATTATTAAAGGCTTAAGATGGGTCACCGGGCAGAAAAGCTGACTGAGGAAGCCCTGTGATAATGCATTTCTCTACACCATCCCATTTAGGTGTACTGAGATCACAGAACATCTCGGATCCCGACCAAGAAGTACATTTCTGGTTGGTTAACATTCTACTGCGAAGCAACGTGCAAATCCTCCATCTCAATTAATCAGAGATATTCTAATGGAATGCCTTCCTTCAGGAGGAGGCCCAACGCAGAGGGGGACCTGGTTAATGCTGCTAGTAATACCGCCTGATTGCCTCCATCATACACACACAACCCTCACACGCACACGCACACGCACACACGTACTACAGATCTGGATTCACTGCAGATGTCTTTTAATTGTGGTGATTATGTCGAACTGAGGGTGGTAGGAAATAGGAATATGTAATGACTTCCCTCTCGCTTTCAGATCGTTCAATCCTTGACATCCTTTGGTTATGTGCATCTGCTGTACAACCAGTTGCTTGGAGAGGGACTAGAGTGATGGATGGGGATTGGGAATAAGCTCTTAAATGTGTGTCGTGAATGGCAGTGACTAACTCCGGTCCTGGAGAGACGTAAAGTGCAGGCTATCATTTTAGCGCATCGTTAGCATGCCTGATTCAAATACCTGTTGTGTACATTGAAGATTGTGATTTAGTACATTACTAAATAATTGCACTCTATAAAAGTGGTATGGTTGTAGATGGAGCTGTACCATGTAAATCGCCTTTGCAAATTCAAAGCTTTTTGGATCAAGCAAGAATGTTCTTTGTTTGCCATGTCCCCCTAAAAAGACGTCAATAACGAATAGTGTTAAAAGGAACAGTTAGTTTTTTTTCTCTTCTCGAAATACAGAATAACCTACCAAAATACTGAAATAAACAATGACTGTTGAGGATGTACACCATTTGATTCATTATGAATTTACCACAGACGAGAGCTGGCTGCTGATTCCTCTGGGGCTGAAGTCCTTTCTGTCACACTGTTGTAACATTATCTCTAGATATGAGCAGAAACAGTTCCATGCCCTATCACCAAGCATGTGTGTGTGTGCTACGTGTATCCGTGTGTGTGTGTGTGTGTGCGCGCGCAAGCACATGTGTGTACATGCCCTATCACCAAGCATGTGTGTGTGTGCTACGTGCATCCGTGTGTGTGTGTGTGTGCGCGCGCGCACAAGTTTGTGCATTTGTGTGTACATGCCCTATCACCAGAGGGTATATTATGCATTGTTGTTGGCATGGCCTACATGCTCATCCAAGCATAGAGTAGTGTGGTACAGAACGCACGTCTTCCCATTCCATTTCTCTATCGCGTCCCCGGGCCTGCTTCATTTGTGTCTGATTTAATGTTCGTTTTTATAAACACACATAAACAAATGCTATTAATTACATTTCAGCGCATTATTTACCCTACTTACAATACATGATGGTAAGCTCCATATCCTAATTTATTTAATTATTATCACACATTCCTCCATCCCCAGTGGTTGATGACTGGTTACATAACACGGATAGTAACACACCAATTATGTGCTTATTAATGTAGGCTACAAGTAAAAATGGACAACTATTCCGTTTTTTACTTTGTGGTGTAATTTGAGGCGATCAGTGTCTATTATGTATGCAGATAACACGAGGTGTATGGTTTCCTGTCTACAGTTGGAACATGAATGCAGGTGTTACACATGAAGATTTCTCATTCGTTGGAAAAATATGGGCCAAACATACAGGCTTTGCCACCTACCAAGCGTGTGCGTTTCTACTCTCCTGTGGTACAGTACAGTGCTACATGGATGCAGTAACGTCAGAAGCAGACACGGGTAGCAATAAGCCGAAATGGTAATGGCACTGTGGTGTTCTGTTGAGAAAGCTATGTTATAAGCTATGTGCTAGATAGAATGCAAGCTTAGAAGTCGTCCACAATAGCATTTGTTTTGTATCTCAGTAACAATCAACAGGTCATTTTAGCATGCCGTAGTCACTAGCTATCTTCTCCTTCATTCAATTATTCATCTTTGGCTCTC